>NC_083230.1:13746020-14103151 GCF_032191835.1 Heteronotia binoei
AAACACACACACACAGAAAAGTATGAAATTAAAATTCCAAAAAAGTAAGAAAATAACATTCAAAAATTGTTTCCCAGGTCAGTTATGTTTCTATGAACTGGGAACCATGTGGTTTACTAGTATCTAGATCTTCTTACTTCTTAGCCTTAGCAACTGAACAGTCAAAGAAATCTGGGGAAACCAGACTACAGACCGCTATGTGCTGTGTTCTGCTTTAGGGACAGTCCACTCTCTCACTTTCCCACTTATGCAAAGGAAATCCCCATTTACTGGAGGACAGCAAGACCCCTAACAGAGGTACAAAATATGGCATGAGAGGAACAATGGGAAACTTGGGCTCTTGGGACCTGGGAAATATCATAGATGCCCATTTGGTTTACTGTAAAATATTGTACTGTGTTTCTGTAGAGCAGAGGTAGGCTACCATAGTGGGAGACCTCCAAGCATCCTAGCTCTTTGCTCACTGGAGGGTAAGGGACCATCAAGAGGAAATGGGGGGAAGGGGGGAGTTGGAGTGCATGCTAGCACATTGACATCACTTCCGATAAAAACTGGAAATGATAGGGGATGGTGGCTCAGTGGCAGAGCATCTGCTTGGGAAGCAGAAGGTCCCAGGTTCAATCCCCAGCATCTCCAACTAAAAAGGGTCCAGGCAAATAGGTGTGAAAAACCTCAGCTTGAGACCCTGGAGAGCCGCTGCCAGTCTGAGTAGACAATACTGACTTTGATGGACCCAGGGTCTAATTCAGTATAAGGCAGCTTCATATGATATAGTGGATGTTCTAGCACTTACAAAAACTGTGTGGTAAAACCATAGTTGTTTTTTTTTAAGCTAGAGTATTGTAGCAGCAACCTCAGCTGCTGGTGGTCAGGCAGAAACGAGCCCACAGGCAAAATCAGGAAGAAACAGCTGTTTATTTAATGTGTACACGGACCCCAGACTCATGTCTAAACGAATCTGGGAGCCCCGATTTCAGGAAGGTCTACAGTTTTATAGTCACAGACAAGCATTTCCAGTAAACAATCGCACAATTGCAGGAAAGGACCACCCCATATCCCATACATCATTACAAGCGTCATATTACTAAAGGAACAAGGAGGAGACAGGGAGGGTCTTTCCATACATGGCACTGATGTTGCTAACACTCTTACAGCAATATCCTTCATCAAAAACACATTCGCACCTTTGACCTGCTCCCGAGACATTTTCCAAGGGATATTTGCTCAATGCTTATTCCAGCCAGTTTCTAGTTCCTCTTTTCGGCAGTTGTGGCAGAGCCGATGGGTGAGGGATTAGCTTCCTCTTTTGCTGCCTTATGTTTCTACAAGCCGAACATGCTGCTAACTTCCCTTTCCCTACTTTCACAACCTAGGAGGATTATTTCACTAGCGTCCAGCAAGCGCTTTTAAAAATCTCTTTGACCTTTTGTTTTCTTGCCCTTGTGCCTAATTAATGGCTTTCAATTTACCTTATTTAATATCTTTTTTATTTCAGCCCTGCTTCATATCTAAAAATGTCCCTTCCAATTTTTAACAGAAATGACATTAGCATGCTGGCATGCTTCTGGTATGCCAGGTGCCACCCCCAATTTCTCCTGGGCATTCCTGGCTGCAGTCCAGAGCAACCCTAGGCAAATGAGACCACAGTGTTGGTTCTCTGCCCAAGTGACCAAGGCGAACCTCTGAGGCGCTAGAAGTTCCACCAATGCTGGTTATGTGGGAGAAAGCAATAGGCATGACATATGTCCTTCAATGCCTCCTGGACCTGCACAGCTGCCAGTTGGATTTCAGCTCTGGCAGAATCACCAGGGCTCAGCTTTCTCCCAGAGTGTCTGGCCAAATACAACTCCCAGCCCACCCTCTTCTCTTTGTCAATGCAGCAACGTTTTCATATCAACTTCAGTATTAGATTTTTTTTTTTCAATGTCTGCTTTAGAGCTTCTGTTGGAAAGCGAATATATAAGACTACTGCCTTTCAGATCTGGTCCTAGTACAAACTCTTGGTCCCCTTATTTTCTGCCCCTTTAGGATTCTTTAGCAAAATTGATCTCATTCCCTAATTTGGAAGAAAATGTACTGCTCCTGTTAGAGCATCTCTTTACAGCAGCTTACAGTCTATGATAGTAAAATTCTGGTTAGCTATAGGCAGTGTTAATTGCATGATTATGGAAGACCATGTTTATGGAGATTACTTACCAGCTTGAAATATCACTACAACTGCCTCCCCTCAACGTGAGTAAACTGTAAGGTTTCCAGTTCTAGCCATGTGTGTCTGTCAGAATATCCTTAGGCCCTGCTGTAATCTTTTTTTTAGATTCACAGTGTAAACAGGCATATTGTCCGCGAAATCATTCATTTCACTGGAGCTTTACTTCACAACATGAAATGTGTCCGGACATATTTTCTGAAAACTAAAAAAAGTCCCATCGTCCTGTCTACCATTCATTAGAAACTCAAGTTGCATTTGCGGATTGACTTATATTGAAGTCCACCGAATGCGCAGGTTTAGAAGGCTGAATCTCTGGCACCTACATAGCTTTGGAACAGTATTAGCGGAACTGATGACAAAGGTGCAAATGTGGGATTATTTTGTCTTAGATAAGCTCACCTATGATTTGGGTCCTCGTTGCTCCTCCCAAACCGCTTCCCTAGACTTTATGTGCAAATGGCGTCCCTTTATTGATAAAGTCTCGAAGGAGAGCAGGAACCCTAACGACTCATACCATGCTATTTTGATGTCACGTCAACTAATGTTGTAATTAGCCTTTAATAGCTAACTTTGTATGTTTCCATTTCCCTATTTTATATTGGTACATGCTACACATCTGTTGATGTCTCATCACGATTGTACCTTGAACTTTATATTAATAAAGCTTTTCAAAATTTAAAAACAAACAAACAAACAAAGGTGCAAATGAAAAAGCTGCCGATGGACACCCTGATTTTTACCTTGACATGTCCTACATTTATTGATGTTCCTCTCTTCTTCATCTCCCAAGCATATCCTGCATGTGAACCTCTGGGAAATTTGATTTACTTATTTGTAGCTATTAATTAATCCACCAATTTGTGATCTCCCAACCATTTAATTGATTGCTTTTAATGGGTTTAGCCCTTTGTGATTTCTTGGCATTCACTGAGCTAACAATCTCACTTCCTTGTTGCTACCTACTTAGCAAGCCAGGGGCTCATGTCAGTTCTTCAGCATCGAACCTCTGGTGTATTGTTATTTAATTAAATTCATTTCTTGATTGAATTGTGCAGCTCCTTGTTCCCAATAGGACTGTCTCTCAGTCCACTCCACTAGGAACTGAATTCTTCCCCTGCTTGGAGCGATGTGGATATTTTATACGTTCACAGAAGCCTTTTACTGAGTCATGTCATTAGTCTATCAAGGTCAGTATTGTCTAGTCTGACTGGCAGCCGCTCTCCAGGTTTGCAGTTACAGGTTTTTCACATTACCTGCTTCCTGATCCTGTTCACTGAAGGTGCTGGAGATTGGACTAAAACCTTCTGCACCCAAAGAAGATTCTCTGGCCCCCTCCCTAAGCATGAATAAACACACAAAGCTGATGTGTACTAAGTCAGACCCTTGATCTAATAGAGACCAAGCCCTATGAGGAAAGGCTGAGGGACTTGAGAATGTTCAGTATGGAGATGAGGAGGCTGAGGGGGAGGGAGGGACATGATTGCTCTCTTGAAGTATTTGAAGGAGGCATGGAGCTGTTCCTGTTGGCAGGAATGGGTTTAAATTAAATAATGGGTTTAAATTAAGGGTGGGAAAGTACCAGCTGGATATTAGGGAAATCTTTTTTTTTTTCCAGTAAGACTTGTTCAGCAGTGAAATCAGTTACCTAGGGAGGTGGTGAACTCCTCCTCACTGGCAGTCTTTTAACAGCAGCTGGACAAACACTTGTCAGAGATGCTTTAGGCTGATCCTGCCTTAAGCAGGGGGTTGGACTAGATGGTGTGCAATGCCCCTCCCAACTCGGTGATTCTATGATTAAGGTCAACATAGTCTACGCAGACTGGCATTTGCTCTCCAGGGTCTCACACAGAGAAAGACTTTCATGTTATTTGCGACGTGATCCTGTTTACTGAATGTTCTGGGGCTTGAACTTTAGACCTTCTGCATGCAAAGCAAAGGTCCTTCCTTTGGGAAGTGGCTCCGTGGAAGAATATCAGCTTTGCATGCAGAAGGTCCCAGGTTTAAGCCCTGGAATATCCAGTTAAAAGAATCAGGTAGCAAATGATGCAAAGACCTTCTCTATCTGACACACTGGAGATCTACCGCCAGCTTAAGTAAACAATGCTAGCTTTAATAGATCAAGGGTCTGACTCATTACGGCAACTTTATAGGTTCATGTGAATCTGACACCGGCTGGCAAGGAAGCAAATTTCAAAATGAAAGCAGCTTGCCTACCCATCCAGGTGGTAAGCAGTGAAGGACTTTCAAAACATGTTTGGCTGTGTATGCGCAGCTTTGGAAACAAGGAAAAATACCAGAGAAATGGGACTGGATTGTGAAAGTTGTATCGTGGAGTGAAGTGGACAAATTAACTACAACTTTAAAAGACTATGACTTAGACTTATTCAAAAAGGAGTGGAAGAAATTCACAGGATATATGGAGAAAGAGTGGAACATATTGAGCAATTTTTTTAGTAGTAACTAAAAGTATTATATTTTGATAGATTAGTGGTACCTTTAGAATTGAATTCAAATTTATAACTTGGGGGAAGTCAATATTGGAGGGAAGGGGGGTGAAATATCAGATGGTTTAGTATAAGAAAAAGATAATAAAATATTGTAACCATGTGTTATTAATAAATTGTTAAAACACACAAAACATGTTTGGCTGCATATGTGACTCTTCCCTGGCTGCATGTACGGCAAGCCTAGGGTTGTGAATATTGCTTATATTGCCTTATTTAAATGATGTAGCGATGCAAAGAGGGCAAACTCAGGCATTTCGATTGGGCTCTCATTTTTACAGTTGTCTAGGAACTCAATGTCATTTCCTCAAGATATCCACGTTGTGCATACAGGCACCAAGCCGCGTGTTGTAGGCTTGCAATTCAAAATCTATCGCCAGCTCCAGCAGAGATTGGATTTCTGTTTCTTGCCTTCTCTCTCTCTCTTTTTATCTGACTCCCACCTATTACACTGAGCACACATTTCAGTCTGGTGGCGTATAAACATCTTTATCTGTCTCTCACTTTCCCTTTGCCTTTGTGCTGTAACTTGATGCTGTTACACTCACCTAGCCGTATGCTTCATTCACTCGTATTCCAGATAATAGATTTTTCCTAGTTCATGCCCTTTTGGGGTTTTATAGAGCAACGATTGTGCTGCGTGTTATTTAAAACAAGGAAACAGATTTAAATTTAAAAGTTAAAAATTGGAAATGCTCTCTTCCAGGAGACTGAAATTTTTTCAACTGATTAGATTTAACAAAAATGTTCTCTGGACTTGGGAAGATTGAATTTGCCAAGGGCACTATTCACAGCATGGATGCGGTCCTTTATGTAACTAAAGAATATGTTAAGGACAGGTTTTTGGTCTTTGCACCAGCCTCTGTTCCTCTTCGCTTGTATTTCAGCTGGGATATCCATTTAGATGCCCATCAGTGTTGCTATGTAAATTTGGTGGTGGCGGTGGTGATGATGATGGTAAGCACTTCAGGATGCAGAGATTAATTTCAAGCAAAGCAGAGAATAAAGAGGGATCTACAGCAAACCTTTTTGGAACTAAAATACCCACCTGATGAAGTCAGGAAACAGATTAACAAAGCCAGGACGATACCCAGAGAAAACCTGTTACAAGACAGACCCCAAAAAAGACAATAACAGAACACCACTAGTGGTCACACACAACTCCCAACTGAAAACAGTCTAACACAGGGGTGGCCAACGGTAGCTCTCCAGATGTTTTTTTTGCCTACAACTCCCATCAGCCCCAGCCAGCATGGCCAATGGCTGGGGCTGATGGGAGTTGTAGGCAAAAAACTCTGGAGAGCTACCGTTGGCCACCCCTGGTCTAACTTATCATCAACAATTTACAACCTCTATTGGATAGTGACAGCTCTCTTTCAAAAGTATTGGGGAGTAAACCTTTTCTTGCACACAGACAGCCCCCTAATCTCAAACAACTCTTCACCCTCAACAATCCAACATCTCATCTGAGCATGGACACCGGTACCAGAGCTTGCAATAAACCCAAGTGCCAACTTTGCTGCCACATACATCCAGGCAACACAATCACTGGACCTAACAGCATTAACTACGCCATCTTAGGCTCATTTACTTGTTCATCTTCCAACATTATATATGCCATTAAATGCCAACAATGCCCTCCAGTTCTCTACATAGGGCAAACAGGGCAAACCCTCCGCCAAAGGATAAGTGGACACAAATCTGACATCAGGAATTACAGAACTGAGAAATCTGTGGGGGGAACACTTTAACCTTCCAAAGCATTCAATGGGTGACCTCAAAGTAGCTGTTTTACTACAAAGGAACTTCAAGAACAGAATGGAGAGAGAAATTGCTGAATTATAAATTATTATGAACCTTGGAACAAACACTTCCCCAGGACTGAACAGGGATATTGGGTTTTTTTTAATCTCACTACAGATGCTAAACCCACTCTCTAAGTTATACATCCACAGTATTCCAATGTATTTCTCTTTTAGAATAGTGTATCAGAATGATTTTTGTATTGACATACTCAAAATAGGGATATTGGCTGTTTATCTCATTGCATATCCTTAACCCATTTTCACTATATTTTATTGTATTCTTTTTTTTTTTCCTATGGCAAACTAGAATGATGTTTACATGTTAAAAAGTAAATTAGGTGGACAAGAACATCACTCTCCAATGTATTTCTCTTTTAGCTGTATTGACATACTCAAACAGGGTTATTGGCTGTTTATCCCATTACATATACTGAACCCATCTCCCACTAATTTTAGTGTATTTTTTTCCCTAATGGCAAACTATATGTATGTTGCACGTTAAAAGGTAAATTAGTTGGATGGGAAATCTTCTTATAAATACCTTCGTTTTTACCCAGGCTTAATAAAATATTGTCATTAACAGACATTCTCACATTTTGACATATTACTGTTTTATTGCTTTTGCATGCTCATGCTACTCAGATCAAAAGTTTGCTCAGTTTGTTAATTTTACTATTCTGTCATTGAGTCTTAAATTTGTACCATTTTGCATTCTAAACCACTCCCTATCAGATGTGAACATATGAAGCTGCCTTCTACTGAATCAGACCCTGGGTCCACCAAAGTCAGTCTTGTCTACTCAGACTGGCAGCGGCTCTCCAGGGTCTCAAGCTGAGGTTTTTCACGCCTACTTGCCTGGACCCTTTTTAGTTGGAGATGCTGGGGAATTGAACCTGGGACCTTCTGCTTACCGAGCAGATGCTCCACCACTGAGCCACCATCCCTCCCCGATAATTTTACTATACTGTCATTGGATCTTAAATTTGTACCAGTTTGCATTCTGAGCCACTGTTTGCATTCTGAGCCACTGACTACCAGCTATGTGTGGCTTTGCTCACTGTACCGGATTCCTCGTCTGATGAAGTGTGCTTAGAGAGCACACGAAAGCTTACGTTCTGAATAAAACTAAGTTGGTCTTAAAGGTGCAACTCGTCTCCTATTTTGCAGAGAATAAACTGATATTTACATATCATTAAAAGGGCAGGAATTGCTCCATATACACAAAAATGTCTTCAAGGGTCAGCACCTTACATTGGAAATGATGCAGCCGATGGAAATTTGCAAACAATATAAGGAAACCCTCCGTAACAAGTAAACCAGTATATGTTTTAACAATTTATTAACAACACATGGTTACAATATTTAATTATCTTTTTCTTATACTAAACCATATGATATTTCACCCCCCCTCCCTCCAATATTGACTTCCCCGAAGTTATAAATTTGCATTTAATTCTAAAGGTACCACTAATCTATCAGAATATAATACTTTTGATTAATACTAAAAAATTGTCCAATGTTTTTTTACGTTCCACTCTTTCTCCATATATCCTTTGAATTTCTTCCACTCCTTTTTGAATAAGTCTAAGTCATAGTTACTTAAAGTTTTAGTTAATTTAAAACAAGTAAACCAGTATAAAGACACAATGGATTGTCTCCACCCAGCTATCACTATCGAGATAATGGATGGTATTATTCTTATGAAATGGTATTATTTCTTATGAAATGGATTTTTAATAGGGAATTGTTACAATAACATTCATTAAAGAACCCACAGTGAAAGTCTCCAACACCTGGGTGGTGCACAAGCACACAACATATTACAAACAATGACATAATCACAATACTGTTCCTTCACAACAGTAATCACCAAAATAAAGTACTTCTCTTATGACAGTCTCTTAAGTTGTTGTATTCAAACTTGGTGAAAATTCTGGATGATATATGCAGAGAAAAGGTGGGATAAAAATGTTTTGAATAAATAAATATGGTGGCATACCTGTAACACACTCTAATCTATTATACTACATGTTTAAACTGGTACTGCAATCAATGGATTTTAAAAGTAGATAATGAAATGACTTGGACTGACTTGGATTACTGGTCCATGAGAAACCAGCTGGATCAGATTCAGTATGAGTTTAGTATCCTGTTTCATACAGTGGCCAGTCATATGTTCCTAGAAGCCCAATGCAGAGCCTTAGAGCATGCTACTGTTCATCCTCAAAAACTCATTTCAGAGACACTTCATTTGAGCCTCTAAATCCCATTACTCTACCATAGCTAAGTCACTGATATTTTACATGAATTTGTCTAATCTTTAAAGCTGTGCATGAATGGCCAAGACACTATTGCAAGTGAACCTTGAAGGTTAATTATGTATTGTATGAAGGGATATTTTCTTCACCTGTTGCAAATCAAGAAAAAAAGTCCCCATGCACTCGAGAATGGACACCTGTCACCTGATTTTTCTCTTTGAGTGTGACATGGTTCTGTCTAAAGATCCATCATCTCCATGATAAATAATGAGCTATCCGAAGGGGAGTGCAGCCCCTCTGCTCTGTCCATAGGAATGGCCAAGAAACTATTGCAAGTGAATGGCCAAGACACTCTGCAAGTGAATGGCCAAGACACTCCGCATACTTTTTTTGGTCTTCCAAGAAAAGCATACTTTTCTTGCTCTGTCCATAGGAATGGCCAAGACACTATTGCAAGTGAATGGCCAAGACACTCTGCATTACTTTTCTTGGTCTTCCAATCTGGCATCAAGAGAATGACCTTGAATTTCACTGCACAAAGTAGACACCCACTCCTGAAGGGCAGATATATTACTCACTGTAAAGATCTCTACTGACTTTTTAAACTTCATAATTGGGTTGAGATTTTTTGGGGGGGGGGGGCATGTTGAAGGAGGTTTTTAGGGGGGGTTATATTTTCTGGATGAGATTTAGCTAAATTAGAGGTTTACAAGATTATGCATGGGATGGAGAAAGTAGAGAAAGGGCATTCAATGAAATTGCTGAGCAGTCAGGTTAAAACAGATAAAAGGAAGTACTTCTTCACCCAAAGGGTGATTAACGTGTGGAATTCACTGCCACAGGAGGTGGTGGCGGCTACAAGCATAGCCAGCTTCAAGAGGGATTGGATAAAAATATGGAGTAGAGGTCCATCAGTGACTATTAGCCACAGTGTATATATATGTGTGTGTGTGTGTTTTGGCCACTGTGTGACACAGAGTGTTGGACTAGATAGGCCATTGGCCTGATCCAACATGGCTTCTCTTATGTTCTTATGACTACACATTATTGGCAGAAGATAGTTAAGAAACAACTCCTGATAAACCTTAAAGCAGATAATGCTATAGCAGGATTACAGCTTTAAGTAATGACTATTGGTGATTTATACAATTTTAAGCTTGAGAATAAAGAAATTCAAATTGCCATGAAGGAGCTCAAAAATATTTGCAAGTGTAAGGATGTGTTGCTGGCAAACACAACAGAGAATTCATGCCAAAGTAGTCCCCATTACTATGTATGGGTGTGAAAGTTGGACAGTGAAGAAAACTGACAAGAAGAAAGTTGATTCATTTGAATATTGTGTTAGAGGAGAGTTTTATGGATACCATGGACCTCAAAAAGATAACTACATTGGTTCCAGTTCAAATCAAGCCTGAACTCTCCCTAGAAGCCAAAATGACTTAATTGAGGCTATCATACTTTGGCCACATTATGAGAAGACTCACTGGAGAAGACAGAAATGCTAGGAAGAGCTGAAGTCAGCAGAAAAAGAGGGAGACACAACATTAGATTGATTGACTCAAGGAAGGAAGCCACAACCCTTAGTTTGGAAGGCCATTAATGCATAGAGTCACCATGCCAGATTTGGTGGCACTTAACAAAACACACACATTTCAAGTATAACCATACTTGGAAAAATACATGGGGGGAACCATGCTCCATCACCTCTGGAATTTTTTTATGTGCTCTTAAACTCTAATGACATGAAACAAATACAACTTTTTACAACCTTCGGTTTGGTTCATCATTCACTGTAACATCTATAAAGAGTATAATATTTCCCTTAGGCAACAATTGTCATTCCAAGCGATAGCCTTTGCAAAAGGATCAAGGCTGGAGAAGAAGCACCCTCTTCTCTATCTTCAAAGTTGTCAGCCAAAAGAGAAGATCACAGCAGGGTTATCAAGCCTGAGACTCAAGACCTGTCAGCTTGATTTGTTTGGATTTGGATGGAGCTTTTTTGTTCTTGTTTTGCTGACATTCCTTTTTGATTTCTGTGCATGTCTCCAGCAAAGTGGTTCAAGGCCTCAGAGCATAGCCTAAGGGGGTTTCTTTCTTGGGACCTCTTAGGAAGCTGCAGATATACAAAAGCTCACTTTTCTCCATGCACTGCTATTGGCACAAGAGTCCATATCCAGTGATGCCAGATAACACGAGTCAAAAGATTAATTGATTGCAACTCGTATCCTATGCATGAGACATTTTTTAAAGTTCCCATTCTCAAAAACGATTGACTCAAATTCTTGCGGAAAAACTAGAACAGGATTAAAAACAGAAAAAAATGTACCTGCTAAATATTCACAGGAATAAGTTAATTTAGAAAATATGCTCCTTTGTGTTGTGTGTTGTTTGTAATGAACATATGAAGCTGCCTTATATTGAATTAGACCCTCGGTCCATCAAAGTCAGTATTGTCTACTCAGACTGGCAGTGGCTCTCCAGGGTCTCAAGCTGAGGTTTTCACACCTATTTGCCTGGACCCTTTTTAGCTGGAGATGCCAGGGATTGAACCTGGGACCTTCTGCTTCTCAAGCAGATGCTCTACCACTGAGCCACTGTCCCTCCCTAAAGTCAGTATTGTCTACCCAGACTGGCAGCGGCTCTCCAGGGTCTCAAGCTGAGGTTTTTCACACCTATTTGCCTGGACTCTTTTTTGGAGATGCCGGGGATTGAACCTGGGACCTTCTGCTTCCCAAGCAGATGCTCTACCACTGAGCCACCGTCCCTCCCCTACATTACTATGCAATGGATAGTATGCAGGTTGTTTGATTTTGAGTTGTACAGGACAAAACCAAATATACTTGTATGCATTTATGTTGCCTTTGTCATTTTGTATGTCAAATTATTATACTAGAATGTTTTTTTTTTGTCATTGACATTTTGTAAGTCAAATTATTATACTAGAGTCATACTCGAAATTTGATGTTAGAAAGTGGCAGTGGAGGCTTATGGAGACTCTATAGGGTTTCCAATGCAAGAGACATTCAGACATTGCCTGCCTTTCCATAGCAACTCTGGACTTCCTTGGTGGTTCTAACAGGGCTGACTCTGCTTAGCTCTGAGATCTGATGAGATCGGGAGAGCCTGGGCCAGCCAGGTCAGGGCGAGGCATACGGTCATTTCACATTTCATGGACAAGCAATTTGTAGTGAGCAAGCCAAGCAATTGAGCTACTTCCATAGGACTTGGGGCCATGTCCTGCCAGTTAAAAAATATTCACCACAAAGACTGGATTTAGATCTGGTGGATCTGGGTTCCAACCCTCGACCACTTCACCTAATCTACAAATAATGCAGGTCGTCTAATGGATAATATTGTCACCGTTCCTTGGAGGCAGGGCAGGACACAAATGTGAAGCAAGATGCTTACACCAAGGGCTTGAATTCAGCAGGAGCTTACGGGAGCACAGCTCCTAAACCTCCAGCCAGGGTCTGCATATAGATAAGAACATAAGAGAAGCCATGTTGGATCAGGCCAACGGCCCATCCAGTCCAACACTCTGTGTCACACAGTGGCAAAAAAATTTATATATACACACACACTGTGGCTAATAGCCACTGATGGACCTGTGCTCCATATTTTTATCTAAACCCCTCTTGAAGGTGGCTATGCTTGTGGCCGCCACCACCTCCTGTGGCAGTGAATCCCACATGTTCATCACCCTTTGGGTGAAGAAGTACTTCCTTTTATCCGTTTTAACCTGTCTGCTCAGCAATTTCATCGAATGCCCACGAGTTCTTGTATTGTGAGAAAGGGAGAAAAGTACCTCTTTCTCTACTTTCTCCATCCCATGCATTATCTTGTAAACCTCTATCCTGGTGCATATGCAAATGAGATATGCTACTGAGCTCCTGCACCTTTTTTTCTACAAAACGACCCCTACTACAACCCCCCAAAATATACTTCCAGGGCAGTCCTATGTGAGCTATTCCAGTCTAAACCCATTGACTTCACTGCAGGAGTCATCGGATGCTATCTTCCAGCAAAACTTATGCAAGCAGTGGATGATGAAATCACTTTTGTTCTTTTCTGATACATAAGCCCAATGTGATCTCGCAAATGGTGCAGATGGCAGGAAGCATTTAAGCTTCTGTGCTTATTGGCTCAGTAATGGTGAGTGCACTTGACTTGGCAATGTCATTGGCACTTTCTCCTGACATTGATCTTGCCAGAAGCTTACCTTTTCCTCCAAAGGAGATACTGGGACCTAAATAAAGTCCTCGCAGAACTGCCAATCCCAGTGCCTAGAAATTCTGTTCTGAGAACTGGTTTATATTTTATATCAGTCACATAGATGCCACCGGGAAATGCTTCAGTAGCACAGAATCATACATGGGAAGCACACAATATAGAGTTAATTACCCAATGGATCTCTACTCAAAACTCCAATTTCCACCCAAATTGGGGAATTCACACATTAAGTATCACTGTATAAAAAATATCTCACACCCTGTCGTTGGTGTCATGTTTAAATGGACCATTTAAGTCTCCCAGAAGCTTCAAGAAATTATTTTCTTTTTTCCTATTTCAGGAACTCTAAATTTGGAAGAGATTTAGAAAATGTCGTGTTTCTGAACCACAGAATTGTTGATTGCATGTCTGCCTGTCAAACAATATCAATCAAACACATTTTTGTACTTTTTCCTGATTAAGCAACATTTATTATAAAAAAAAATTATTAAGACTTTAAGCACACACATTAGGGTTGCCAATCCCCAGCTGGGGACAGTGGATCCCCCCAGTTTGGACCCCCCCCACTTCAGGGTTATCAGAAAGCAGGGGGGAATGTCTGTTGGGCACTCCATTATTCCCCGTGAAGACTGATTCCCATAGGGTATAATGGAGAATTGATCTGTGGCTATCTGCGGTTCTGGAAGGGTCTGTTTTTTGAGGTAGAGGCACCAGAGTTTTAGCATAGCATCCAGTGCCTCTTCCTAAAATACCCTCCAAGTTTCAAAAGGATTGGACCAGGGGATCCAATTCTATGAGCCCCAAAAGACGGTGCCCCTACCATTATTTCCAAATGGAGGGAAGGCATTTAAAAGGTGTGCAGTCCCTTTAAATGTGATAGCCAGAACCCCTTTTGGAGTTCAACAATGCTTGTCACAATCTTGCTTCTGGCTCCACCTCCATAATCTCCTGGCTCCACCCCCAAAGTCCCCAGATATTTCTTGAATTGGACTTTGGCAACCCTAACACACACACCAATTTATATCAAGAAGTATATCCCCCACCCATTCAGTTTGTCGTACACTCTGCTTCCTGTATGGCATACAGTGTGTGCCATTTATTTCAGACTTCTATAGCAGGATGCGAACACGAACAGCCATTACTGAATGATAATTCTAAATTGTGGACCTACAGATCTGTTGGAAACCAACTGTGTTGTCATCCGGTCACGTAGGCCCTTTTTACATTACCTTTCCAAACCGGATGGTATTCGTTATTGGCCCATCGTCAAG
Source organism: Heteronotia binoei (assembly GCF_032191835.1). NCBI lineage: Eukaryota > Metazoa > Chordata > Lepidosauria > Squamata > Gekkonidae > Heteronotia > Heteronotia binoei. Next base: position 13,760,298 of record NC_083230.1, read on the forward strand.
TAAACTGGTAGAGGGAGATTTCACACAGCGATCTTCCTTTTGGCAATGAGCCATATCTGAAGTGATGTATCATTTCAAACTGTGCTGCTTTTGTTTCCTGCCCCTTTTTGCTGCCTGGAAGATCTTTCTCAGAGGGTTCTGTTATTCTATTGGGAGTACCATGGCACTGAAACTGGACTGCAAATTGGCACAACTGTGCCACCATTGAGATGCCTGGCCTCCCTGGTCCTGTTTCAGTGCCATAATACTCCCGATAGAATGTTTTCAAAATGGAGGATTGTTCATACAGTGAAAAAAGGTGCAAAAAAAAATCATTGTAGGAAGCACTACAGGGCATTTTACACAGCACCCCATAGCAATTCCAAAGCTAGAGGAAGGATTTTAAACGGGAAGTAAGCAGCTTTCATCAGGAATGTCACAGGCACCCAAACAGGACAGAAGTGGGATTGTGTAAAAAGTTAAATAAATTCTACTCACAGCCTTTTGCTAAAACGGGTCTGTCTTAAATGACAGGGGGGAAACAACATCCTCCATGCTCAAGCCCAGCAACTGTCCCCCTGTATTACTGACCATACCTGTGACAGTGCTTTCTCCCAGGAAAATGTTCTTAGGATTACAGCTCTGAGTTGTGAGCCTTCTCACAGTGGATGTTCAATACCTTAAAATACAAACTGACTTCTCAGTTCCTTGTTAGCTGCGTTATCAACCAGTAGACATCAACCAGTAGACAGTAGGGCAAAAGGGAAATAGCTGTTTAGCAAGTCAATAATGTATCACATTAGTCGTATAAATATATAAGGAGCTAATTCTCTGCAGCATCTACTCTTATGTTAAGGCAAATTTTCCCTTTTTTTTCTTTGCTGGAGATCTGATTGGGTGCAGATGTGTGGCAAATTATTTTCTGACTGGCCCTTTTCAGATAGCCTACGTATTCTGTTAAAGTCATTAGCTGCTAATGGCTTTCCCCCCTGTCATTTAAGACAGACCCATTTTAGTAAAAGTTTTGTTCAGAATGTAAGTTTTTGTGTGCTAGAAGCACACTTCATCAGACAATAGTATGGAACAGCAAGCAGTCCTAAATATAGAGAAAGTGAGCAGTGAGTTAGTATGCAAAGTCATGGAAATGTTTTTTTTAGCAGATTTAAAGAATCACAAGTTGGGGTCTGGTGTTTGTTACTTTGTGTTGACTGAACTGAAACAACAATGAAGGGCAATATAAGTCGGAATAACAAATTGATATTTATGTCATTGAGTATGTCAATGCAAAAAACATTATTCTGATAAACTATTCTAAACGGGAAATACATTGGAATACTGTGGATATATGGCTATACTTGGTGAAGGTGGGTTTAGTATATGTAATGAGACAAAAAAAACACCCCAATATCCCTGTTCATTCGTGGGGAGGTGTTTATTCCAAGTTTCGTAATAATTTGTAATTCAGCAATTTCCCTCTCCGTTCTGTTCTTGAAGTTCCTTTGCAGCAAAACAGCAACTTTGAGGTCACCTATTGAATGTTCTGGAAGGTTAAAATGTTCTCCTGTGGAGTTCTCAGTTTTGCGATTTCTGAGGTCAGATTTGTGTCCATTTATCCTCTGTCATAGCGTTTGTCCTGTTTGCCCTATGTAGAGAACTGAATAGCATTGTTGGCATTTAATGGCATATATAATATTGGAAAATGAACAGTCTTTAAACTGAATCTTGGGGGAAAGCCGACAGGAGATGAAATGTCTCTGGTTCAGGAGGACTCATCTCAAAGAGACAACTCTAATCCATTGCCCGGTAGAAAAGTAACAGACTCATCTCAAAGAGATGAGCTGTTACTTTTCTACCGGGCAATGGATTAGAGTTGCCCACTGGGATGGTGACAAACAGTATGGACTGTCTGCAAAGTCTCAAGGTAGCAGGAGGAAGGTTGCAGACCTAACTTGCCTGGGAAATTATAGATGTTTATATACAAATGCTAGAAGTGTCTAAGGTAAAATTGGGGAGCTGGAATGCTTAGTGTTGGGGGGAAACATAGACATTGTGGGAATTTCAGAAACTTGTGGAATGAGGAGAATCAGTGGGGCATAGTGATTCCTGAATATAAATTATATTGGAAGGATAGGGAGGGAAGGGTTGGAGGTGGGGTGGCTCTGTATGTCAGAGAGGGTATACAGTCCAGTAAGATTGAGAAGGTCAGGGAATTAGATTCCCTTCTAGAAATGCTTTGGGTCAAAAGAGTGGGCCCAAAAGGAAATTTAACTATAGGAGTTTGTTATCACCTACTGGATCAAAAGATAGAGGATTATTATAAAATGATGAAAGAATTAAAGATAACGGCTAAACGTAAAATCATAATAGGTGATTTTAACTACCCGCAGATTGATTGGGTCAGTATGTGTTCCAATCGGGAGAAAGAGACTGAGTTTCTAGACACACTCAATGATTGTGCTATGGACCAGGGGTGGGGCAATTCAGGACTTGGTCCTAAGTAATGCTCAAGACCTCATAAAGATGTAAAACTAATTGCACCACTTGATAGCAGTGACCATAATGTTGTTGATTTCACCATTTGTATATAGAGGGAGTTGCCCCAAAAAGACCAACACAAACACTTTTATCTTTGAAAAAGGTAAATTCTCTGAGATGAGGAGACATGTGAAGAGGAAACTGAAAGGAAAGGTAAATAGGGTCAAAACCCTTGGGGAAGCTTGGAGGCAATTTAAAACTACAATCCTAGAAGCTCAGATATAATATATTTATCAAAAGTTAGGAAAGGCTCAAATAGGTATAAGAAAAAGCCTGCATGGTTAACAAACAAAGTAATGGAAGCTGTAAAAGGTAAGAAGGATTCCTTCAAGTGGTGGAAAACTAATTCAAGTGAGGTTAATAAAAGGGAACACAGGCTGTGACAAATCAAATGCAAGACTGTGATCAGGCAGGCAAAAAGAGACTATGAGGAGCATATTGCAAAAAACATAAAGACCAACAATAAAAATTTCTTCAAATATATTAGAAGCAGGAAACCAGCCAGGAAGGCAGTGAGGCCCTTGGATGACCAAGGGGTAAAAGGATTACTGAAGGAGGATAGGGAAATGGTTGAGAAGCTGAACACATTTTTTGCCTCCGTCTTCGCTGTGGAAGATGAGAAGTGTTTGACTACCCGAGAACTGCTAATTTTGGGAAGGGTGTTGAAAGACCTGAGTCATATTGAGGTGACAAGAGAGGAGGTCCTATGACTGATAGACAAATTAAAAACTAAGAAGTCACCAGGTCTGGATGGCATACATCCAAGAGTTCTGAAAGAACTCAAAGGTAAAATTGTGGATCTCCTGACAAAAATAAGTAATTTTTCATCGAAATCTGCATCCATTCCTAAGGACTGGAAGGTAGCAAATGTCACCCCCATCTTTAAAAAGGGTTCCAGAGGAGATCCTGGAAATTACAGGCCAGTCAGTCTGACTTCAATACCAGGAAAGTTGGTGGAAACCATTATCAAAGAGAGAATGAGTAGGCACATCGATGAACACAAGTTATTGAGAAAGACTCAGCATGGGTTCTGTAAGGGAAGATCTTGTCTCAATAACCTGTTAGAGTTCTTTGAGGGGGTGAATAAACATGTGGACAAAGGGAACCCAATAGATGTTGTTTACCTTGACTTCCAGAATGCTTTTGATAAAGTTCCTTATCAAAGGCTCCTTAGTAAGCTTAACAGTCATGGAGTAAAAGGACAAGTCATCTGGTGGATCAAAAACTGGCTAATTAATAGGAAACAGAGTGAGTATAAATGGGCAATCTTCTCAGTGGAGGATGGAAAGCAGTGGGGTGCTGGAGGGCTCAGTACTGGGTCCCGTGTTCTTTAACTTGTTCATTAATGATCTGGAGTTGGGAGTAAGCAGTGAAGTGGCTAAGTTTGCAGATGACACTAAATTGTTCAGGATGGTGAGAACCAGAAAGGATTGTGAGGCACTCCAAAGGGATCTGTTGAGGCTGTGTGAGTGGGCGTCAACACAGCAGATGAGGTTCAATGTGGCCAAGTGCAAAGTAATGCACATTGGGGCCAAAATCCTAGCTACAAATACAAGTTAACTGGCAGAGACTGACCAAGAGAGAATCATGGGGTCATGGTAGATAACTTACTGAAAATGTCAAGACAGTGTGCGATTGCAATAAAAAAGGCCAACTCCATGCTGCGAATTATTAGGAAGGGAATTGAAAACAAATCAGCCATTAACATAATGCCCCTGTATAAATCCATGGTGCAGCCTTATTTGGAATACTGTGCAGAATTCTGGTCACCGCACTTCAAAAAAGATATTACAGCACTGGAAAAAGTGCAGAAAAGGGCAACTAGAATGATTAAAGGGTTAGAACACTTTCCCTATGAAGAAAGGTTAAACCGCTTGGGGCTCTTTAGCTTGGAGAAACGTCGACTGCGGGGTGACATGACAGAGGTTTACAAGATGATGCATGGGATAGAGAAGGTAGAGAAATAAGTACTTTTCTCCCTTTCTCACAATATGAGAACTTGTGAACATTCAATGAAATTGGTGAACAGTCAGGTTAGAACAGATAAAAGGAACTACTCCTTCACCCAAAAGGTGATTAACACATGGAATTCACTGCCACAGGAGGTTGTGGTGGCTACAAGCATAGACAGCTTCAAGAGGGATTGGATAAGCATATGGAGCAGAGGTCCATCAGTGGCTATTAACCACAGCTTATTGTTGGAACTCTCTGTCTGGGGAAGTGATGCTCTGTATTCTTGTGCTTGGGGAGGCAGTGGCAGGGCTTCTAGCCCTACTGACAGACCTCTTGAAGGCACTTGGGGTTTTTTGTGGTCACTGTGTGACACAGAGTGTTGGAGTGGATGGGCCATTGGCCTGATCCAACATGGGCTTATGAATTAGCCTGAGATGATGTAGTTAATGCTGTTAGTTCCAGTGACAGTGTTGCCTGGTAGTATGTGGCAGCAAAGTTGGCACTTGGGTTTATTGCAAGCTCTGGTACCAGTGTTTTTGCTCAGATGAGATGTTGTATTGTTGTATGTGAGGAGTTGTTTGAGATTAGGGGGGTGTCTATGTGCAAGAAAAGGTTTACCCCCCCCCCCAGTACTTTTGAAAGAGAGCTGTCCCTGTCCAATAGAGGTTGTAAGTTCTTGATGATACATTGAACTGTTTTCAATTGAGAGTTGTGTGTGACCACTAGTGGTGTTTTGTTGTTGTCTTTTTTTGGTTCTGTCTTGTAACAGGTTTTCTCTAGGTGTCATTCTGGCTTTGTTAATCTGTTTCCTGACTTCATCAGGTGGGTACTTTAGTTTGCTGTAGATTCCTGTCAGAGAATCTCTGTCAGTAGGATCGGAGCAAATGCGGCTGTAGTGTAAAACCTCACTGTATACAATGGATTGTTTGGGGTAGCTGGAGGCATGCAGGTATGTTTGTAAGTCAGTAGGTTTCTGGTATAAGGTAGTGTCTATGTGTCCATTATGTATTTTTATAGTGGTGTACAGAAAATGTATTTCTTGCGTAGATTGGTTCGTTGTCAGGTTGATGGTAGGGTGAAAGACACTGAATGTCTGATGGAATGCATCCAGGTCTTCTTTCTCATGTGTCCAGACCATAAAAATGTCATCAATGTAATGCAGATTTAAGAGAGGTAGGAGTGGATGAGAGTCTAGGAAGCATTGCTCCATAAAGATGTTAGCATATTGTGGGGCCCATGACTGTACCATTGATCTGTAGAAAAAGTTCATTACCAAATCTTAAGTAGTTATGGGTGAGAACAAAATGGCACAGTTTGGTGGCAAAGTCGGCTGTGTTTTTGACAGAGATTATATTACTTACAGTTTGTAATCCATCTTGGTGTGGGATGTTGGTATACAAAGATTCCACATTCATGGTGGCTAAGATAGTATTCTCTGGAAGATTGTTCTAAGATTGTATTTTCCTCAGGAAAAAACTATAGTATCATGAACATAACTGGGAGCACTGGTACTGCATCAGATCAACATGGCTGCCCACCTGGATCCATTATCAATAGATACAATTTGTTGAGGCCCAGGTGCAGAAGTATCTGAAAATCATGACAATGTCCAATTTCACAGAATTGAAGATACGTTTCAAGGACGGTAGTATTGGTTGAGGGCCAAAAGATATTCATACGTATGAAAATGTTTAACCATTATTTTTAAATTGATTTTGTTAAGATAAAAATTAGCAAGAATGGACCAACAGTTTTTTTACATATTCTAAGATATTTTAAGTACAAATAACCTTGCATGGTGTTTGAAGTTATAATGGGTTAGCCAAAAATATGCACCCCTATCTAGTGAGACGGCTATTGTTAGGAGATGATTTTAAAATCCTAGAAATATAAGTGTATTGATCAAGAGCTTCTTCTTAGAAGGGGCTCCCTGCTTACCAGCTTACTTTTGGGATAGGATGCTTTTATGGACTCATGTAATTGCTCTAATTATCGATGTAACAATGATGAATGAATGGCTTATTTCAGGAACCTGGCTTATACAGATAAATTTGCCTTATTTTCTGGTAAAAATTCTTTTATATTTTTAATCAGTCTTTCATTATTTTTTAAATTAATTTATAATAGTTTTCTTTATATAATCAAGAAATTTAGACAACTAACAATTATCATCTGGAAAGTTTTTTTATGATAGTCCTAATAAATTATAACAACAAAGTGAGATACCCACTCCTTGTAAAAGATTTTACATCTGGTAGTTGTGAGTAATCTTATGAAAGTCAAGCCATAGTGGTGACGCTTCTCCTACCCTCCTTGGCTGAGCCATGTGCCACTCAACCCCTCCAGCCCCAGGACAAATGAGGATTGGGCCACTGGAGAAGCTGCCTTCATGTCCTATTGGCCCATCCCACCAGGTCCTCCATTTTCCCTCAGTGGCTGCTGCTAGGCAACCATAGTATTCCAAGCTTGGTTCTGTCAGTAATAGGTAGAGGGAGGAGGCTCTTTCCCAGCCTATTTTGGCCTTTGAGGAAGAACTCTTTGGGACCAGTCCTGACTAGCGTTGGCAGCTCCAGGTTGGGAAATTCTTGGAGATTTTGTGGTGGAGTCTAAGGAAGCTAGAGTTTGGGGAGGAGAGAAGCCTCAGCTGAATATAATGCCATAGAGTCCATCTTCCAAAGCAGTTTTTTTTCCCCTAGGGGGAGAGAGATCTGTGGTCTGGAGTTAGGTTGTGATCCCAGGAAATCTTCAGGCTCCACCTGGGGGTTATAATAGAACATCAGGGTGAAACTATAAACACTATTCTATCAAAACATTTATTACAAGAAAATAATGGGGTGATGAGAAAAACTCTGTGGCCTCTACTTCTAAGTAGCCTCTACGTCTAAACAGTCTATAATGAGAGAGATCATGTGTTAATATAGCACACCATTTTTTCTTGAAGTCTTCTCTAAAAATAATGCTGGTGACTTTAGCAACCTCAAGCCTCTTGGAATTCTAGCTACCTTTACATATTCATTTAAGTCCATAGCATGTAAATTAATTCTCACTCTTTTCTGTAATAATCCCATTAGTTGTTTCCATAAATTATCTGAATCACTTTCCATATTCTCAGACATGTCTGACATACTGGCTGTAATTCTTTCTTGATCTGCTTTGGAATACATAAAAATGTCTTCCCAGTGAGACATGTTGCGCCAAACAAAGGTAAGCACTGTAGAAAAAAAGGGGGCTCCCTGAGTTTAAGCAAAGTTTGTCTCTCTTAGTTTGTCTTCCTCTCTTCCTCCTCACGCCATCACTGTCTCTCTCTCCCTCTGCTCCTCCACCATCACCCCATTATTATCTCTTTCTCACCTTCCCCCCATCAGTTACTTGAATACTGCCCACTGCTGGATCACCCATGGTTCATGAAACCTGTCTATAGCTGGGGAGGGTTTTCCCCAGTTTGCCTTCCCACCAGCTCCATCCCAGCCATATAACCAGGGTGTCTCCAGACCATCCACTGAAGCCCCATCCACTCAGCTCCCTTGCTAGGGCCTGCACCAGCCTGTTGCAACCCATTGGTGAGAGAAGGCTGCCCAGCAGCAGGTACAGAGAGCTGCCCAGCTTTTTCAGAGCCTGTGGAAGGCCACTGCAGCAGGCTTTTGGGGACCCGCTGGAGTGGGCAAGCACCGAGGCAAAGGAGACTTTTCCCCCAGACGCACCCATTACCACTGGCTCCCTTGAAGGAGTCTGTACAAATCTCTTATGTTATGACGATGAGAGAAGGCTGCCTGGTGTCAATGTCAGCCACAGAGTGCTGTCCACAGCTCCACCAGCCTCCACACTTCAGAGGGTAGTGAATACAGGGAGCAATGGTGAGGCTCATGGTTGTGACATTTCTCTTCACACACATCCAGCTCCCCGGCCCTTAATGTTGCTGCCTCACCACCTCAGAGATTTCTAAGGAAAAAGAAGAAGAAGAAGATATTGGATTTATATCCCGCCTTCCACTCCGAAGAGTCTCAGAGCGGCTCACAATCTCCTTTCCCTTCCTCCCCCACAACAAACACCCTGTGAGGTGGGTGGGGCTGGAGAGGGCTCTCACAGCAGCTGCCCTTTCAAGGACAACTTCTGCCAGAGCTATGGCTGACCCAAGGCCATTCCAGCAGGTGCAAGTGGAGGAGTGGGGGAATCAAACCCGGTTCTCCCAGATAAGAGTCCGCACACTTAACCACTTCACCAAACTGGCTCTCTTTAAAGTATTTATTTACTTTTAAATTTCTATCCCGCCCTCTCCACAAGCAGACTCAGTGCGGCTAATGACCTGAAGCTGTGCTAACCACTACACCAAACAAGGCTGGTGGAACTAGCATTTGTGTGCAGGTGGTGGAAGTTTCTTTTTTGCAAGGGTATTAACCCTGCCATCCATTTTCAGTAAGTTTTTTTTTTAAAAAACAAAAACAAAAACCCAGTTCTGATAACCTGGGGGAAATTGATGTGATAATGAAGAAAAGTCAGGAACACAGCAAAAAATTGAAGTGTACAGTCCATATATGAAATAGCAAAGAACCAACATGATGCAGCAATTAGACTATCCTACTAGGATTGTCTTGGAGACCCGGGTTTGAAAATCCCCACTCTGCCATGGAAACCTGTGGCAGTCATTACTTCTCAGCCTTGCTCTTACTATGCCTCACACCCCTCAGGCATGTTGTTGTGAGGATAATGGTCGCAAGTAAGGTATAAATAATTACATGCATGAATAAAGCTGTAATCAAAATCTGAGCCCAGGAAAACAGAATCAAATTTCTGGGAACCTAAGGAAAAAAGGGAGGGAAAGCTGCCTTCATATATCATGTGGTTCAGTTTTGAAAATCACCACCACCCCCATAATTTATGGCAGCACCAGATATGCCCCATAGTCTCCTCTGCCTCTCTTCAGATAAAAGGTTTTTCAGGAAGTGGCCAAGAGAAATGAAACAGAATGATAAAGAGCACCTACAACTGCCTCTGGAATCAATGGCTGAGAGTTGTAGTCTGTAAATCTTTTAAATAAACAAATACATTCTCCCTCCGAATTCCTGGTGTAAGCCCCAGGCTAATGCTAGCATTATTGCTCTCTATTTGGATCATTATTGTATATGTAGAAAAAATTGATGAAGCCCAAGAGACAAGTCTTTGTAATACAAAAACTGTCAGGCACAAACCAAATTGGTTTTGCTTGGAGTAGAAACACATGATGGCTGATGGTTCTAGGAAAAATACCCAAAGGAAAAAAGCCTAAAGGGAAAAAAAAAACCCTGGACGTAAATGCTCACAGGAAGAAAGCCCACATGGAAACTTGCCCACATGGAAAGAAACCCACACGGAAAAAAGCCCATAAAAGAAGCCCACACGGAATAGGGTTGCCAAGTCCAATTCAAGAAATATCTGGGAACTTTGGGGGTGGAGCAAGGAGCAAGGATGTGGCAAGCACAATTGAACTCCAAAGGGAGTTCTGGCCATCACATCTAAGGAGACCATGCTCCTTTTAAATGCTTTCCCTCCATAGGAAATAATGAAGGATAGGGGCACCTTCTTTTGGGGCTCATAGAATTGGACCCCCTGGTCCAATCCTTTTGAACCTTGGAGGGTATTTTGGGGAGAAGCATTGGATGCTATGCTTTAAATTTGGTGCATCTACCTAAAAAAAACAGCCCCCCCACAGATGTCCAGATATCCATGGATCAATTCTCCATGGAAGTCGACAGAATCCTCTCTGCTGCTCGCCCGACAACATGCGATCTGGACCCTTGCCCCTCTTGGCTGATTAAATCTTGCCAGGGGGAGCTTAGATGTCCTTTACGGGACATCATAAACAGGTCCCTCCTAGAGAGGCATTTTCCAACACCTCTGAAAGAGGCCTTGGTCCGCCCTCTCTTGAAAAAAGCTACAGCAGACCCGGCTGAATTGGCGAATTACCGTCCGGTGTCTAATTTACCGTTTTTAGGTAAAATTATTGAGAGGGCCGTGGCATTGCAGCTACAGAGGTTTCTGGATGACGCTTCTATCCTAGACCCATGTCAGTCTGGCTTCCGGCCGGGCCATGGGACGGAGACGGTGTTGGTCGCCTTGGTAGATGACCTCCAACGGCAACTGGATTGAGGCGGCATTGCGGTGCTGATGCTGTTAGACCTGTCGGCTGCATTTGATACAGTCGACCATTGGCTACTGACGTGCCGCCTCGCCGACATTGGGGTTGAGGGGTCGGCCTTGCAATGGCTTCCCTCCTTTCTCCTGGGTCGGGGACAGAGGGTGGCCATTGGGGGTGAGTGGTCCTGGAGGCGCACACTGGATTGTGGGGTGCCTCAGGGAGCAGTGCTCTCCCCGATGTTGTTCAACATCTATATGCGCCCCCTTGCCCAGATTGCCCGGCGGTTTGGGCTGGGTTGCCATCAATATGCAGATGACACCCAGCTCTATCTACTAATGGACGGCTGGCCCGACCCCGCTCCAGGGAATCTCGAACGGGCCTTACAGGCTGTTGCGACATGGCTCAGGCTGAGTGGGCTGAAGCTGAACCCAGCGAAGACAGAGGTCCTTTGCGTGGGTCGTGGCGCTCTGGGAAGGGAAATAGCTCTCCCGGCCTTCGATGGTGCGCTATTGAAAGCAGCGCACCAGGTAAAGAGCCTGGGTGTTTTACTGGAGCCTTCATTATCGATGGAGGCCCAGATAGCAGCCACCGCCAAGTCAGCATTCTTCCATCTGAAGCGGGCAAGGCAGTTGGCCCCTTTCCTTGAATGCCGGGACCTTGCAACAGTGATCCACGCAACGGTCACCTCAAGACTAGACTACTGTAACGCCCTCTACTTGGGGCTACCTCTGTGCCGGACTCGGAGACTGCAGCTAGTGCAGAACGCGGTGGCCAGGCTGTTGTTGGGACTCCCAAAACAGGAACATATACGGCCGGGGCTACGTGAACTGCACTGGCTGCCGATTATATACCGGGTCCAGTACAAAGTGTTGGTCATTACCTTTAAAGCCTTATATGGCCGAGGACCTGCCTACCTGAGGGACCATCTTTCCCCATATGAACCCCAGACAGCACTGAGGTCAGCCGGGAAAAACCTAATGACCATCCCTGGGCCGAAGGAGATTAAATACCAGAATACTAGAGCACGGGCATTTTCAATCGTGGCCCCTACCCTATGGAACTGACTCCCCGAGGAGGTGCGGGCCCTGCGGAACCTTGATCAGTTCCGCAGGGCCTGCAAGACCACCCTTTTTAAACTTGCACACCTGGACTGCTAAGAAGATCGGTAATTAAAGATCCGCCAATGCGGTTTGAAGACCTATACTGCTGAATAACTGTACTTATTGAATTGGTTTTAATGTTATTAAGTTTAATGTTTTAATGTTTTATACTGTTAAATCTAAAGGTTTTTATCTACTATTGTATGTTTTTATAAAATGTTGTTAGCCGCCCTGAGCCTGCCGAGGTGGGGAGGGCGGGATATAAATAAAATTTATTATTATTATTATTATTATACCATTTTTTTTAATTAATTCTAACTGTTCATTGATTTCGTCCTTCCAGATAATTGCCATTGACAGCCCTGCTTAGCTTCTTAGATCTATGAGGCCTTAACTACTTCTGCTATTTAAGAAAGAGAAGCTATCACAGAGCAGGCAATAATTTGCCTAACCCAAAACCCATACATTGTGACATTCCTGAAAAGTATAGGCAACTGATACTTCACGATTCCGGTGTGGAAAAATCCAGACAGAATTCTGGTTTTAGGTGATAGAGATCTTATGCTTGAATTAAACAAAGATACCATCTATGGAGATGGCACCTTTGATAAAGTGCCAAATATGTTTTACCAACTGTACACATGGCATGCCAAGATGGGTAATTCATATCCACCATGTATTTACATTTTACTTCAAAAAAAGAATACCCATCATAGAATGGAATCAATAGCTTCATTATTTCAGATTCCAGATCTGTCACCTCAAAAGGTTTTAGTGGATTTTGAGAAGGCTTGTACGAATGCAGTGAGGATTGCCTTTCCACACGCTGAGGTCAAAGGGTGTTATTTTCACCTGTGTCAGAGTCTCATTAGGAAAAGCAACAGTGTTGGCTTGAAGACTGAAACTAATAGGAATATAAAAATTACACTGAAATCTCTTGCTGCATTAGCCTTTGTCCCAATCAGAGAGACAATGTGAGAACTGTTTTTGATGAGCTTGCTGCCACATTTCCAGATGAAGACAGCTACAATGCAGTGCTCACGTACTTCTTTTCAACATATATCGAGGGCGCAGCAAGTAGAGAGCCTCAGTTTTCTATAAGAATATGGTACCCTCATGATGCAGCTCTGGAGTGGTCACCAAAGACTATAAACTGTTGTGAGGGATTTCACAATGCTCTTCATTCCTTGTTCCGTTGCAGTCATCCCAATGCGTTGTCTCTATTCGATGGATCTGGCTTGTCACAAACTAATGCTGGCTAATGCAAGTCACCTAGAGGTGAAAAAAGAGGAAATATGAGGCCCTACTTGACATGGTTGCCTCTTCGGTGCAGCAATATAAAGAAATTGGCTAATTTGCAATGAAGAATTATATCTGAGTTATTATTGTTGTTGCTTTTACTATTAGGGCTAGATAGTCTTTTGTTGTGGTCACTGGGTGTACCACATAGTTGGAATTACGGTAATTAAAAAATGGTATAATGGAGAATTGATCCATGGGTATCTGAAGAAGAAGAAGAAGAAGAAGATATTGGATTTATATCCCGCCCTCCACTCCAAAGAGTCTCAGAGTGGCTCACAATCTCCTTTCCCTTCCTCCCCCACAACAGACACCCTGTGAGGTAGATGAAGAAATTGGATTTATATCCTGCCCTCCACTCCGAAGAGTCTCAGAGCGGCTCACAATCTCCTTTGCCTTCCTCCCCCACAACAGACACCCTGTGAGGTGGGTGGGGCTGGAGAGGGCTCTCACAACAGCTGCCCTTTCAAGGACAACCTCTGCCAGAGCTATGGCTGACCCAAGGCCATGCTAGCAGGTGCAAGTGGAGGAGTGGGGAATCAAACCTGGTTCTCCCAGATAAGAGTCCATGCACTTAACAACTACACCAAACTGGTTCTCTCTCTCTGGACATCTGGGGAGCTGTTTTTTTGAGGTAGATGCACCAAATTTAAAGCATAGCATCCAGTGCCTCTCCCCAAAATACCCTCCAAGGTTTGGAGGATTGGACCAGGGGGTCCAGTTCTATGAGCCCCAAAAGAAGGTGCCCCTATCCTTCATTATTTCCTATGGAGGGAAAGCATTTAAAAGGAGCGTGGTCCCTTTGGATGTGATGGCCAGAACTCCCTTTGAAGTTCAATTGTGCTTGTCACAACCTTGCTCTTGGTTCCACCCCCAAAGTCTCCTGGCTCCATCCGCAAAGTTCCCAGATATTTCTTGAATTGGACTTGGCAACCCTATTCCACGTGGGCTTCTTTCAGTATGGGCTTTTTCCCGTGTGTGATTCTTTCCATGTGGGTATGTTTTCATGTAGGCTTTTTTCCTGTGAGCATTTATGACTGTGGGGGTTTTCTTTGGGCTTTTTTCCTTTAGGCTTTTTTCCTTTGGGCTTTTTTCCAGTTACCATGGCTGATAGCAGATGGCTGGTTCGGAGAGGCTTGAAGCCACCCCAAAGAGAGCCGACTGGAAATAGAGCACCCCGGAGCTTCCAGATGGCACTCGGAAAAGGGGTGGACCATGGGCAACCCACACTCATGCATCCCACCTGCTGCTCCCCAGGCACTCTCCAGATGCTTCCCAGCATTCCAGATGGCCGGGGAGGCACCTCGGGAGCACCCCAGCAAAAAGGCACCACTTTCAAAGTGATGCCTTTTCAAGCTGGTTCCCAGCAAGCCAGGGACGGGACAGAGGCAGGACGGGGACGGAAGGCAGATGTGCATTGTGGATGTGCTTTTTTGGTCCGCCTGCCTCCCACCCCCACCCCCGATGGTTTTAAATGCCCATCTGTTCTCAGCCAATATAACCTTTTCTGGGCTTTACCATTCTGATTGCAGGAGAGCATCCTCAGTTTGAAAATGATCCCCATTTAAACAAGCCTACCTGGTCATATCAACATAGCATGTTAGGCTAAGGGAAATATCTGAAACAGCTCTACTCAGACATAAGTCCTATTCTATTTACTTCATTTATACCCATATTCTTTCCCTATGGGGACCCAAAATCGCATAGAACATTCTCCCTTTCTCCATCTAAGCCTCACAACAACCCTGTAAGGTAGGTGAGACTTAGCATTTGTGACAGGCCCTAGGTCACCAAGCAAACTTCTACAGCAGAGTAAGGATTCTTGGAAACCTGGAGTTCAAATCAAATGAAAAGGATTGCTGGATTTTCATAGAAAAATTGGGTATAGAAAGATTATGATAATTTCTCTTAACAACTCTAGATTAGTTACATTAACTTTTGGATTACTTCTCCAGGATCTTGCCTGACCAAGCTCTTATTCTACAATTCTGAGTAATGCAATATCTCAAGCTGGCAAAATTCATAATTACTTATGGGTGATATTGCTAGAATCTGCTAGATACATCTTTACACTAATATTGCTTTAATATATTTTTACTAGCTTGTGAATTGTGTTAACACAAACGAGAGAGGTTTTAATTGCATTCAAAATAGCTGCCTGTAAAAAAGTGTTAAAAGGATTTCTGAGTTTATAGCTAAGCAGTTTATTATTTGGCTGGAAACCAAATAGACTCAAATTAGTTTTAAAAATTAGGTGTCAAAATAAATGAAGGTGAAAGTGGAAGACAAGTTAATTACTCTGGATTATTAGATTCAATCATTTAGTCTAGTCTAATCTAGTAAATGATTATGTGGGCTGTATCCAAACTAAATTTTCCAATGGAGAACAGAACTTTCCTGGCCCTTCCTCCCCAGTGCAGGTCACTTATCGCCACAAAATATTGTTCCTGGAAGATAGGGAACCCTGAGGAATGAGGGAGATCTGCACTGGGAAGTGGCAGACAGTGGAAATAGCCAGTTTAGTCTTGACTAAATATAAACATACATTTAGGGGAGGGACGGTGGCTCAGTGGTAGAGCATCTGCTTGGTAAGCAGAAGGTTCCAGGTTCAGTCCCCGGCATTTCCAACTAAAAAGAGTCCAGGCAAGTAGGCGTGGAAAACCTCAGCTTGAGACCCTGGAAAGCCACTGCCAGTCTGAGTAGACAATACTGACTTTGATGGACCAAAAGTCTGATTCAGTATAAAGCAGCTTCATATGTTCATATATGTTCATAAACATGTTTAATCAAATGCTAAATGACAACTACCTCAGCTGAGAACTCTCTTGTAGAAATGGCTTGCTTCTCTTCAGAAATGTTGCAGTATCAATTGAATAATAATCCAATGAAAACAATTTGAACGTAACTTACCTGTAAAGAGAGAACAGCAGTGATACTCATACGTTCTGAGTATAGTGGAATCCATTATGCTATTTCCTTCTAGAGACAAAGGTCATAAAATCCTGAGCTCTACATTAATAGTGTGTTGCCCAGTCTTAAATCTTCCAGTAGGCCTGATTTCCTGGTATAGTCCTGACTTTGCTACTTCTATCTCAGTTAAATCATCACTTCCAGTTGTTCCCTTTATTCAGCAAATTTGAGTGGGTGATAAGTTTTACCCTCATTCAGCACAGAAACTCTTCTTTGCTTATACAGTCCAGTGGGGACAAACTCTGCAGTTTAGAACAGGGCAAGATCTATCAATAGATCCTGTGCTGGGTCGTGGGCGTGATAGACCTCCTAAAGTATTCCTCAGTATACCTCCCAAGGGAAGCCTAGCCTTCTACCCCATCCTGTTTTCCAGAAAGTTCAAAGAATGGCCTCTAGAGCAACCAGTTTTGTTAGCTACACTACAGGTGTTTTCGCACTGACCTTATGCCGGAGCGACGTCCCTCTTCACCGCGCAGCATCTGCGCGGATTTCGCATTAATTGCTCCACAGAACCCGGAAGAGCCACAAAGTCCCGCGGCTTTTGCGTCGCAAATGTAAACTACCAAAAACTTTGCGGCTCTTCCGGGTTCTGCGGAGCAATTAGTGCGAAATCCGTGCAGACGCTGCGCGGTGAAGAGGGACGTCGCTCTGGCGTAAGGTCAGTGCGAAAACGCCCTACATGTATTCTTTTCTGATGAAGTCATAAATATGGATACAAATTGCTGTTCTTTAGACTATAAATAAGATGGGATAATTATTTATATATCAGCCTCGGTATTCCACGGCAGTACTATTGATTGTCTGTATGCAGGCCTTTGTACAGCAGTCTTTAAGGTTTTACACTGGAATCTCAGATGTGAACTTGTCGTTGTACAGACAGACAGCCCAGTATATGGATCATATGGCACAGTAGGGGATTGTGATTGGCTCTGCCATCTGGGGGCAGGGACCAAGCATCCCTTTTTTCATCCCAGAAGAAATTAGTAACAGGAACACTCTTGCAGACACATCACAATCTTATCTCTTCCATATTTGCAACTGTATGGCTGGGTACAGATGGGCAACTCGTGGTGGCAGCCTCCCAGCTCAGAAAAAAGGCCGGCAATGTCTGAGGCACCCTGGGGCAGTCAGACAACGCACGCCCCACTGCTGGAAGAAGGACGGGCTGTGCACGCTCCAAAGTAGTGGTCAGAACACTCAAGCACATTGGAGGCACTTCCCTGGCATTCCCAGGCTATTCAAACAGTCAGGAAAGGCAACAGCAAAGTGCTTCACTTACCATACCAAACCTTTAATGGCATAATAGATTCAGATAAAAATACACAGAATATAAAAAATTAAACATTGGAGATAAAATCAAAATAAAACCGAGCTTACAGATGCATTCAAACATGGTCAGAATTAAATTTAAGGATGTCAGCCAGAAATTTTGCCACAGCCTCACTAACCACCCCCTCAGTATCACTCAATAAATAATAACTGGGTGGCAGAATAGACAAATCTGGAGAAAAAGAAAGCTTGCCAAATAAATCTTTACGGAGGTTATGGTAAAAAGAATAATCAAGCAATATATGCTGGATTGAGTCAGGAGTATTCGCTCCACAGGAGCAAAGTCTGTCGGCTAAAGGGACTCGCTGATATCTCCCTTAGTAAATGGTAGCTTTTAAAGGCAGAAGACAGGTGCTGGAGGATGACATAGGGGTGGGAGCAAGGTGGGACCCAGATGTGTGCATTTGAATGTGCAATCTAAATCCAGCTGGGGGAGTTCCTGTGTTGGCCCAAATAGGTGTCTATTTGAATTCTGATACACTGTAGTTTTAATTCCATGTCTCCAACGTCTCCCTTCTTCAACTTGCTTTGCTTAATATCATATCCAGCCTGGAGATGAGTCCTTGAAAGCTCCCTGAAAGATTTTTGTGACATTTTGGTGGGCGCCATGATATTGACTAAATTTTCAGGGTCTTTTAAAAAGTATTCCAATGGACTGACACAGCTACAAACACCTTATAAGCAGACCAGATCATTGTAAAACTGCATTTTTCTGGCCTTTTTCTTTACAAAGTCATGCATTATCTCCCCATAGTCAATTTCTCCTGCAAATTCACACTCAAGACACAAAATAGCTAGTTGGCTTGCCATTCTTGCCTTAGAGTAGGACACCTACAGTCACTGATAAGTGCTAACTTGCTGAAATTTCTTTCAGCTCATGACACTGACAATGTACAAAAAACCCTACAGGACTATGCATATGTAATGTACTGAGTTACTAGACTTGTAGAAGGCAACATGCTTTATTGGCGAGTACATCACAAAGAGACCATGGCGAGGCCGGGTTCCCAATTATATACACCTCCCGGAACAACACTCTTACCTGGCCAGGTCCAATCCTGGCCAGTTAAACTTCCCGCCACAGATCTTTCTTTTGATAAGGACTAAAGGATTATAATGAAAATGAATTATAATTATTATATATGTTTTTTTCTTTCCTTTTTATCTTCTTGCTGTAAGGTTTTTTTTTAATGAAGATTCTTTATTTGAAGAAATTACCTTTTAGTTTTAGCAATTTACTTAAAATACACCGTTGGAGGTCACGAAAAGGGGGGGGAGAGGAGAAAAAATGTAATGTTTTTGTATGAATTTTTAATAATTGATGATGAGTATTATTACAAAATATTACAGGATAATAAAATTATTATAAACAAAGATAAAAGGTTCAATTTTCCTAATGCAACCAAGCCCTTTCCTCTTATTTGTAACTGGTTATAGCAAGGATATCAGCCGACCAGTAGATCTCCACAGTTACAGCTGTACGTATTTCAAAAGGAGGGAAAAAGCTGGCCAGTTACTCCAGTCTCAAAGAAAAGTGAAAAGGGAAAAAAACCAACAGTGCCGCTCTCAAAGAAAAAAAAGTTAATGCTTTCTCCCCCTACACCCACACCCCATTGTGGACATGCAGTTAGTTCCAAACAGAAAAAATTTCACTAAAGAGTCTTTTCTTTCCCTCCCCCCCCCCCTTTTATGCCTCATTCTTCATTCCCCGTCAATGTCTTCTATCGCCGTTCTCAGCAACCCGCCGGTCAGCATTCCCAGCAGCAAAGGGAACAAAGGATAGAGACAATATGCAGAAAAAAGTTTATTGCTTCTAATTCTTCTCTATTTAGTCGATTCGTCTATTAGACATGTCATCTTACTGCTCCTTCGCTCACTCACTTGTTGCTCCTTCCTCCTCTGCGTCCCAGCAGCAGCAACTCAGGTGCCATTAAGGCTTCCGTGTTGGTCGGGGCTTTGCGGTAATTTCAGGAGTTTGGGAAGACCGTCACGACTCCCCTTGCTCCCACTCGCTCCCCTTGCTGACAGAGCTCTTCCACTCAAGTTCTGCCGAGTCTTCAGAGTTCCAAAGACCCCCCAAACCATGTAGTTCGGCTCACCCTCACAGTCAAAATTGCGAGACGCGTCTGATGGCATCATGCTAAAACTGGAAGTGGTCGACTGTGGGCCCAATTTTGAGACCTGCTCAGTGCCTTATGGCTATCTTTGGGCTGGCACTGAGGACTTGCTTGCAGGCCCTGATTGGGAGGCCTCTGGTGCCACTGGCACATTGACACCCAGTGCCTCTGCCATGTTAGGCTTTCCTTGGTCCTCAGGCAATGGCCTTGGCCCATTGGGCTCTTCCCTTGAGGACTCAGAATGTGATTCACTGAGCTGGCCAGAAGGGGTCACGACAGACCCCTGCTTCCACAACATTCCCAGTTAAGGTGCATGAGTGCTTAGACAAAATTGCTCTTGGCAATATTAAGAATTAGTAGAACAATAATGGGACACTTGAAAAATATGAAAAAGGGGGCATGTATGTATGTTAGCTCCCACATCTCTCAATAGTGGAGTGTGGAGGATTCCCCTTTAACACATACAAATATACAAGATCCAAATACAGAAGTGCATTTCTAACTTTGTTTTTGTTATTGTTACTTCTTGTTATATGGACAGAGAATCTCTCAGTACTGAAAATAAATGTTTGTATTTCAAATATGTTTCTTCAGAAGTCTATTTCCAGTTTTTTACTGGATATACATATTTGAATTATGGGACATGAAAGAATTTGAAGAACTGAAATGCACACTAGTCTGTTGAGACATAAGAACATAAGAGAAGCCATGTTGGATCAGGCCAATGGCCCATCCAGTCCAACACTCTGTGTCACACAGTGGCCAAAAAAACCGCCCAAAAAATTTAAAAAACCCAAGTGCCATCAGGAGGTTCAAAAGTGGGTCTAAAAGCCCTTCCACTTTGCCCCTCCCACAAGCACCAAGAATACAGAGCATCACTGCCCCAGACAGTTCCAATAATATACTGTGGCTAATAGCCACTTATGGACCTCTGCTCCATATTTTTATCTAATCCCCTCTTGAAGCTGGCCATGCTTGCAGCTGCCACCACCACCTGTGGCAGTGCATTCCACATGTCAATCACTCTTTGGGTGAAGAAGTACTTCCTTTTATCTGTTTTAACCCGACCCAACTGCTCAGCAATTTCATTGAATGCCCACGAGTTCTTGTATTGTGAGAAAAGGAGAAAAATTCTCCATCCGATGCACAATCTTGTAACCTCTATCATGTCACCCCGCAGTCGACATTTCTCCAAGCTAAAGAGCCCCAAGCGTTTTAACCTTTCTTTATAGGGAAAGTGTTCCAAACCTTTAATCATTCTGGTTGCCCCTTTCTGCACTTTTTCCAATGCTATAATATCCTTTCTGAGTTGCGGTGACCAGAATTGTAAACAGTATTCCAAATGAGACTGCACCATTGATTTATACAGGGGCATTATGACACTGGCTGATTTGTTTTCAAATGGTGAACAGTGAATGGTGAACTATCACAAACAATTAATATACAAAAAGGTACAAGACAAGGCTGTCCACTGTCACCTTTACTTTTATTCTATCCTTAGAGGTACTGAACAATCAAATAAGAGAAGATACAAGGGCGCTGTGATAAAAAAATGAACAATATAAACTTAAAGCATTTGCTGATGACTTAGTTTTTATATTAGAACAGGCAATGGACTCTATAGACTGTCTCAGAAAAAAGATCAAACAATTTGGTTGTTGGGTAGGATTAAAGATTAATTATTACAAAACAACATTTTTGACCAAGAACATGACAACAGAACAAATTCAAGCCTTTCAGCAAAAATCAGGATTTCTTCATGAAAAAAGAATGAAATATCTAGGTGTGGCGATTTCAAATAGATGTAGTAATCTAAAAGCAGACAATTATGATAAATTACTTAAAGAAATCCAAAAAGATCTAGGAAAATGGCATGACTTGAATTTCTCTTTAATAGGAAGAATTGCTCTGATAAAAATGAACATTTTACAAAGACTATTATTTATCTTTCAAACTATTCCAATATTTCTAAACAGTGGATTTTTTCAAGAGCTAAATAAGATGGTTATCAAATATGTGTGGCAAGGCAAAAAATCCAGAATTAAATTAAAGACTTTGCAGGATTCCAAATTAAGAGCAGGTATGGGTCTGCCAGATTGGCAATTGTACTGTAAAGCATCTGTGCTTTTGTGGATAAGAGATTGGATGTTGTTGAAAGATAAGAGACAATTGCTGTTAGAAGGTCATGATTTGAATATGGGATGGCATGATTACTTGTGGTATCAACAACTTGAAGGCCACTCTTATTTTAAGAATCATTAGTTTTGGAAATCTTTGTATCATACCTGGTCATGGTTAAAGCCTAAAATATACTCAAAAGTTCCAAGATGGGTCTCACCAGTAGAAGCATTTACTCACCCAAATCTTTTAAAAGCAAACCAGAATTACAGGTATGAGGATTTGTTGGGAAAAGATAATCAACTGAAAGCCAAAGAAGAACTAGAAAACATGGAGATTAAAATGAATTGGTGGATGAGAATGCAAGTTGAATCCAGATATGCTAAAGATAAGGCGATAGGCTTCACCAGTGAACAATACTTATTTGATAAAATTCTTTTGGGACCACACGAAAAGTTAATTTCCAAATTATATGCATATTTACTTCAAATGAAGACACAAGATGAAGTTGTAAAGGATTGCATGGTTCAATGGGCGAAAAATTTTGGATACAACATTACCTTAGAACAGTGGGAAAGATTGTGGAACTTCAATGTTAAACTAACCAGGTCAGTGACTTTTAAAGAAGACCTCTATAAAATGTTTTATAGATGGTACTTGACCCCACAGAAACTGTGCAAGATCTACACTAACATGTCTAATAACTGTTAAAAGTGCAACAAACAAATTGATACTTTTTACCATATGTGGTGGACATGTGAGATGGCGAAAGACTACTGAAAAATGGTACATGAAATATTACAGAAGATTATGAAAACTCATATATATTTTAAACCAGAACTTTTTTTATTGAACATATTAACAGAGGCCTATTTTAAAGAAATGAGACACATGTTGGCAAATTTTAACACTGCAGCTAGAATCCTTTTGGCGCAGAGATGGAAATCTCAAGAAATTCCCTCGGAAATAGATTTGGTGGGAAAAGTTTTGGAGACTGCTGAGCTTGACTTTTTATCTCAATTGATGGCTGGGAAATCTAAAGAAGCGAGAAAAAACTGGTTGAAATTCTTAGACACTCACGACTCTTAAGATTCTCTGGTGTGATCTGATTTCTTTTTCTTTTTTCCTGTGCTTATATTATAATATTTATCTTGAATCGAATTTTCAAATTTAGTATGAATAAAATTGACTATTAGACTACAATTAAAGATTTAGATTATATAACTTTAAAATGTTTAGATTAAAATAATAACGAGATAACATATGTTAAGAAAATATTGTAAAATTATCCTTTTGATTTTGGAAGGTATTTTATAAAAATAAGACCAGAATGTATTGTGCTTTTATCCCTTTCCTCTTCTGTTCCCCATTTTCTAAACTTTTCTGAAACTAATAAAAACTTTTGAAAACTGAACCTCATCTGCCACATTGACGCCCACTCACCGAGCCTCAACAGATCTCTTTGGAGTGCCTCACAATCCTCTATGGTTCTCACCACCCTGAACAATTTAGTGTCATCTGAAAACTTGGCCACTTCACTGCTTACTTCCAACTCCAAATCATTAATGAACAAGTTAAAGAGCATGGGACCCAGTACTGAGCCCTGCGGCACCCCACTGCTTACCGTCCTCCACTGAGAAGACTGCCCATTTATACTCACTCTATGTTTCCTATTAATTAGCCAGTTTTTGACCCACAAAAGGACCTGTCCTTTTACTCCATGACTCTTGAGCTTACTAAAGAGCCTTTGATGAGCAACTTTATCAAAAGCTTTCTGGAAGTCAAGGTAAACAACATCTATTGGGTCCCCTTTGTCCACATGTTTGTTCACCCCCTCAAAGAACTGTAACAGGTTAGTGAGGCAAGATCTTCCCTTACAGAACCCATGCTGAGTCTTCCTCAATAACGTGTTCATCGATGTGCCTACTCATTCTGCCCTTGATAATGGTTTCTACCAAGTTTCCAGGTATTGAAGGCAGACTGACTGGCCTGTAATTTTTGCAGACTTTAGCCTGAATGTTACCTAGTTTGAAGTTTGACAAGTTGGATAATAGTGATCTGGCAACCACAGTGTAAATGTTACATTTTGAGAGCCAGTTTGGTGTAGTGATTAAGTGTGTGGACTCTTATCTGGGAGGACCAGGTTTGATTCCCCACTCCTCCACTTACAGCTGCTGGAATGGCCTTGGGTCAGCCATAGCTATCACAGGAGTTGTTCTTGAAAGGGCAGCTGCTGTGAGAGCCCTCTCAGCCCCAACAATTTCACAGGGTGTCTGTTGTGGTGCAAGAAGATATAGGGGATTGTAAGGCACTTTGAGTCTCTGATTCAGAGAGAAGGGCAGGGTATAAATCTACAGTCCTCTTCTAAATATTTTATACAAAAATATAGTACCTACTTAGTGTCTTGGTTATTCAATTTTGTGACTAACCCTAAGAGTTAAGCTACATATGGATGAAACACTGTGATAGCTCTGGGGAAGCCAATAACCATAGAGTTTGCCCTTAATATGCACTTATAGTGCCTTTCCTTATTTGCTAAGCTTTTGTCATTTGCACAGCACTGTACAAAATACATTCTCTACACAGAGGTCCCCAATATAATTCAAAAATAGCAAGACCAAGGTCAATGCAACTGCAAGAAAGTTCAGTAGAGATTCAGGTTTGAATACAAATGGTGGATTACAGAAAGCACAGATCTCATACTAATGCTGTGTTTTGGCACAGCAGTGCAGTGAAAGGACAAGCCAACGTCTAACCTGCAGCTTTCCTTATTTTTGGAACTTCTGCAGATAAACAAGCATTAAATAGACTGGACCTATGTGATAATAGAATAGTATCCATAGAATGCTTCTGGTATGAAATAATTTGCTTCCAGTTTGATGTAGTGGTTAAGTCCGCGGACTCTTATCTGGGAGAACCAGGTTTGATTCCCCACTCCTCCATTTGCACCTGCTGGGATGGCCTTGGGTCAGCCATAGCTCTGGCAGAGGTTGTCCTTGAAAGGGCAGCTGCTGTTAGAGCCCTTTCAGCCCCTCCCACCTCACAGGGTGTTTGTTGTGGGGGAGGAAGATATAAGAGATAGTGAGCCGCTCTGAGACTCTGAGTGGAGGGCAGAATATAAATCCAATGTCTTCTTCTTCTTCTTCCTGAAGGAACACTTGGGCCAAACTAGATATTACACTTTGTTTCTAATCATTGCTTGATTAAGAACATAAGAACATAAGAGAAGCCATGTTAGATCAGGCCAATGGCCCATCCAGTCCAACATTCTGTGTCACACAGCGGCCAAATATATATATATATATATATATATATATATATATATATATATATATATATATATATATATATATATATATATATATATATATATATATATATACACACACACACACACACACTGTGGCTAATAGCCACTGATGGACCTCTGCTCCATATTTTTATCTAACCCCTTCTTGAAGGTGGCTATGCTTGTGGACGCCACCACCTCCTGTGGCAGTGAATTCCACATGTTAATCACCCTTTGGGTGAAAAAGTACTTCCTTTTATCCGTTTTAACCTGTCTGCTCAGCAATTTCATCGAATGCCCACGAGTTCTTGTATTGTGAGAAAGGGAGAAAAGTACTTCTTTCTCTACTTTCTCCATCCCATGCATTATCTTGTAAACCTCTATCATGTTACCCCTCAGTCGACGTTTCTCCAAGCTAAAGAGCCCTAAGCGTTTCAACCTTTCTTCATAGGGAAGGTGTTCCAGCCCTTTAATCATTTTAGTTGCCCTTTTCTGAACTTTCTCCAATGCTATAATATCCTTTTTGAGGTGCGGCGACCAGAACTGCACACAGTACTCCAAATGAGACAGCACCATCGATTTATACAGAGGCATTATGATACTGGCTGATTTGTTTTCAATTCCCTTCCTAATAATTCCCAGCATGGCGTTGGCCTTTTTTATTGCAAACGCACACTGTCTTGACATTTTCAGTGAATTATCTACCATGACCCCAAGATCTCTCTCTTGGTCTGTCTCTGCCAGTTCACACCCCATCAACTTGTATTTGTAGCTGGGATTCTTGGCCCCAATGTGCATTACTTTGCACTTGGCCACATTGAACCGCATCTGCCACGTTGACGCCCACTCACCCAGCCTCAACAGATCCCTTTGGAGTTCCTCACAATCCTCTCTGGTTCTCACCACCCTGAACAATTTAGTGTCATCCGCAAATTTGGCCACTTCACTGCTCACTCCCAACTCTAAATCATTTATGAACAAGTTAAAGAGGATGGGACCCAGTACCGAGCCCTGCGGCACCCCACTGCTTACCGTCCTCCACTGCGAAGACTGCCCATTTATACTCACTCTCTGCTTCCTATTACTCAGCCAGTTTTTGATCCACAAGAGGACCTGTCCTTTTACTCCATGACTCTCAAGCTTTCTAAGGAGCCTTTGATGAGGAACTTTATCAAAAGCTTTCTGGAAGTCAAGGTAAACTCCTATGCTTGACAACACGTTTAAATGACCAGCGGGGGAGGGGTGATCTTTCTTCCCTTCCCCAGCCTGCCTGCCACTGTGGGTAGGCTGGGGAAGGGATAGGAGGCATGTTTAAATCCCCTCTTTTCTTCCTTTCCCAGCTGGCTTCTTGGGGCAAACCATCTGGGGAAGGAACAGGAAGGAACATTTAAATATGCCCCCTGATCTTTGTTCCCTTTCCCAGCTGGATCATTGCGGTGCGTGGGCTGGGGAAAGCATGGCGAGTCATTTAAACATGCCTCTCTGCAGCCTCAGGCCAGTTGGAGAAGGGACAGGGAGGCATGTTTAAATGCCTCCTTAATATTTTCTCCTTTCCCAGCTGTGGGCCAGCTGGAGAAGGGAGAAAAGTTCATGGAAGCATTTACCACACACCCCTGGGAGACATGCTGCAATGGCAGCATGCTCCCTTCATTGAAGAGAAGGCAAATTGCCTTCCCTTCAATTAAGGGAGTGGGCTGCCACTGTGGTGTGACTCCAGAGAGGAAGGGATTTAAACTTTAACCCACCTCAGTGTCTGGAATCATGCTACTAAGGTGGCACATTCCCTTCATTGAAGGGACGATGGAAGAATACCGCCGTCCAGGCATGACTCCAGTATGGAGGGGGGGCGGGATTCAGCAATACCAATCATTTCCTGAACCCCACTATCGTATTGATACTGGGATTCAGGAATATCAGCAAAAACCAATATTTGGGGGATTTGTTATTTCTGAATCTGAAAAATACCAAATTTTCTTAGTGCACACCCCTTGCTGTAATCACTTAACCAGCTTTTGGGTGTGTGGGGGGAGGGCTGCTTCTGCTGAACAGTAGCGAGCAGCCAGGCCTGGGCTAGTCATGCAAGTCATATAATATAAAGTCTGTTGGTGGTTGCTGCTAGGCTTGGTCCTGATGAGTCCTCCCTCAAAAGCCTAGAAAGGGCCCTATTCCTCCTCCATCCTTTTATTGATAGAAGCCAAGGCTGGCAATACTGTTGTGGATAATAACTGAGTGCATAAGAAATGAGTGCATTCATTTCTTAAAACTATAGTGCTCTTTCTATCATTTTTGTGGGTTTTAACCACCCCAGTGTATTTTTTGTTTTAAATGTCAGAGTTTTCTGTAAACCTGAGGCTTTTCTCAGGTTTGAAGGAAGTTACTTTGCCTGTCATGTTCCCTCTAAGCCATGGAATCTTGTGAGCAAAAATTCTACTTTGTAAGCTACTGATATTAAAGTTGTGAGCTACTGGCACTAAAGTTGTGAGCTACTGCATAAATTAGTTTGCTCTGGGGCTATTTTTCCTGAGCTAAGACAAAAATGTGAGCCAAAGACCAAAAAACTGTGAGCTAGCTCGCACTAACTCAGCTTAGAGACAACACTGCTTCCATAGCCCCAGTTTGCAGATTTAAGTATCCCCAGATGAAGTCAGGTTGAAAATTAGATATATTGATTAAATGGTAAACATTTACATTTTGATCAGTAACTCAAAGGAACATACTCAGGTTGCCAGTCTCCAAGCAGTTAAAAAAAACATACAAAAGAGTATTGTAAGCCAAAATAAATATGCAAATTTAATTATATTCCAAAGCATGCAAATTGTACAAATAAAAAAAAATACCGAAATCATAATAAATCCAGTCTCAGGTACTTGAAATGTCCACATACCTTTTCAAAGTCAATATGTAAGTCCTCTGAAAACCGAAAAAAGGAAGCCAATAATTCCAAATTGATAGAGATGTTTCCAAAGAGTCACTTTCAGGCTTCTGAATTATCTAAAGTCTTTACTGCTTCTTGCTGGAATTCTTGGAAAGCTATTGCTCCATTTGGAAGGTTTAACAGTTTTGAAATTCTACATAGAGACTTTAAATTTTGGAAATTTGTATGGAGACTTCAAATCTTCACCGTTTATATAAGAGACTCTTTGGAAGCATCTCTATCAATCTGGAATTACTGGCATCCTTTTTCATCATTCGGAGGACTTGCATGTTGACTTTGAAAAGGTTTATGGGCATTTCAAGTACTTGAGTTTAGATTTATTATGAATGGGATATTGTGTCATACGTTTGTATAATTTGCATGTTTTGGAATATAATTGAATTTGCATAGTTATTTGGGGTCATGATAATTTCAAACAGATATCGTAGCTGTGTTAGTCTGAAGCAGCAAAATAAAACAAGAGTCCACCAGCAATTTTAAGACTAAAAACCAGTTGCAAAATTTTTCCCTGTTGGTTTTACTGGCCACAAAAAAGTAATGTTTTATTGTTTCCTTTCATTGACAGTTCATAGAACACCTCATTGTTCTATAGTAAATGTTAATTCTATTCCTATGTATAAATAATTCGGTTTCCGTTTCATCTTACTTCCTTGCCAGTCTCTTTTTTCCATGTAAGGAAATCGGTTTGGGTAATTGGAAATCTCAGGTCTTGTTGAACAGCAGTCATTTTAATTACACATTTATATTACCCACTCCCCCCAAATCTATGAACATAATTTGGCAACATGCTGGGATATTGATGGGTTAAAAGGAAACATACAGATAAAACAATCCTTTTTTTGTGAAAATGAAGAAGAAGAGATTGGATTTATACCCTTCCCTTCACTTAGAGTTTCAGAGTGGCTTACAATCTACTTTTTGTTCCTGTTTCCACAACAGACACCCAGTGAAGTAGATAGGGCTGTGATAGCTCTTTCAAGAACTGCTCTTGAGAGAATAGCTCTTGAGGGAACTGTGACTGATCCAAGATCATTCAGCAGGTGCATGTGGGGGAATGCAGAATAGAACCCAGTTCTTTCAGATTAGAGTCCATGCACTTAACCACTACACCAAACTGGGTTGGTCTATTAAAAATAAATAAATAAATAAGCATATTTGGAATGTGGTTGCTGACATCTATCTGAATGACATCTACTGAATGATTTACATAAATAGCTTATTTACTGCACTCTATTAGATGCTTTATCACATTCTACTTCAAAAGGAGAGGGAATGGGAAAGAAATTTATATTCTTGAGTTATTTTCTGTTTCTTTGCACTGGATTTTCTCCTTAAGCTCTATGGATAGTTCAACATCATTTGTGAATAAATTGATCAGTACTATAATAAATAAATTAAGGCTATCTGAGTACTAAACATTTTATTACAGAAGCTTATTTAATTGATTATAGCAGTAGTCCTTTAGTGCATAGTGTATTGTCCTTCCAAATGTATCTCTCTATGACATATGTTTCATATGATAGAAATCTGCTCTGCGCATGTAAATGTAGAAAGGTTACATAACACTGAGACAAAATATAGCTTTGTTTATTGAACATCACTGTTGATGTCAGAAGAAGGGGGAAAGCATTATTTTTAGTAATTCACTGCAGAAAAACAGTCAATCCAAGAAAAGGTGACAAAAGAGAATAACATTTTAGCTTCTCCTATCCTGTCAGACAGTTGATGTTTCCTGAGGGTTATTTGATGAATGAAAGTTCTACTGGTGGTGGTGCAAAAGTTAGGAATTAAATTTTGAAATTTATATTTGTAACTTCCTAAACCCATTCTCACTCAGGTCCAAACTCTTTCAGAGTCCAGATCTTCAGAAGTAGGCTTTCTCTTCAGCTGCCCTCTTTCGTTCCCTATCCAAACTGATCTGGTGGCGGTGATGAGAAGGACTTGCAGCGATGGCTTCAATCAGACCTCAGATGTTGCCACAATGCAAATGGCAGTGAGGTGGATCCTACTGCTCTGTTGAACAAAGTTTGAAGCCTTCCTCCAGCCTAAGAAGCTTTCCTCCAATTTAAGTGGCTCTTCAATTGGAGGGATGTTCCTTAGGCTGTAGGAAGGCTGCTTAGAGGAGCCACCCTAATATTCTGGGTTGCCAGGATCTATGGAATCCACATTGTGGGGAGGGACGGTGGCTCACTGGTAGAGCATCTGCTTGGGAAGCAGAAGGTCCCAGGTTCAATCCCCGGCGTCGCCAACTAAAAAGGGTCCAGGCAAATAGGTGTGAAAAACCTCAGCTTGAGACCCTGCAGAGTCGCTGCCAGTCTGAGAAGACAATACTGACTTTGATGGACCAAGGGTCTGATTCAGTAGAAGGCTGCTTCATATGTTCATATGTTGATGGTTTCTGGCAACTTCGGGGGTGGGAGGATAACAAGACATAGATCTTTTTTCACACAGCCTAAGTATTCCGGTATGCCAGCTGGTCAGTTACTGAACAGTAACGGGTTTCTGCTGGCATTTCAGACAGACTGCTACCGGAATACTCTCACCTTTTCACACAGTCCCGCGGCTGTCCTGGTAGTGAGGCATGCCTGAGTCGTTACTAACAAAGAGCAGCTTCTTCCACTTTTCAACCCCTTCTTCCGGGTTGAAATCGCTATGGGGTGCTGTGTGAAATGTCCAGTATCTAACCCAGGAGCAGTTTTCGCACCCTTTTTCGCCTGCCGGCGCGCTATCTCCGGCTTTTTTTTTTTTTTGGAACGTCGGGCTAAGATCGCTATAGCGCTATAGCGACGTATCACAACAGAATCACCATAGAGATGCCTGGGCTCCATTAAGATGCCAGATATCACCGCCACTGAAACCTGGTAACTTATCTCAATAGAGCCTAGACATCTCTATGGTGTTGCTGTTGTGATATGTTGCTATAGCGCTATAGCGATCTTTGCCCGACGTTCCCCCCCCCCAAAAAAAAGCTGGAGATCGCGAGCCGGCAGGCAAAAACGGCTGGCGCTGGTGGAAGCGAGATAAGAGCGGAACAGTGTGAAATGGCTCGCTTCAATCACGGAACCCTATCGGAAAAAAAAAACATGTGTCTGAAAACTCCCATCCCTGTCTCGGATTACTGCAAGGCAGCACAATACCGACTCCCTTCCGGCTTCCACTGGTAAGTGTGAAAAGGGCCATAGTCTTCAAACTGGGCAGAGGATAAGTTTGTTGTTGTTTTTTTAAATGGATTCATTCTGAATCAAGCCAGCAGATGGAGTGGTGTCTATGGCTTGCTTATGCAAATAAGCACAGTAGTTTAAAAATGGTTTGTGATGTCATTACATGCTGCTACTTTTTTTGTGGAGACGAAACTCTGAACAGTTGCTTTGGAACTGGCCCTTGGTCAAAACAGATGGAGCTAGTCATGTAGCATATGCATACTGAAATGGTAGCACATTAAAAGCCTAAATCCGCAAATGAAAAAAAAAAATGCAATCTCTGGCAGTACAGCCTAGAAAGTGTTTCATGTTTCATACCCACAGGTTTATCGTTCAAAGACCACATGCCAAGTGATGACTAGCATATATGAACTGACCTTTGGGCCTACATACAAAGCCTTCAGGTTTGTTCCCACTGAATCCTTTCAGGTTTCCATGCAATTGTTTTTAAAGGAGCATTTCTCACATTCCACTGTGAGTCACTGACTGATGACATTAAATGACATACATGCATGTGTGAATCTCGAAAGAACCTCTTTGGGTTATGTTCTGTGTGATAACGCAGTCTGGTATGCAGAATTTTTAATATGTATTTCCTCTGTCACAAGCCAAACCGGCTTCTTTTAGAGTGTGTTCGCATTGGAATTGGTTTCTTTTCAGTACCTGATCTCCACCACCATCAGCTGATAACATCATGGCTACCAAATGCATTATTTGCAAGTTTCAGCGCAGGAAAGTCCCTTCACTTAAGCGGCTGGAATGAAATCCACCAAGTTGCTCTATTTTTGTTTGGCACTAATGCCAGCAGAAGCGGCTGTCATCCTGGAAGTTGCCTCTGATACTGTTTGTTATGAGTTCCTTGCATGCTAATATAGTGTATTTGTTTGGAAAATTCCCAACATGTCAATCATCTCTGTCGCAATTTCAGATTTGTGACTGGAAAGCAAGAAACTGCAGACATTGGTGATTTTCTCTGCCAGGGACACCAGTTCCAGCTGATGCCTTAACCCTATTGTGTCATAAAAGAAGTGTCTGGATTGACTATATATCTGAAGTCATAGTAGGTGGCAGAGGTTGGATAAATGCCCTATCCTGAATTGAGCGCGTAGGTCTTTTCTGTTAAGGAAGTACATGGGAGCAACTGATGCTGTCACGATGTCGTTTTATTTCTGACTGGCCTTGAGCAATATTAAAGCCCCGAAGTGGCATTCTAAGATAATAGGCATGCCAAATGGATTTAAAATTTATTCCAGCATAAACTTTTGTGGTTCAGAGCTGACTTCTTTGGATGCTCTGAAGTGTACACCCATCAGCACAATCTAGATGTCTAATTCCCAACTGGGCACCCTATGTGCTGGTACTTATTTCCACAGATAGGGGACACATGGGGAGTAAAAAGATTTCCCTGCACACTTGGGGCAATCACCAGGTGTGCAGAAAAATCTGACATCTTAAAAAAAAAAACCCTATATGGAAGACATTTACATTTCCCCAAGAGTAAAAGGCTGTTCCCTGCACATGCACATTGGGGATGGGACGGTGGCTCAGTGGTAGAGCATCTGCTTGGGAAGCAGAAGGCCCCAGGTTCAATCCCTGGCATCTCCAAAAAAGTGTCCAGGCAAATAGGCGTGAAAAACCTCAGCTTGAGACCCTGGAGGGCCGCTGCCAGTCTGAGAAGACAATACTGACTTTGATGGACTGAGGGTCTGATTCAGTATAAGGCAGCTTCATATGTTCACAAAGAACGTATTGCTGGGAAGTCTGGTGGAGGTAGGACATAACAGCTACCGGGGAGGCTGGAGGCTGGGAGCCACACAGGGCTCATTCCCAGTGTTCCCTCTAAGCTGTGGAGTCTTGTGAGCAAAAATTCTACTTTGTGAGCTACTGGCGTTAAAAGTTGTGAGCTACTGCATCAATTAGTTTGCTGTGGGGCCATTTTGTCCTGAGGTAAGACAAAATGTGTGAGCCAGAGGCTAAACAACTGTGAGCTAGCTCACAGTAACTCAGCTTAGAGGGAACACTGCTCGCTGGGTGAGGGGCAGAAACCTCAGTGTGTTCAGTGACTGGGAGCCCCACAGAACTCACTACCATTGCCACTTGTGGGGAGGAGGTTTCAGCAAGCTGGGCAGCTGGGAGCCACACAGGGCTCACTGCTGTTGCTGCCACTGGGAGGGAAGCCTTGGCAGGCCTGCTGGCTCGTAGACACACAGGGCTTACCACTATTGCCTCTGTCAGAGGGGATCTTTGTCAGTCCAGGTAGCTGGGAGCTGTACAGAGAATACCTCCTGAGTATCCCCTGAAGCCCACAGCAGGAGATGCCACTGCTGGGTCCCTCCTAGGCAGCTGACCTTCCCGCTGCCGGCAAGATAACCTTGGCACAGCAGGGGACACCACTGCCAGGTCACTTCCTTGTGGCAAGAAAAGCAATGTTGTAGCTACAAAAAGGGAGGCAGATGTCACCTGGCCTTGCTCAGCCAGTGACTCCTGACACACGGAGAACTGACACTCTGCCTAGATATCTAACAAGGTACAGGGCAGGACTCCTGAGACTCTGAGGCAGAGATAGGGGACTATGGAGGTTGGCAGAGCCCAGGGGGATTGGGTTAGGTGGGGAGAAAGACAGAAACAAGAGGGAATTGTCTTAGGGAAACCGAAAGAAGGGAAGTTGAGAGGGAGAGAGAAAGAGATGTTGAGGGAGAAAGTTGAGGGAGAGAGAGAAAGAGATGGAATAGGGGGGTTTCTGTTGAGGGGAGAGAAAGAGAAAGAATGGGAGATTATTTTAGGGAGGGGGAGAGAAAGATAAAAAAGAGGGGGAGATTGAGGGGAGAGAAATAGTGGAGAGAATGAGAGGGGCAGACTAAGAAGAAGTGTGGGGAAGAGGAGGTTGTCTGAAAGAGGCTGCGGTAAGAGAGGGGTGAGACATACAAGGGGTGAGAAGAGAAAGGGTGTAACAAAGGTAAGGAGGAAAGCTGATTTAGGGGGGTGAGAGGAGGGGATGTGAGGGAAGATTGATAGATAAGGGGTGGGTTCAGAAAGACAGAGGATGGAACTTTGGCAGAGAAAGGGGGAGAGGGAAGCAAAGGTGGGGGAATGCGGCCTCCCTGCAAGTTTCTTGAAGGTCTCCTCTTGTGCTTTTATATTTACAATATAAATTCTGTTGTGAATATAAAATCATCAGTGCATTGCATGTACACTTCTGCATTAGATGAAGTCAGAGTTGACTCATAAAAGCTTATCCCATAATAAATGTTATTAGCAGGACCTTTTTTTGAAGAAAAAGTCCATCAGGAACTCATTTGCATATTAGGCCACACCTTCTGACGGCAGCATTATTTTGCACAGGGCTTTTTGTAGAAAGAGTCCAGCAGGAACTCATTTGCATATTAGGCCACACCCCTGACACATATCCAGCTGGAACTGCATTCCTGTGTTTCCCTGCAGTGACCCATTTGCATATTAGGCCACACCTTCTGTTGTCACCATTGTTTTGCACAGGACTTTTTGTAGACAAAGCCTAGCAGGAACTCATTTGTATATTAGGCCACACCCCTGACACAATCTGGAACAGCGTCCCTGCTCAAAAAAAGGTCCTGGTTTTTAGTCTTAAAAATGCCGGTGGACTCTTGTTTTATTTTGCTGCTTCAGACTAACACAGCTACGATATCTGTTTGAAATTATCATGGAGGACAGGTCTATCTATGTATATTAGCTTTGATGGCTAAATGAAACCTCCATTTTCAGAAGCAGCAGAACTCTGAATACCAGCTTGTTAGGATGGAATATCAGATGAAAGCATCAGCCTTTGTATCCCAGTTTATGACCTTCTAAGATACCTGGTTAGCCCCTGTGGGAAACAGAGTGCTGTACTACACATAACATTTGTCCACTGGGACTCTTCATATTTTCCTATGACAAAGTGATTGGCATTTCATTTTTCTTCTGTAGAAGGTATTGGGTTTATAGTGGAAAGCTTATGAAATAAGTTGAAGTAAATCTTTCTTCACCTACCTCTGAAAATCTACGCTTGTACTTGCAGAGGAGGTAATTTTGTTGGATTCCTTATCAGTGCTGCAGACCCACTGTGCTGTGGTGGTTTTTGTTTGTTTGTTTGTTGACCTTCAGAGAAGAGTTCTGGCGCAAACAGCAGACTGCTTGCGAAAGGGAAAACCTGGCAAAGATTTGCTCTGCCAACACTTTCCATGAGCTTTTCTTCAGAAACCATCCCAATGAACCATAAACATGTTTAGTTGTTGTTGTTTTTTTCCAGGCTCATGCTCAATGAAATTAAGCAAATTCATTCTTGACATTATAATAAGGCATGGAGATAAAGTAAATCTAAAGACATGGAGATAATGTAAATAAGACATGGAGATAAAATTCCATCATTTCAGTGGGAAAGATAACACTGAATTTCATTCTCGTCTGTTGAACGCAATGGGAATTAAATATGCTTCATGTTGGTTGGATCATGCCCTGAGACCTTTGCACCAGCCACAGATTCTCGCAATTAAAAGTGCCCAACTATTCATATACAACTGATCTGAAATCTTTGACTACTGAAATTCATTGTGGCATCTATATAACTATATATGACAAGCAATAATAAGAATGTCCAAGTTGGATATGCTCAGTGGGATCAACAGATCATCCCTATATGCTAATACAATCTTTTAAAAAAACGATCATGTGACATAGCAAGATTATACAATCTGAGAAATGCAAAACACATAGGTACACGTTACTGGCTGTATGCTTCTTTGGATCCTGGCATATGTAAATAAGACATGTGTATAGAAGACTCAGAAGCCACTGAAAATGTTCTGCTGTTTGTTACACACATAGGACTGCCAATCCTAGGAGCTTTGAGGGTGGTACATAGGGAAGGAGAGTGCCATGTAATGCTCTAAGAATTCCTAAGTCACTATGGTAAACCCCGTAGAAACTGGGGGAACTTCCCTGAGCATCATGGATGTAGTGACTGGAAATGATATTGCTGCATTCAAAATCTTATCCCCCCCCCCCACCAGCTGTGAAAGGAAGCAAAGTGAGGGCTAGTGGACAGGGACAAGAGTGGGGGAGGGGTCAACTGAGCAAGCCCGTATACGCATCATGGTGATTTTGTAGGATTCATAGAGGGGAGTACTTTTTGTTTAGGGAAAGTATAACACTTGCCATGATGACTCAAACACTTTACAGTTTACACTGGACAGTTCAGACAAACAAGTGGTATATCTCTGTGAAAATATGAAGCTGCCTTATACTGAATCAGACCCTCGGTCCATCAAAGTCAGTATTGTCTACTCAGACTGGCAGCGGCAGATTTGCTATCTGAATTTAATTTTTACCAATTATATACAAGGGAAATTTAGGGAGGGTTTTTTTGGGTTGATTGGAATATTAGGAACTAGTGGGACGGAGTAGTGTGAGAGTATCTCTGATTGCAGTCCTTGATAGTGGTTAAACAGCAGCTGCTGCCAGCGGGAATGGCCGACTCAGGGATTCCAGTGCTCCTAGGCAGGGGGAGGTATGGTGGTGGGAGCAGATGTTATAAGGGAAGAGGACAGAGACATGACAGCGCTCGGCCCTCTTCCAATCTGCGTCCCATCCCAAGGGTGATAGGTAGTAGGGCCAGGCTGAATAACCCGCCTCCGTCATTGGTGTTATGCAACGCCAGGTCCATTAATAATAAAACCTCAATCCTTCGAGAGTTTCTGCTCGAACAGAACATGGACCTGGCTTGCGTGACTGAGACCTGGATCCGGGAGGGTGACACAGTAGCCCTCTCGCAAACAGCTCCTCCGGGCTACTCAGTCTTTCACCAATCGCGGACTAGCGGGCGGGGGGGGAGGAGTGGCATTATTTGTACGGGAGGCTTACCCCTTCAGGGTGCTCCCGGCCCCAAAGATTGAGGGTATTGAATGTGCCGGTCTGGCGTGGGAGGCTGGAGAGGGGTTGGAGATCTGGCTGGTGTACCGTATGCCTAACGCACCAGCCAGCGCCTTACCATCCCTGCTCGAGGCGGCGACAGGCTGGGCGCTGGAGCACCCAAGGCTGATAATCCTGGGTGACTTCAACGTCCATTCTGATGACCCGTCCTCTAGTCAGGCAATGGACCTAGTGTCTTCCATGGCGACACTGGGACTCTCTCAACTCGTTGCAACCCCCACTCACCAGACTGGACACATGTTGGACCTGATCTTTGCGGCCGGGGTTGCAATGAGCGATATAACCGCAGAGGCGGTGCCATGGTCGGATCACTTCGCCCTTAAGGCCCGTGTAGATATGCCTCCCCAAACCTGTTTAGGCGAGGAGCCTATTATGGCTCGCCCGCGGAGCCAAATGGACCCGGAACGGTTCCAAATGGCCCTGCGGGACTCCTGGCCCCCTGGCGATTCTCTCGATGGCCTGGTTAAGACCTGGAATAGCCGGCTCTCTAGGGCCATCGAAGAGATCGCATCTCGACACCCTCTGCGACCTCAGACTAGGCTGGCCCCGTGGTATACCCCGGAACTACGCCAGCTGAAACAAGGTCTTAGACGGCTAGAGAGGCAATGGCGGCGTTCCCATGACGAAGTGACTAGAACATCTTATAGGAAGTTTATGAAGTCCTATGAGATGGCAATCAAGACAGCAAAGAAAACATACTTTGCGGCTAAGATTGCATCTGCAAATTCGCGCCTGGCTCAATTATTTAGAATAATTCGGAACCTTACTACATTGCCACAGGGCAACTCAAAGGCTAAGGAATTGGAGATAGGCTGTGAGGCTTTTGCGAAATTTTTTGCAGATAAGGTCCAATCGCTCCGCCATGACTGCCCTGCCAATTTAGATGCAGTAAGTGAACTCGAGGCCCAATGCGTGTCTTCTGATTTAACCCTGGATTGCTTCGTCCCGCTCAGCTTGGAGGAAGTCGACAGAATACTTGGCACTGCACGATCCACAACTTGCGATCTGGACCCATGTCCCTCCTGGCTAATTAAGGCCTGCCAGGAGGAACTAAGGTGTCCTATATGGGACATCGTAAATCGATCCCTTTCAGAGGGTATTTTCCCAACACCCCTGAAAGAAGCAGTGGTCCGCCCTCTCCTGAAAAAAGTTACATCAGACCCGGCCGAATTGGCACACTACCAACCGGTCTCAAATTTGCCCTTTTTGGGCAAAATTATTGAGAGGGCTGTGGCGTTGCAGTTACAGGATTTTTTGGAGGACGCTTCCACCCTGGACCCATGCCAGTCCGGCTTTCGCCCGGGCCATGGGACAGAAACAGTCTTGGTCGCCCTCATGGATGACCTCTGGCGGCAACTGGACCGAGGCGGCTCGGCAGTATTGCTGCTGCTAGACCTGTCGGCTGCGTTCAATATGGTCGATCATCGGCTGCTGACCCGCCGCCTCACCGACGCAGGAATTTGGGGGCTAGCCTTACAGTGGCTCTCCTCCTTCCTTGAAGGTCGGGGACAAAGGGTGGCAATTGGGGGGGAGCTGTCTCAGAGACACCCACTTTACTGTGGGGTGCCTCAGGGGGCAGTTCTCTCCCCGATGTTGTTTAACATCTACATGCGCCCCCTTGCCCAGATTGCACGGAGGTACGGGCTTGGTTGTCATCAGTACGCTGATGATACCCAGCTCTATCTATTGATGGACAGCCGGACGGGCGATGTCCCTATAAATCTGGACCAGGCGTTACAAGCCGTGGCTGACTGGCTCAGGCTGAGTGGGCTGAAGTTGAATCCGGTGAAGACTGAGGTCCTTTGCGTGGGCCGGGGCGGACCAGGAGGGGAGATCACCCTACCGGCTTTTGACAGTGTGCCATTGATACCAGTGCACAGGGTCAAGAGCCTGGGAGTGCTACTGGAATCCTCTTTATCAATGGAGGCCCAGATAGCTGCCACAGCTAGATCCGCCTTCTTCCACCTCAAGAGGGCGAGGCAGCTGGCTCCCTTCTTGGAACGCAGCGACCTAGCAACTGTGATCCATGCAACGGTCCCCTCGAGACTAGACTACTGCAATGCCCTCTACATGGGGCTGCCCTTATGCCGAACACGGAAACTTCAGGTAGTGCAGAATGCGGCAGCCAGGCTGCTGCTGAGACTACCTCGGTGGGAACACGTGCAGCCTGTGCTGCGGGACCTGCACTGGCTGCCGGTTGTGTACCGTGTTCGCTATAAGGTGCTGGTTATTACCTTTAAAGCCCTATATGGCCGAGGACCTGCCTACCTTAGGGACCGCCTCTCCCCATATGTTCCCCAGAGAGCACTGAGATCTAGCTCCCAAAACCTCTTAAAAATCCCTGGGCCAAGAGAGGCTAGACTGAAGACAACCAGGGAGCAAGCCTTTTCAGCAATGGCCCCTCGATGGTGGAATCAACTTCCAGAGATGGTGCGAGCCCTGCGGGACCTGAACCAGTTCCGCAGGGCTTGCAAAACCTCTCTGTTTCAGCTTGCCTTTGGGACAGAACCTGGTTAAACGGATCGGTAGCCATCCAGCCATCTTGTGCATGATTGTGATCTATAACACTTTATAGCACCGTTTTATCCATCTAATTAACTATGTAATTGAATTGTAACTGAATTGTATTTTTAAATTGTTTGTTTTATATTGTATTTTACTTATATCACGGTGTTCCGTGTCTGTGAGCCGCCCCGAGCCCGCCATCGGCGGGGGAGGGCTGGATATAAAAATAAACTTATCTTATCTTATCTTATCTCTCCAGAGTCTCAAGCTGAGATTTTTCATGCCTATTTGTCTGGACCCTTTTTAGTTGCCGGGGATTGAACCTGGGACCTTCTGCTTCCCAAGCAGATGCTCTACCACTGAGCCACCATCCCTCCCCTTTGGAAAGGCCAAAACAAATGCCTGGCTAATTAAGACCAATGAAAACTGTTTCCTAGAATCAGTACTGGATAATGCTGTTGTTTCCTGTGTTAACTGAAAAAAAGAGAGAAATAGGTGTCCTAGGTGCCAGAGTGTATCAACGTTCAGCTGAGACCAGTGTTTTTAACAACTCTAAAGAATCCCACACAGAATTACATGCATCCATTTGCAAATGTTGTTTCTTCTATGCTGATTAAAGAGGCCATTGCTTGATTGGGCATCATGTCAGACCTACCCCCACAATCTTCCCAAACAGCATGAAGACACATCGGTGAGACTGCAGGGAAGCTTGTGCGGCTGTCATTTGTCATGTGTATAAACACAAATCTCCTCTCTCCTAGTATGTCAATCTGGCGTCTTTCCTGAGGACAACATTGTCTTTAAATAAATTCTTTAAAAAGCAAATGGGACACTTTGCTATGCACAGGTAGAAAAGCCCAACATCCTGTCAATGTAGGTACAGGAACCGATGCCGTTGCTTGGGGAGAAGATTGGCATTTTGTTACCCTTAAAGTCAAAAGATGAAAAAGCTGCCCGCCCCTTTCTCCATCTCTGAAAAGAACAGCTGAAGTGACTATAGCCTTGGCATGCTGGGGCCAGCAGGATTTCTACGTTCCATTGAATTTGTGGGAGAAAAGCCATGGTAAACAACAAAATGAAGGCAGAATGCAAAATTGCACTGTCAGATTCCTGTACTCTAATCATAGTTGTATCTGGCCTAATGTTCGTCTTTCCCTTTTGCTGAAATGGTTTTTCTGGCTCCTAATTTGTTTCTAGGTGGTATTCAAAGTGCTTGTTTTAACACTGTAAGCTCTAAACAGAGTATCAAAAAAATCCAACTGCTTCTGTGTTCAGCTGCCAATCCCGTTAAATATTCATGCAAGATATTCTATGACTGTTTTCAGCTTCAAAAGTGAGGTTGATAGTGACCAGCCAGAGGGCCTTTTTGATGAGGGTATCACAATGAACATTTTTAGCATTTGCACACCACATGAAAATGATTCCATTTTCTCCACTCCTTCCTAGCGGCAGATGTGCATTGGAATGCATTTTTAAGTAGAGACCATCATAAATTTTGCCCTGTACATGGTTTGCACACCAAAGTTTTTGATGGGTCTACAGTCACAAACTTTCATGAACTTTTAAAGCAGTTTATGGTGGTTCAAAGATAGGGCAGAAAGCAGGGATTTTAAGGGACTCTTTTTTCTTGTTTCCTATGAAAACTGCACATATAGCTTGAGTGGCAGGGAGCAGGCTGCTCCTCACCACTCAGCTGTTTTTTGGACTTTCTGCAAACCCCACTTAAAGGTACAGTGAGCCACTAACTGACACCAATCACATTTTTCTGGTTCGTACCTGTCCCTGTTTTTAAGTTTCTAATTATGTATTTCATTTTGTATAGTTTTTTTCTACTCCCTTTCTGTGCTGACATTGGACACTAAGACTGAAAAAAAAAACCAGGAAGAAATGCTTAGGATCTATCAGTTAGCGATGCTAAATATTTCAGCAGAAGTTTATGAGTGCTTATGTTAGAAGAAACTGCTTATGTTAGGAGGAACACTCTCTCTTTCCCTTTTGAAATTTATCTGCCTCCTCCTCCTTTGGCAGTGGTGCTTCCATGTCACTCAGAATTGTGATTATCTCAGGTGGGGGAAGCAGCAACACTGGCTTTAACAGTGACAGTGGCACAGGTTTCTTCTCCCCCACACCAATCACAGTCTGTTGCCCAGAAATGAAAACAAAATGGCTGCCAGGAGGCCGGTGGTGATGAGGCGGTGGCCAATGATGGTGGGATGGAGGGAACTGACCACAGACTTGTTGGTATATGTCACCTCAAGAACTGTACTTTATGAATCATAACAACTCTCCATTATGTTGGAAGCAATGTGGGTTTATGGGCTCTTTTTTTCATTGCTGATTGGGCTGTCCTAAGGTTAATTTTTTTAACGCTATCATATTACATATAGAAAAGGTAATAGGCTATAAAA
This sequence comes from Heteronotia binoei, assembly GCF_032191835.1. Taxonomy (NCBI): domain Eukaryota; kingdom Metazoa; phylum Chordata; class Lepidosauria; order Squamata; family Gekkonidae; genus Heteronotia; species Heteronotia binoei. The sequence continues at coordinate 13,802,093 of NC_083230.1, forward strand.
TTCCTCTACACCCAGAGATATTTTTATTAAATTTATGAGAAACTTCAGGAAAAAAAAAGCCAAATTGGAAAGAATCTTATCAATATTTCCCTCAGTGCAGTTAAAACTTTAATAGTTGCTAATTGAAAAAACAATGATTTACCTCCTATCAAGCTTTGGTATAGGAAACTATGGGATAATTTAGGAATGGATGATTTCTGACAAGATTCAAGCTACAGGAAACTCTACAATTCACTCTGCATATGCAGAATGCTGCTTTCCCATCTCAAATTATGTCTACGAATCTAATGGATCTAATATTTATATCCCATCTATATATTCAGTTAGTATGCTTGTAATACAGCTGTTATATTAGTCCTGAGATTATAGTCTAGAAAAAAAGTATTAGAAACACTTGTACTCCATGTTGTTCTTCATTATATTGGTTTTACCACTGTTGGATATAATGGTTGAATTGTGAGGTTTTTTTTCATGGGAAAGGTTCTTGTTATGCATAGCTTTGTTTTTGTAATTATACAAAGAAACAAAATTCAATAAAATATAATTTTTTTAAAAAAAAAAATCTCTCATGTTAGGTGGGACATGCAGTTTTCTTCTCTCTTTGAAACTATCTCGTTTTCCTTGGCTGCTGTTGCAAAATTCAGCCTGTTCACAGTATTTCGACTTGTTTTGCGTTACAGAAAGGGGTTTATAATTTTGAGCCGGTCTTATCCCCCTATTTGCTCTCATCCAAAGTGATCCACTGAAATTCATGACGGAGTGGAATTCTCCTATTCCTGACCATTCACTATGCCAAACTGAGGATAGTTTTGATTTGTTCATCCATGTTTATCCAGCTCAAAAATCTCCATTTTGATGTTGCTTCTCCCAAGGATACTAAATCCACAAAACTTTATATTTGTGAGCTGTGAGGGGGGGGGGGTGTGAGAAAGTTGTACGCAGTGAGCATATCCTTCTGCTAGCAGAAATAATGTGAGGAATTGTAAATACCCCACCCACTCCTCCAGCAAGGACCCCCTTGGATGGTGGGATCCCCCTCTTATTTTGGACTTGGTTGTTTTAATAGGCACCTCCTTTTACAGCTGAAGTGCCAGGTCATCCAGAACTCAGGGAATCTCATGAAGGCACCTGGGTTCTGCCATGACACTGGAAATTTTCAGGGACAGGAGAGGAATGGTGTGCTGGCATCATAAACTGATTAAGTGCAATCTCCCACAGCTCAGGATTCTCAGTAACAATAAGACTTCACTTCATTCTCAATTACAAAAGACTTTGCAACACTGCAATATCCTGGCACATTTTGGATTCTGCCCAGCCCAAGAAAGTTGCTGTTTCATTAACCAATGCCCAGTTCCTCTTTTTCCTTTTTTTTCTCAATCAAGAAAGGCACTCAAGTCATTAATTTATTTTCCATTCTGTTTCAGGAGCTATCTTGATTCATCCAGACTTTTGTGTCAGTGCAGACCTGTAGGAGAACACTTCAGCCTTCCAGGACGTTCAGTGGATGACCTCAAAGTAGCTGTTTTATTGCAAAGGAACTTCAGGAACAGACTGGAAAGGGAAATTGCCGAATTGCAAGTTATTACAACACTCAGAACAATGGAATCCCCAGGACTTAACAGGGATATTGGTTTCTTATCTCACTACATATGCTAATCTCATTCATTCCTTACATCTGTATTCTCATCAAGAAGGGCTATACATCCCCTTTATTTTATTTTGTTTTTTTTTTCTTATTTGGACTAGTACATTGGAATAGTGATTGTAATGTAACGTAATGAAGTAGTAGAATGTAATGTCATTTAGAATGGTAGACTGTGATATATTTCTCTAGTTTGGTGACAGAGGCAATATAACACTACACAACCTCACCTCAAAGAAAAGGATGTTGTTAGTTAACTCCATGCTTTTCCTCATAAAAATACCATCCTAGGTCAGTTAAAAGTGTGCCAGGTTTGCCTACGTACCTGACCACTGCGTTGCAGGCTTTTTTCAACCCTTTGCTCTGCTCCTTGGATCTCTCCAGACATCAAGCCCAGGATTTCAGGTTGTATGTCCCTTCCCTAAAACTTCCAAATTTCTTCCCTTTTCCTTTTTATAAGTGTATCGTCTTGCTGGTGTCTGTGTGTGTGTGTGTGTGTGTGTGTGCATAATTGCTTAGGGAATTAGTTCTCAGGTGCTCAGTTTAGGTTCTTCACATTTTTATTTTGTATACAGTAAAATTGCTTGTGTTTATAATCACTCACTCTCTTCTTCCGAATTTTATTTTGAAATGGGAGTATCCCCACTGAAATCCACCCTGGTATGCACAGGTGTATACAAGGTCCTGCGTTATTCCTTTCTGGAACCCTTTTTAAAAGCTAATTTCTCCTTCTCTGGGTCCAGTTGGGGTAACAGGATCTAACCCACAATAAATGAGCACCCACTTGAAACTGCCTTATGCTGAATCATCATTAATACATCAAGGTCAGTATTATCTAATCAGACTGTCAGCAGCTCCCCAGAGCCTTAGGCGAAGGTCTTCTACATCACCTACTACCTGACTTTTTAAACTGGAGATGCCAGGGATTGAACCTGGAACTTTCTGTATGCCAAGCGGATGCTCTGCCACTGATCCACAGCTTCTCCTTGAAGTGAAAACGACACATTTGTACAATCCTGTATCACAAACCCTGCAGCCCCCAAAAAGGTAGAATGTAGAAGACAATTTTACTTACAGAACATAGAGAAATAAGTTGTAAAGGGGTGTTGATGGTAAAGTTATTTTTTATTATATCAGTGAATGCACTACACTATATTGAAAGGAACACAAATGATGTTACAATCTGTTCAACAGGAAATATAATGGACACAACTCTGATAGAAGCACATTCCATGTGAATTAATGGCATTTTAGTTCATAGTTGAATAATGATCTTTTCCAGATTTTTAAGGCACATAAATATATCTGATTTGCTCTATTTTGCACTCTCCATATTCTAAGGTCAAATTCCTGCTCATTTTATGGGTCTACTTTCACACAGCAAATATGTTCAAAGTTTCATTTTGCATCTTAAGTGAAACAAATCAGATCCAATGTCATTGCATTTTATTCATAAGATTTACATCTTATGAATTGTGGGTGTATTGTCTTACTGGATCTTATCATGTCTTGCAGAACCAGAAGGAAAAGGAGAGAAAATTAAAGAAAATCTTGGCTAAGCCAGATGGCTTATTATACAAAACTAGAAGAAAACAACAACAACAAAAACACTAGTCATGTGAAATTAGTTTGAGGATACATCTATAAAGGATAGTCCCATCAAAATAGATTAGTTCTGTTCTCTTTCCAGCTACAGCTAACGATCCTAAGGGAAAGGCAAAGAAGGAACAAAATAGTGATTGTTACATAAAAGTCTGGAAGTGTGTAACCTACAGCCCCTTTTGTGAGTTACACCCAAGCTTTGTCTTTTACTGTCTCTTGTGAGTCCCTTCTCATCACAATGAAATCATCTGTAGCAGTCTAGATCCTGCTGACCTTGATCTGTGAGCTAAGTGAAATCCTATAAACATGCCAGTCTTCTACTATATTAGTATCTTACAGATGGCACTGGTGGTTTGTAGCCAATAGCTAGATTGTCCTGCATTTGTGTGCTCCTTGCTGATTTACCAAAAAGAGACAAGGTATAGCAAAGTTGCCGTTCTTAACACTTTCATCCTGAATAGCATCTCACATTTCAGCTCCGGAATTATCTGCTAAAATTATTCACAAAGGATCTATGAACTAGAGTCAAACACTGTAACCTTCTGCACATCTTTAACAAATGAGACTATTATGCAGTGGTTGGAATCCACCAGAAGAGCTCATTGAAAGTGTTGGCAAAGTATTTGCAAGGAAAATGCTGCATAGGATGGGAGTGTAGCAATCTCTTCTGCTGATGCAAGCCTTGAGGAGAAGAGAAGGAACAGGAAGATCCACTCCAACAGCTCCTTTTGGGAACTCCTCCGGTGGATCCAGTAACCTCATGTAGTTCGAAGAGGGTTTCTCAACTTTCTGAATTCTAAGTCTCCTGAATTTAGTTTATCTCCAACCCCCCTCTTAGCCATCTCTAGAGAGTGAGCAGAAACAAATTCTGAAAACAGACCAACCACTCTAAACAAAGATCTAGGGAGTGGTATGAAGACTTCTGAAAAAGTTGTTTAGCGGGAATGCTCTGTTCTTTCCTGCCTGTCACTTTGTCACCAGTTCCATTCTGTCACTTACCAAGCCCAGCACAGTTCTAATAACTGGAATCTGCCTTAAAGCAAGAATGGGTCTCAAAATTGGACATTTATGCAGGTCTGTGGAAGACAAGGAGGGAAAGTTCTATCATTTCTATTGAATGACTAGTATCGTTCACACTAGTTTTTTGCAAAAAACTCTTGGAATGCCAGGCGGAGATGCTGTGAATTTTTCAACAAACGCATTCAACATTTGAACTTAACAAGTTTGACATGTGACAATCAGATGTGAGCCCACCATCATATCTATTTCATTCAGCACCAAACAACTTGAAGGCTCACTGCATCTCCCCCCCCCCCCAGAGCCGTCTTGCTTTGGCTGTACTAAGTGGCCATGGGTGAAGGGCCCCCTGCATTTTTTAACTTTGTGGGGGAGGCCAATAGGGGTAACTTTTTCTCAAGTGCTTAGGTGCTCCAGTTGGGCTCCTTGTTCTGGGGGAAAAGCGGTGGCAGCAATGCCAGTGTTGTACCCCCACCCCCACCCCCAGTTTTTCCTCACAGGTTGGTATCAGCTGGGGGAGCATTTTTGGTGGGCTTTTCCTACCCCCCCCTTAGCCTTATTTGGCTGGTGGCCATTTTGTTTCTTCGCAGGATGCTGTTTCCAGTGGCCTTTTGAGACCTGCTTCACCTCCCCCCCCCCCCGGGTTCTATTATCCCCACCCCCTTCAGCCTTGGTTCTTTTATGCTACGAGGAATCATATAATATGCTTTTTTTTTAAAAAAAAAATCCCACTCTTCTGCAGCTTCTTGTTAGATGGTTTTTTCCAGTGTTGGCCATTTTAAGTACCACCATTTGCAGCGACCATCTTAGGTTTCAGGCTTTGCATGACCATTTGCTGCAGGCCACTAAGGACAAAATACTGAGGGGCAAAGTCATTGGCCTTTTTACTCTCCTATATAGAGAGTTGGAGAAAAAAAATATAAGGACGTGATGGCATGGCTCAGAATAATAATAATAATAATAATAATAGCTAGTAATAATAAGAACAATGTTAGCTAATAGTAATAAGAAGAAAGGGTTCTCCAAAGGGAAGAACCTTGCTCCTAAAGCCCCACCTAAGAGGCCAGCCCCTCAGCCTTCATCAACTGATGAGGAGGATGCTAGTTTTGAACAGTTGGTGCTTGCTAGGGTAGTGTGTTTGGTCCATTCCCTGCCTCACCTGTTTCCCCTTTTGGGTATTGTGAGCACCAGTTAATTCACCACTTATCTTATCCTTGTGGTCAGTCAATGGCATCATTGGCATCATTCCTGATTACTTGTGTACTGTGAAGCATACATGCTTCAACCAGGCTGTCTGCACAGTGAAACGCTGTGGGGTGGGTTCTTTTCTTATGTTCAGTGTAAGAAAAAGAGCAAGGGCATGGTAGGCCCATTGCAAGGGCAAGAAAGTGAAATTGTAACAGGTAATGAAGAGAGGGTGGAACTGCTCAATTCCTACTTTTCCTCAGTCGTCTCTTCTGAGGGAAACGGTGCTCAACATGGCAAAAACAGAATATATAAAGAGGGTATGAAGTTCCAACCTAGGATCAGCATAAGGATAGTACATAAACACCTAGTTTCTTTAAATGAAACTAAGTCCTCAGGGCCAGATGAATTGCATCCAAGGGTTCTAAAAGAGCTTGCTGATATAATTTCTGAGCCTCTGGCTATTATTTTTGAGAATTCTTGGAGAACAGGAGAGGTGCCAGAAGATTGGAGGCGAGCGAATGTTGTCCCCATCTTCAAGAAGGGGAAAAAAGATGATCCAGGTAACTACTGACCCATCAGCTTGATGTCTATACCTGGAAAAGTTTTAGAACAAATCATCAAACAGTCGGTCCTGGAACATTTAGAAAAAATGGATGTGATTACTAAGAGCCAGCATGATTTTCTCAAGAACAAGTCATGTCAGACTAACCTGATCTCTTTTTTTTGAGAAAGTGACTACCTTGCTGGATCAGGGGAATACTTTAGACATCATTTATCTTGATTTCAGTAAGGCTTTTGATAAGGTTCCACATACTATCCTTGTTGACAAGTTGGTAAAATGTGGTTTGGATCCTGTTACCGTTAAGTGGATCTGTAACTGGTTGACAGATTGCACCCAAAGAGTGCTTGTGAATGGTTCCCCATCCTCTTGGAGAGGAGTGACAAATGGAGTGCCTCAAGGACCTGTCCTGGGACCTGTTTTGTTCAACATCTTTATCAATGATTTGGATGAAGGAGTAGAGGGAATGCTTATTAAATTTGCAGATGATACTAAATTGGGAGGGGTTGCAAACACAGAAGAAGACAGAAACATGATACAGGATGACCTTGGCAGCCTGGAAAACTGGACTAAAACTAATAAAATGAATTTTAACAGGGATAAATGTAACGTTCTGCATTTAGGTAGGAAAAATCCAATGCATGGTAATAGGATAGGGGAGACTTGTCTTAGCAGTAGTATGTGTGAAATGGATCTAGGGGTTTTAGTGGATCATATGCTGAACATGAGTCAACAGTGTGATGTGGTGGCTAAAAAGGCAAATGCCATTTTGGGCTGTATCAACAGTAGTGTTCAGATCACGTGAAGTGATGGTATCGCTTTACTCTGCTCTGGTAAGACCTTACCTGAAGTATTGTGTTCAGTTTTGGGCACCACATTTTAAGAAGGATATAGACAAGCTGGAATGGGTCCAGAGGAGGGTGACAAAGATGGTGAGGGGTCTGGAGACCAAGTCCTATGAGGAAAGGTTGAAGGAGCTGGGCATGTTTAGCTTGGAGACGAGGCGGCTGAGAGGTGATATGATCACCATCTTCAAGTACTTGAAGAGCTGTCATATAGAGGATGGTGTGGAGTTGTTTTCTGTGACCCCGGAAGGTAGGACCAGAACCAATGGGTTGAAATTAAATCAAAAGAGTTTTCGGCTCAACATTAGGAAGAACTTCCTGACCATTAGAGCGATTCCTCAGTGGAACAGGCTTCCTCGGGAGGTGGTGGGCTCTCCTTCCTTGGAGGTTTTTAAACAGAGGCTAGATGGCCAACTGACAGCAATGCAGATCCCTTGAATTCAGGGGGAAGTGTTTGTGAGTTTCCTGCATTGTGTAAGGGGTTGGACTAGATGACCCTGGATGTCTTTTCCAACTCTATGATTCTATAAGACACTCTAACATTGCTTCCAGGCAGGTTTTCATTCCAACAGATGACTCTGTTCTCTCTGTTGAGGAGTTTCATGAAGTGATGGCCAGCCTTAGAGAGTAGGTAATTTCTGCAGCCGATAACTTCTCAGTTTTTCGGTCTACGAACTAATTTGAAGGAAGTGGCAAGCACTACGGAATTGGCCATGGAAAATAATTTGGCTGATCAAGACGGCATCAGGGAGCTACGAAAGAATGAATGGTGGGCTAAAGCGAGGAACCTATTTTTGGAAAATAAATCTAAAGAACAAAATGTATTCCAGAGAGCACTAAATTTAGGGTCTCAAAATCTCCTTAAGATTCCTGGACCGAAAGAAGCTCTATTATCCACCACCAGAGCTCGAGCTTTCTCGGTAATAGCACTCACTTTGTTGAATGCCCTCCCCCAAAACATCAGAGATCCACAATTTCACCTTTGAATTCTTTCAGAACTCTTGGATGTATGCCATCCGGACCTGGTGACCCGTCCAGTGCTTCTTCTCCTTCCGCCCCCATTCCAGTGAACAGTTACTGAAGCGTCCGGCTGCCTCGTTCATGAGTGCAGCCGAGGTGCGGGGCTGCCACTTCTTCAGAGTGAAGAGTAGCTTTGAGAAGTGCAGCAGTGATCCCTCTTTTCTCTGGTCGACTGTAACACCCGGTGGGATCCCCTGCCCCTCTGTGAATTCGGTGGGTTCTCCGTTATCCAGAACCTTGGCAGCCATCCGGCTATCAGGTTGCCGGTTTGGATAGACCCGTATTGGATCAGTTCCAAAATGTCAGACGTTGGAGCTCAAAGTAAATGAACCATCATTTGTTGCAAAAGTAGTAGCGTTTATTTGATATCTCAAAGTTCTGGACAGGCAGTCATTGGAACTGATAGCAAGCATTGAAACATACATGGGTTTTAAGGCCTTACATCAAAGCATTCATAAACAATCCTACATTTTCACACTCTAATGTCAGAAGTAACACTTTCCCTGCTCCTTATCGCTTGCGGCTCCCTTTCTCACGGAGGAGCCCTGCTGGCTCTCCTTGAGACTTGCTATCTTCAAAGGCCTATTGCTTTGTTAGTGTTATGCAGAGGAGTTCACAGCATGGGTTAGTAACATTTCTAAGATGGTTTGATATGCAAGGTCTTCTGCTTCACAGTTAGTATTAGGAATTCAAAATGGAGTTAATCATGTCAAGGAGCAGGTTACAGAATACATTTAGCATAAAAACACAGTGATGCTCTCCAATGTCTGACAAACACCTCATTGAAAAGATACAGGAAGAAGGCCAAATTCCACTCATGGCAAGAAACTACGATATCTTTGATTCCGAAAGAAAATAATGACTTGAAAGATAATAAAAACTACCGTCCAATTTCCCTTTTAAATGTGGATTATAAAATTTTTGCTGTGATATTGGTGCAATGCTTGAAGAAAGTTTTGCAATCTACAATAGATTATAACCAAGCAGAATTTTTGCCTAAAAGATACTTGAAAGAAAATGTCAGAACAGTTTGTGACATTTTAGAATATTATGAAGGCCATCCAGAGAAACAATTGGCTTTAATTTGCCTAGATGCTGAGAAGGCATTCAACAATCTTCATTGGCAGTTTATGTTACAGCAATTGAAAAGTATGGAATGTGGGGAAAACTTTTTGAGAACAGTAGAAGGAATATACTTTCTGCAAAAGGCTAGGGTGACAGTGAATGGCGAACTAACAGAAACAATTAATATACAAAAAGGTACAAGACAAGGCTGCCCACTGTCACCTCTACTCTTCATTTTATCATTAGAGGTATTGAACAATCAAATAAGAGAAGATATAAGCATAAAGGGTGCTTTGATAAAAAAAAATGAAAAATACAAACTTAGAGCATTTGCTGATGACCTAGTTCTTATATTAGAACAACCAATGGATTCTATAGACTGTCTCATAAACAAGATTAAACAATTTGGTTGTTGGGCAGGATTAAAGATTAATTACTATAAAATAAAATTTCTGACCAAGAGCATAACAGCAGAACAAATTCAGGCTTTTCAGCAAAAATCAGGATTTCTTCATGAAAAAAAGAATTAAATATTTAGGTGTGGCGATTTCAAATAGATGTAGCAATCTAAAAGCTGACAACTATGATAAATTACTTATAGAAATTCAAAAAGACTTGCAAAAATGGCATGATCTGAACCTATCTTTAATGGGAAGAATAGCTCTGATAAAAATGAATGTTTTACCAAGATTATTATTTCTCTTTCAAACTATTCCAATATTCCTAAACAGCGGATTTTTTCAAGACCTAAATAAGATGGTTGTCAAATACATGTGGCAAGGCAAAAAATCCAGAATTAAATTAAAGACCTTGCAGGATTCCAAATTAAGTGCAGGTATGGGTCTCCCGGACTGGCAATTGTACTATAAAGCACCTGTACTGTTGTGGATAACAGGAGATTGGATGTTGTTGAAAGATAAAAGACAATTGTTAGAAGGACACGATTTGACTATGGGATGGCATGCTTGTTTATGGTATCAAAGACCTGAAGGCCACTCTTACTTTAAAAACCATTGGTTTCGGAAATCTTTATATCATACCTGGTCATGGTTAAAGCCTAAAATCTATTCAAAAGTTCCAAGATGGGTTTCACCAGTAGAAGCATTTACTCACCCAAATCTTTTAAAAGCAAACCAGAATTACAGGCATGAGGATTTGTTGGGAAAAGAAAATCAACTGAAAACTATAGAAGAACTAGAATACATGGATATTAAAATGAATTGGTGGATGAGAATGCAAGTTGAATCCAGATATGCTAAAGACAAGGTGATAGGCTTCACTAGTGAACAATACCTATTTGATAAAATTTTATTGGGACCACAGGAAAAGCTAATTTCCAAACTATATGCATATCTACTTCAAATGAAGACACAAGATGAAGTTGTAAAGGATTGCATGGTCCAATTGCCGAAAAATTTTGGTTACAACAGTGGGAAAGATTGTGAAAACTTAATGTTAAACTAACTAGGTCAGTGACTTTCAAAGAAATTGTCTATAAAATATTTTATAAATGGTACTTGACCCCACAGAAACTGTGCAAGATCTACACTAACATAATAAATGTTGGAAGTGCACCAAACAAATTGGTACTTTTTACCCTATGTGGTGGATGTGTGAGATGGTAAAAGGCTACTGGAAAATGGTATATGAAATGTTACAGAAGATTATGAAAATCCAGATACATTTTAAGCCAGAACTTTTTTTTATTGAACATATTTCCAGAGGATTATTCTAAAGAAATGAGACACATGCTAGCACACTTTAACACTGCAGCTAGAACCCTTTTGGCGCAGAGATGGAAATGTCAGGAAATTCCTTCAAAAATCGACTTGGTGGGGAAAGTTTTGAAGACTGCAGAGCTTGACTTTCTATCCCAACTGATGGTTGGGAAATCTAAAGAAGAAGCGAGAAAAAACTGGATGCAATTTTATGTTTGGTTGGACACTCAAGTCTCTTAAGATTCTCTGGTGTGATCTGATTTCTTTTTTTTTTTTCCCTGTGTTTATATTATAATATTTACCTTTAAGCGAACTTTCAAATTTACTTTGGGAAAAACTGGCAAACTACTAGAATATAACTAAAGATCTATATTATACAACTTTAAAATGGAATATATATATATATATAGAGAGAGAGAGTTTAGATCAAAATAACAACAAGAGAGAACATATGTTAAGAAAATATGGTAGAACTATCCTTTTGATTTTGGAAAGTATTTCATAAAAACAAAACCAGAATGTATCGTGCTTTTACCCCTTCCTTTTTTTTCTGTTCCCTATTTTCTAAACTTTTCTGAAACAATAAAAACTTTTGAAAACTTAACTTTAATAGGGTGTCCTCCTTAATAATAGTATAATGTGCCATATTGTGCAATTGTCTGTTAGCCTCCTCAATATAATCCCAAATGACCACAGCACACACACCCTTATCTGTTGGTTTAAATATCACATCTTCAATAGACATAAGATTATTAAGATAATTCCCTTCCATTCTAGTCAGATTTTGCCAGACCTTTATGTCAGTTTTATACTTTTCATTAATATCCTCCAATCCTCCAATGTATTCAGCACTATATAATGGTTTTAATAATCTCGAATTGTAATACGTTTTTAAACTGAAAATGTAAATTATGGTTTTATATATATTTTATTTGTTTAATTGTGTAGATACTGTGAGCTGCCCTGAGTCCGCTTGCGGAGAGGGCGGGATATAAATCAAATGTAATAAATAAATAAAATAAATAAATAAATAATAAACTAATTCCTGAAAAGCCAGAATCCTAGGATTTTGAGTGGGAGAATTAAAAGTGGATTTGGTTTAGATTTTGTAACCTGTCCCTCTGATTGATCCATATTATTCCTAAAATAGGCAGCCAATCTAATTTTCCTAAACAGATGGTGTAATTCCACCATTAATTTAAATTGATCATGCTTAGGGATTGGGATAAAGGAGAACCCTTTCTTAAGGACTAAAATTTATCTTTCAGAAAATTGCCTATTTGATAAATTGACTTCCTGAGGGTTTTCTGCATTTTATTTCTGTGTGATATCCTTGAATCCTTTTTTGTCTCTTTTGCCTAAAAATGGGTAGTTCTAGAGGTGCAGGCAATGAATCACTGGATTTGTATGAATTATGCCTAGCAAAATCTGTGAGCATGCTCTCATCACCAGAAACACTTTTATCCATCTCTGAGCTGGTATTAATAGTAGTATTAAAAGAGACAGATTTTCTTTTAAAGCCTTTCCTATTGTCATAGACCCTGCCCTCCTCATATTCCCTCAGATCTCTCTGGAACTTCTTAAGTTTAATATTCTTAATAGCCATATGTTCTTCCTCCAACTCTCTATCAAAACTCTCCATATCTGAAAGAGACTGCTCCTCAAAAGTTTTACTGAGATCAGTCTTTATAATTTCAGTCCCATGCTGTATTGTAGAGGTCTCAGCATTGGCTGTCTCAATTTAAAGGGCCATCAAATCCATAGAACTTTTGTTCAGGATGGCATACCACTTATCTATGAATTCAGAATTTTGAGAGGGTATACCAGGCTTTTTTTTAACATGCAGTCCCCTAGGTATAATCTTATTCCTCAAGTAGTTGCCCAAAGCACAAGCATGTATACCAATCTTCGTCCTTTTGAAGTTTAAATTAACCAATTTATACCAGGCATGTTACTATTCAGTGGACCTTTTGTATTTTTTAAAAAAGAAGATGGCTATTGTATTTGTTCATCTATGTAGCTGAAAATCCCAGAGTAGTTCTGGAACATATCAGCAACAATCCCCAAAACAATACAACCACAAAGAGAGAGGAAGAGAAACTAAACCAACACAACAAAAACCGCTTAAAGAAGTTTTTAGACTAGTAAGGGACCAAATGTTAAAAACATCAATAATTATAGACAAAAAATATACCCCAAATCTGTAGTACCCTGCTCCATTAGACTGCACCTGGAGATCTGAGTGCAGTAACAAATCCTCCTTCCAAAAAGAAACCCTGCTGAACTTGAGCCCAAACACACAGGCCTTCTTTCGTGCTGGCTGTTAAGGGCTTGCAGTGATGCAGTTCATGGAGACCTGCAAAGGTGGCACAGAAAAGTGCACCCAGGCATGACTACTTGGCATGCAAAATTCAAATGTGCCACCAACTGCTGTAATTCCAACAAAGAAACTATTTTTAAACCATCATTTGGGCTATTCTGGCATACAAAGCTGCCAGCCTATCTGATGGTAGCCTAGAAAACTGATGCACTGTGTCTAGCTCTATGCCTAAGAATGTTAAACACTGTGGACAGACCCTCCAACTTCTTGTGAGCTAAGGGGATGTCAAACTCAGTGGCCAACTCCATAAATCCCCAGAAGAGGGTACCGCAATTGTCTGAACTGGCTGGCCCAGAAAACAGAAAACCATCAAGATAATGAACTGTATCCTTAAGCACTGTCTTTTTTTACAGGGCCCCTTCTAAAAATGAACTAAATCTCTCAAATGCTGAACAGAAAACAGAACAACCCATCAGCAGTGCCCTGTCCATGTAAAAAGAACCTTCAAATGCAAAACCTAGTAATTGGAAGTCTGCCAGGTGAAATGGCAAAAGCCAGAAAGCTGACAATGTCACATTTAGTGAGCTTGGCTGTGGGCCCACACCTGCATATAACCTGCACCGCCTGGTCAAAGGATGTGTAGCATATGAAACAAAGGTGCTCTGGAATAGCATTGTTAACCAAAGCATCCTTCTGAAATGACAAATCATGGATTAAATGAAACTCCGCTGTTGCTTTCTTTGGTACAATCCCAAGCAGTGAGACCCAGAGTGTAGGGGTTGGTGGGACAGCAAAGGAACCCAATACACATCCTTCCCAGCACTCCTCAATCTTTTTCCATAGTACATCCTTCCTTCCTATGACTGACTTCAAATTTGCAGCCAGAAAACCGACCTGTTAACCCTGCTAAGGAATTCTCAAACCGAATGTAAAACCATTCAACAGGTACTTCCACTTGCACCTGCTGGAATGGCCTTGGGTCAGCTCTGGCATAATTTGTTCTTGGAAAAGCAGCTGCTGTGAGAGCTCTCTCAGTCTCACCCTCCTCACAGGATGTCTGTTGTGGACGAGGAAGATAAAGGAGATTGTGAGTCACTCTGAGACTCTGAAATTCGGAGTGGAGTGGGTATAAATCCAATATCATCATAATCTTCTTCTTCTTCTTTCAGACTCATTGGGATAAACCGCCAGCCAATCACTAAGCAGAATCAGCTTTATTGGATTGGGGCCCTTTTGAAGAAATGGCTCCTGAGGGTGACTTCCCACTGTCTTCCACCCCCTGGCCTTGGGTTTAGATCTAGAGCACACAGAGAAGTCATGTGCTCTGCTGCATAGTGGGGCTTCTTGCCAAAACCTGCACGGTTTCTTCATACAACTCCCCTGAGAAGTATATTCCCAACACAGCATCAGTGGCCTCATACTCACAGTCCCAGCCCTTTCTGGATGATATGCCCACTGTTGGACCTCTCATCCACTTCCGGTTTTTGCTGGGGACACGAGATACAGCCACAACTGCTGGTGGACTTGGTGCCATTGATATGAGGGGTTCACTGCTATCTGCATTCTAAACTCCTCATCGTATTGCAACCATTCTCCACCAGTGAAGTTGGTATCCACCTGATATATAATAGGGGCACCCCAAAGCAGGTGTGCCCAGGCAATAACCCCTGGACATATCAGGAATCTGGGGAAGAAGAAGAAGAAAACTGCAGATTCATACTCCGCCCTTCTCTCTGAATCAGAGTCTCAGAGGATGAGAACAGACGGGCATTCTGGGGCGGCTGGGAGGCATCCTGAAGTGGGCCAGTGCAAAAAGAGCCGTCCTGGAGCCTCCAGACGCTGACCTGCATGCCGTCCCCATCCCGTCCCTGAGGAGGCTGGGCACCTCCTCATAGGAAGGTGCCCTAGAAGCTGGATTTTTTTTTCCTTTTGGGGGAAAGCACTGATGCACACAAGCACTCCAGCGCTCTGATTGGTTTAAGTAAAAAAACCCCCATGGGAACAGCTTCGGGTGGCTTGGCAGTTCCACACCACCAAGTCTCCTCATGTGCACCCTTCCCCATCCAGATGGCAATCTGGTGACTGACGGCCGGCTCACATATTTGTGACCATTTTCAATGTGGGAGCTATTTGAGCTGGGTGGAGTGGCAGATGTTTGCATGTGGAGGGATTTTTGGGGCCGACTTCAGAGGCATCTCTAAGTCGGCCCAAAGTGCCGATCTGTAATCAGCCAGAGTGGATTACAATCTCCTACCCTACGTGGTAGATGGCACTGAGAGAGCACATCTACAAAGTCACCCTTTAGGATTTCCTCCCTAGTCGCCATTATATGATGATCCTCTAATGGCATAGCTACAACCCCTTTTGACATGATGCCAACCAGTATAGACCCATTTGACGGGCCTGCTGTTGTGGCAAAAGGCCTGGTTTCCCACCCGTCCCCTTACCATGGCACAGGGAATGGGGATGGGCCTAAAATCATGGCCACTCTAGTACCCTGGGAAGGGAACCTGCTGTTGCAGTGGCTAGCAAATCTGGCGTGCAGGTCAGGGAAGTTAGCAGATCCCATTGACCCCATGGCCACACCAAAGATGCCCCTATGGGCTTGCTTTCTTTGGTAGCTACAGAGAACACCACTATGATGGTCTCCTCACTCAGACTAAGTCTCCTTAGTCACAGAAGTGGTGACATCTTCAGGCACAGTTCCCTCTGCTAGAAGGGGCAGCCAACATTTCCTCAAGTGCAGAAAGATGGGCCATCACCTCCACATTAAAGTGGGATGTCAACCAATGCCTGGTTATCCATGTGTCAACCTGGCCCCATGCTAAGGTCATCCTCGTGCAGCTTCCAGGGCTGCGATCTGCCGTAGGATATCTTGCCATTATGAAACTTCATCATCATCCTCTGATGAAAAAATGGGGTCTGAAAGGTATTTGGTGGTGGTTTGGAGGGCTGTTTCCCCTTGTCCGGGGCCTTTCCTTTACCCTTCGCAGTCATAGTGTGCCACACAGCTGTTTCCACCAAAGCAGGCTTAGCACACTTTGCTTTCAGACCTTGCTATACAAAGCAATAAAGTCTGTAATCACAACCCAGTTCTCCAACTCCCTGAAAGAAGAAGGCAATAGTCCAAAAGAACTGTGCATGAAAACCCAGAGCAATTGACACTGTCCTCTTCCAAAAACTTGAGGGAGAATGAACCAACAACAAGGTGGGGTGTTATAAGCCCATGGCCATGACTCACCACACAGCTGCCCCCAGAGTATTACTCCTTCCATGGAAGCAAAGTAGGCCCTCCTGCCTTACTGGCACTGCTGGCTGTCAGGTAGAGCCATAACATCTCCAGTACCTCATGTTAAATTTTATGGCACGAAGGACCAGCCCAACCATGTGATATTTATGTCAGATCCATCCTTCATAACAAATTAGTTTGACACTTCTGCCCTAGGGTATTTGCTAAGTCACATAGTGTATAAAATTATCAAACTGATCTCAAAGAATAACAATTGACATCTTCACTCATTACAAAGGCAAATAAATAATTATTAAGACCAATGTTAAGGAGCCTGTTTCAACAGGGACTGATAATGCCCAAGGAGGGAAATTAGGAAGTGAGAAGCTTTTAAAACGAAGTGACAGTGATATCAAACTAAGGAGACCTCCAGAGGGTCTTTCCTTACTACCAGATTGAATAGCATTATGGGAATGAACCTGAAATCTAGAGAACAAGATTTTGTCTAGGACCCAGTTCTCCTGAAGAAACACAAAGTCATGCTGTTCAAATATTTCTTTAATTTCTGGGGAGGAGCATTTAAGTTTCCATCTAACTATGTTCCAGGAGAGCAGTTTCAAACACTGGCCCTTTGGTGCATTTGACACATTTCCAGTCTTTGGCTGGCATGGATTTGTTGAAAAGAATCATTACATAATCTAGTTTGTCCAGTTACAGGACTAGGTTGTTTAACAATTATCTTAGCTTTGAGCAGAAATAAAGAATTCTGTTTAGCACAAAAAAGACCACGTGATCCATCCCAGAACCCCCAAATACTGACAGAATATTTCTATTAGCCTAGCAATTCTGCATTTCATCAAGAGGAGCTAGAAACTGTGGCTTTATCAGTCGCTCGGTAGGGGCCTCCAGCACTACTATTGGCTGAGCACTAGAATATTTGGCTAATTCAGATGAGTTAATTTCTACTCTAGAAAAAGAGATTCTCTGCAAGGTTCTCTGGAGTGTTTTCTGTCTATTAATTAGTTGGGTTTACTTGTCAAAAAGGTAAAGCCCCAAATGATTGAATCAGATTTGTTTTCATTGGTTCAAAGTGGAATCCCGTAGCTGCCTTAGTTGTTTCATCCTTTGGGGCCTTTGTCTGATGATGAATAGAAAATGAAGAAGGGTCTGTCTTTTGCTGAAAAGGTGAAGCAAAATCAATGAACATAGGCTCTTCACTAGACTTTTTCCCTTCAGTTCTTTGCCCAGAGAGAGGAAACTTACTAGGAACTAGAGAGACTAGCCTTTGTGTATTGAAAGCCTTAACAGGGAGTAAATTGTATTGTTTGAGGTGTGATGCTTTACAGAATATTAAAGATGGTAATCTTGGAGAACAAAATCAAGGGCTACACAGTTCCCACAAATCAAACCTGGGACCTGTTCCACATATCGCAAGTCAATTCAGCTTTAATCCTGATTCAAAAGAAAAGCTAAATGCCACTTTGCTTCTCATTTCCATGAGATAAATGTACCACAATAAGAGGGTATATTTAAAACTATTTTATTTTTCATTAGAGAAGCCTTAAATTCACTGAATTAGCACAAAAGGCTTTTTTTTTACTTAAGAGTTTGTAGCATCAGAAGTTGATTTTTGTCTGGTGTTATATGTTGATGTTGGCAACAAACCTTTTGATTTCTCATTTTACTTCTTAGCATCTGAAAGTTTACGATCTTGTTTTGGAGCATTACCCTCCCTTAAAAGCTTAGAATGAAAACAAGAAAAATATAGCTGATCTGTTAGGTTATAAAGTTTGGTATGGATTTTTTCAAGTGTCTTAGAATTTAAAAAGCTTTGGATAGCAAACATATTATAATCAAAAACTCCTTGATTTTTACAGGGAATACAATCTCTAAGTGAATTAAAACCCTTTATCCTCTTTGATCTCTATGGGAAAGAAGGAGCTAATTCTTCCACAATAGTATTACCAGAAGGGACTGGCACATCATTGTTGAGAAAACTATATTGGTTTGTTACAGATGAAGAGGAAGCTGCCAAGCAAAAATTATTGTCTATTTTACTTTGTTTGGGAAGGGGTGGTGTTAAGTCATTACAAGGTAATACTTTCTTAGTACCCACTTCCAAATATTTAATTGCAAAATGTAGTTTTAAAATTGTATCTTTAAAATTATAATATCCTCAAAGATATAATAATATCAGTAATAATAGCAACAAAAACCCCTCCTGAGAAACCCAAATTAAACTACTACTACAACAACAACAACAATAATACAATTACATAAAATGTGAGGTGGAAAAAGTTGTCCTTGGAAAACTACAGCTATAGAAGTGGACAAGGGTACACAATCTCTGTCTGTTTCCCCTCCCACACACACAAAGCTAATTAGGCTAGATATTGGTCTTATAAAAGAAAATAAGCTTGAGACAGCCAAAATAGCTGCCTTGAAACAAAACAAAGCAAAGTCCAAACCAGTAAGTATTGAGAACAGGTAGCAGATAATAAAAGTGAAAAAGAAAACTGAGTTTTCAAAAGTTTTATTAGTTTCAGAAAAAGATGGGGGGTAGGAATAAGGGGAAAAGAAAGATAAAAGCACAATACATTCTGATCTTATTTTGTATAAAATACTTTCAAAAATAAAACACACAACACTACAATATTTTCTTTACATAAATTGTCCCATATTATTTTGTCTAAGCTGTATATATTCCATTTTAAAATTTTATAGTATAAATCTTTTGATATTATCTAACAGTTTTAACAATTCCTGTAAAGGTAAATTTTATAATATAAAATACAGAAGAGAAGCAAAAAAAAAAAAGTCAGTTCACGCCAAAGAATCTTAAGAGTCTTGAGTATCCAACCAAGCATACAATTTCATCCAGTATTTTCTTGCTTCTTCCTTAGATTTCCCAGCCATCAGCTGGGATAGAAAATCCAGCTCTGCTGTCTCTAGAACTTTTCCCACCAAGTCCATTTTTGGGGGGGTTTCTTGTGATTTCCATTTCTGTGCCAGAAGGATCCTAGCTGCTGTGATAAAGTGTGCCAACAAATGTCTCATCTCTTTAGAGTAGTCCGCAGGAAATATGTTCAATAAAAATAATTCTGGTTTAAAATGGATCTGAGTCTTCATAATTTTCTGTAACATTTAATGCACCATTTTCCAATAGTCTTTCACCACCTCACATGTCCACCACATATGGTAAAAGGTGCCAATCTGTTTAGTACATTTCCAGCATTTGTTAGACATATTAGTATAAATCTTACACAATTTCTGTGGAGTCAAACACCATCTATAAAACATCTTGTAAAGATTTTCTTTAAAGGCTACTGACCTAGTTAATTTAACATTAAGCTTCCACAATCTCTCCCATTCTTCTAATGCAATAGTATAACCAAAAAATTTTGCCCATTGAACCATACAGTCCTTCACAACTTTATCTTGTGTCTTCATTTGAAGTAAGTATGCATATAGTTTGGAGATTAACTTTTCTTGTGAACCCAAAAGAATTTGTCGAATAAGTATTGTTCTGTATTAAAACCTGCCACCTTGTCTTTAGCATATCTGGATTCAACTTGCATTCTCAGTCACCAATTCATTTTAATGTCCATTTTTTCCAATTCTTCTTTAGTTTTCAATTGATTATCCTTTCCCAGCAAATCATCATACCTATAGCTATGATTTGATTTTAAAAGATTTGGATGTGTGAATGCTTCTACTGGTGAAACCCATCGTGGAATTTTTTGATAAGTTCTAGTCTTTAACCATGACCACATATGATACAAAGGTTTTCGAAACCAGTAGTTCTTAAAATGGGAATGTCATTCAAGTCTTTGATACCACAAATATGTATGCCATCCCATAGTCGAATCATGTCCTTCTAACAATTGTCTCTTGTCATTCAATAATATCCAATCTCTTATCCAAAGAAGTACAGATGCTTTATAGTACACTTGCCAGTCTGGAAGGCCCATACCTGCTCTTAATTTAGAGTCCTGCAATGTCTTTAGTTTGATTCTAGGTTTTTTGCCTTGCCACACATAATTAGCAACCATCTTATTTAGTTCTTGAAAAAATCCACTATTTAAAAATATTGGAATAGTTTGAAACAGAAATAATAACCTTGGTAAAATATTCATCTTTATTAAGGCTATTCTTCTCATTAAAGATAAATTCAGATCATGCCATTTTTCCAAATCTTTTTTTGATTTCTTTAAGTAGGTTGTCATATTTATCTGCTTTTAAGTTGCTACACCTGTTTGAGATGACAACACCTAGATATTTAATTCTTTTTTCATACAAAAATCCTGATTTTTGCTGGAAGGATTGAATTTGTTCCATCGTCATATTCTTTGTCAAAAATTTTGTTTTGTGATTAATCTTTAAGCCCGCCCAATATCCAAATTGTTTAATCTTGTTTATAAGACAATCTATTGTGTCCATTGGTTGATCTATTATAAAAACTAGGTCATCAGCAAAGGCTCTGAGTTTATATTGTTCATCTTTTATCGCAACTCCCGTTATACTTGCATCTTTCCTTATTTGATTGTTCAATACCTCTAACGATAAAATAAAAAGTAGAGGGGACAATGGACAGCCTTGTCTTGTACCTTTTTGAATGTTAATTACATCTGTTAGTTCGCCATTCACTGTCACCCTGGCCTTTTGTGAGAAGTATATTGCTTCTACCACTCTCAAAAGTTTTTGCCACATTCCATGCCTTTCAGTTGCTGTAACATAAAATGCCAACGAACATTGTCAAAAGCCTTCTCAGCATCTAAACAAATTAAAGTCAGTTGCTTCTCTGGATGATTCTCATAATATTACAAAATATTACAAACTGTTCTAACATTGTCTTTCAAATATCTTTTAGGAAGAAATCCTGCTTGATCATGGTGTATTATAGATTGTAGAACTTTCTTCAAATGTTGTGCCAATATTGCAGCAAAAATTTTATAATCCACATTTAAAAGGGAAATTGGACAATAATTTTTAATATCTTTCAAATCATTATCTTCTTTCAGAATCAAAGGTATTGTAGCTTCTTGCCATGAAACTGGAATTTGGCCCTCTTGAATCTTTTCAATAAGACGTTTAAATGGTAAAAGTAAAGACTCTTCATAAGCTTTGTAGAATTCTGCAGGTAGTCCATCTGGACCTGGAGTTTTACCATTCTTTTGAGATGTCATTGCTTCTCCAAGTTCCCTTATTGTTATTGGCTCATTCAAAAAATTTTGTTGTTCTTCTGTAAATTTGCTAAGGTTATTTTGATTAACATATTCTTCTAAGTCTGTTTTATGAACTTGCTTATCTTCATATAATTTTTTATAAAATTGTTCCACAATTTGACATATTTCTTGCTTTTGAGTTTTCTCTTTGTTATTCTCATCTCTCAATATCGTAATTATTCTTTTAGCCTTTTCTTTTCTCATCCTGTAAGCCAGCCACCTTCCAGACTTATTGGCATGTTCAAAGAAATTTTGTCTAGCGTACCTTAGTTTGATCTCCACTTCTTCCATAAGAATTAAATTCAATTTATGTTGCATTTCTTTCACCTTTTTTTGAAATTCATATTTTGTTGGTTGTTTTTTAAGATTCTTTTCAGCTTCTCCAGCTTGTGACATTAAATTTTGAAAATTTTCAGTTCTTTCTTTCTTTTTCTTAATACTATATCTAACTGCAAGGCCCCTATAAAAAGCTTTAGCTGTGACCCAAACTACTTGCATCTTTACGTCTTGTGTTATATTCTGTTTGAAAAAAGATTCCATTTCCACCTTGGAATCTTTAAGGAAGTCTTTATCTTTCAAAATTGAAGTATTTAATTTCCATGATCTTCTCATCCGTGAGCCTTTTAATTTTATCATTACAGGGCTATGATCTGAAATGATTCTTGCTTGAATTTTTATGTCCACTAAATCTTTGATCAGACTTGCAGAAAGCCAGCACATATCAATTCTTGACCAAGTTTGGTGACTAGAGGAATAGTAAGTAAAATCTTTAGAGTTGGGATATATTGTTCTCCATACATCCACCAGATCCATTTCTTCTGCTAATTTCCAAAAACTTGTTGAAATATGTATATTATTATGAATTACAGCTTATCAGTCCCTGAAGTACGCATGTGCCTGACGAAGTGATTTGAAACAGATACTTACTGGTGCACTGTTGCACTAGTATGTCCTAGGCTGGACTTTGGGACTTCATATGGACTCTTTTGGAACAATGTCTGTATCCTACTTGGACAAGGACTGACTTTATTAAGTCTTTATTAAGCCTTTGGAATACTTGAAATGGCAGCTCTATGTATAGGGCTCAAACTGAAGATGTTTAAGGAGTCAGAATATGTAATAAATTCTAAGTTTTGTCATTAAGTGCTATAAATGCTACACAGTTTTTTTTGTGGTTGTTTGCCTTTGGGCTTTTTCCGGTTCTTTTGTGTACAACCTTCCTGTTGTTTCTGCATTAGATCTAAAAGCAACAGCAGTGCTGACCCATCCCAATCCAGATGTCTCCAGAGGTCATCCATGAGAGTGACCAGTGCCATCTCTATCCCATGACCAAGACAGAAGTTGGACTAGAATGGGTCCGGAATAGATGCTTCATTCAGAAACACTTGGAGCAGCTCAGTCACCACCCTCTCAACTACCTTACCCAGGAATGGTAAAATTTGATACTGGGTGGTAGTTGTAAAGGACCACTGGGTCCAAAGATGGTTTCTTTAAGAGTGTACATGCTACTGCCTCCTTAAACCCTGCTGGGAAAGTCCCAGATGAACCAGAAGATGGAGAAGTGGATTTCAGTTCTTTTACTGTTTCAAATGTGACTAGGAGGTCCTACTATTTTAGAGTTAGAGTTCACAGATTCAGTGGAGGCTGCATAGAAAGCTTTCTTTGCAGCCTTCACTGCCATTTCATAGGCTTTCATAAATGTCCTATAAGATATTCATGCCACTTTGTCACAAGTACACCGCCACCTTAGCTCTTGCTGCCTCAGTTCTTGTTTCATTCTCCATAACTCTGGATTGTACCATGGGCATGGAGCAAATTTGGCACAAGAGCAGAGAGGACACCAGAGAGCAACCTCATTGATGGCTTCAGAGAACCAGCAATGCCAATCCTCCACCAGCTCATCTAGTGAGGTGCCAGGGGGGATCAGATCCCACAGAGCATTCTGAAGTTGTTTCATCCAGGTTCCAAAGACAAAAGAAGTGAATAGACAAAGAGCTGTTACATAAATAGGCTTGTCGCCTGGTGTGCCAATGCCCAATGAAGGACACAACAGGGAGATTCCAGAAGTAAATAAAACTTTATTGCAATAAAGGGAAACTTGGTAGGAAAGTACTGGGGATTTCCTCAATAAAGCATTAGGGAAAAAACCCTTATACATGTGGGGCAAACAATTTTTCAGACATGGACAGACATACGATTCACAAATATATTTAACTTTCCTCCTACATAAACTCATAAGCACATTCATCATGCATATACATCAACCATAAATGTCTTTTGTCTTTATTTGGAATATTTATGGATTTCACCAGAACTAGCAAAAAATATTAGAAAAAGATAGTTCCCCTTTACCCCCATTTATCAGCCTCTTCTGCTTATTCAGCTATGCTCTCAGACATGCTATTAAACATCTTGCTCCTTTACCCACTTCACCACATCCTACTTCCCACAGGAGCCTTTCACACAGTAACCAAAGTCAGCTAAAGTTAGTTAGCTTTTAAACTTAAACTATGCACTTTCAAAATGGCATTAGTCTTGTTGATCCTGCTAATTGCCTATCATTTCCCCCCTTTGATACTTTTATACTCACTTCATGATGTAAGAGTCACTTCTTGCTTTTGCTTGCATTTGTAAGGCTTCATGATAAAGCTGTGCAGTAGGAAAGCAGGACATCAGCATGGCCAACAGATTTGGAATATATTGAATAAAACAGCAGAGCATGATTAGTAGCACAACTATTGTTATTCCAACTTGTGATATCCCTCTTAACCATCCTTCAACATTAGGCATCCACCCAAATAACCAGGTCCAAGGATCCCAGACCCCATCTTGTACAATCTGGTGATAGACCTTGATTCTTTTTCTTCAGTTCTTTAATGGCATTGCTAACATTTTGTTCATTATTAACAAAGAAGCAACACTTTTCTCCCATTAATGTACACTCTCCACTTCGCTAGGAAGTTATGTCTAGCACCCATCAGTTCTGAAGCCATTATTTTTCCTAACCTGTAGGGACATTAGGATAAATGGCCATGTTAGAGAATGTAAGGCTAATTAGATTCCCACTGAAACCTTTCTTTCTTCATAGCCAAGTCAGATGGAGAAAAGAAATAAAAAATATAAAGGCCCTCATCCTAAATACCTGGAATAACATTTTTAAACTAAATTTGTATACCTTATATGTCTTTCTTAGTATTATAACTACCTTAATTTCTATCCCTAAATATAATTGTAATGTTTCTAGATATAAAATAATGTATTCTAGCCAATGCATTCCACATGTACATAGATAACACATATGTATATAGTCTTCTTCCCCACTTTCCTTTTTACTTCCTTCTCCCCCCTTCAAATTTGCCTTATACTTTCTTTTTCCTGCGCTTCCTCCTCAAGTGCTTATCTAGCTACTGATCTTACACATCGTTCTGTTTAAAAGTTTAAATACTGTTGACTTCAACCTAATTTGCAAAACTCCAGCCAAGAAATTTGTCTGAGTGGATACCAGAAACTGTGAGTTACTTAAAGCATAGAAGAACACTGTAGGAAGTATCATAAAGCATAAAAATGTACCTCTGTTGTCTTCCATTCAGACCTTAGATGCTGATTTCGTATTCTGGGTGAAAATTTTATTACAGTGACATGTTGTGTTCATTTTGGGGGCGGGGGTCATCCTAAGCAAATCTAGCTCCCGGTTTTCAAACGTAACATTCCAATAAAAGTCAGATTGGGATTCCTCAGTTACATTTATATCTAGAAAACACAAGGAAGACTGAGCTTGTGAATTTTATTGCAGGAAGGTCTATATTAACTAACCTAAGAGAATGTAGGGGCAATCTGAAAGGACATAGGCAATTGCAGAGACAAATTGGATTAGATTGGAGTAGACGTGAGACTGATCAAAGGAGCCTGCTGCTGCTGACAGGGGAGAAGGATTCTCTGAAGGAAAGAGCATCCTTGAGCCAAATTTATACAAGCAGAAGAGCTGAATTACTAAGCACATGTAGCCAAAATTCATGTTTTCAAGGATACTTAACCTAATGAAGCACACATTTTTCTGCACCACTGGTCATGACCCAGATTTTTCCCATTTTTAAATCATATTTTATGTCACTTTGTGTAACCAATACTTTAATTTTGGTAACAATAGTGAAGCACTTCCTGACCTATTGACCAGGGAGTAGAATTACCTTCAGTAGGGTTATAGAGGTGAAACTAAATGCATAGATTTATTCCTTCATTATGGAGACAATGGCGTTCTTTCTATCAAGAAAAATGTTCTGCCATTCAATGTTCATGTTTCTCTCCTGTGTTTTCTTGAAGCAGTATATATTTCAATGTTAGAGGCCTTCCTAGAAATCAGGAAAGTGGATGAGACTTCAAAATGGTCGGTTTGAACTTGGGAACACAGATGATTGTGATTGTTGTTGATTGATTAGGAGTGGATGTGTTCCCCACCAACTTTGCATTATTAAGCTGTGCCTTGCCAGAGGCTGAGCACATTTCAGAGAGCTCTGAGAGAGAGCAGAGAAGAAGTGCTATAAGGGTGAGGTTTGGCTTTCTAAACAGCCGGGGAAGTTGCTGAGAATTTCTGAGTTAGTGTGGCTATGTGATTGCTGAAAATTCTGAGTTTGTGGTTGCTGGGGAACTGCTGTTTGTTTGGTTTGAGTGGGGTGAAGGTGATAGTTGCTGATTGATTAGGAGTGGCTGTGTTCCCTACCCTCTTTGCATTATTAAGCTGCGCCTTGCCAGAGGCTGAGCACATTTCAGAGAGCTCTGAGAGAGAGCAGAGAAGAAGTGCTATAAGGGTGAGGTTTGGCTTTCTAAACAGCTGGGGAAGTTGCTGAGAATTTCTGAGTTTGTATGGCTGTGTGATTGCTGTCAATTCTGAGTTTGTGGTTGCTGGGAAACTGCTGTTTGGTTTGAGTGGGCTGAAGGTGATTGTTGCTGATTGATTAGGAGTGGCTGTGTTCCCCACCCTCTTTACATTATTAAGCTGCACCTTGTCAGAGGCGCGAGCCTATGGCGAGAGCTAAAGGGCTCTTGGCCTGTGGTTCTTCGCCTGGGGGCTGTGTAAGGACCAGGAATCTGGATCCCTATTTTCCTTGTGTTCCCAATAAGGTAAGTTGACCCTACAGAAGGGGAGCCACATAAACAAACAAAATTTAAAAGGGGACTGTATATTTTAAAAAAGCAATCATGAAGGTAGAATGCCAGCAGGAGGGTGGGGGCTTTCCAGTGTTTTGCACGGAGTGTCAAATGTATGACTATCTGCCCACAGGACAGAAGTCTTGGGTGTGTTCTTGATGCAAGGAGGTCCTGGTCCTCAGGGAATGAGTTTGTACCCTTGAGGCCAAGGTGATTGACCTGGAGAAGCAGAGACAGTCAGTTAGGCACTCGGAGAAGATTCTTGGGGACGTATTAGATGAGCCCCAATCTGAACATGGCAGCCCCATTGCTGCCAGGGAGCATGAGGGTCGAGAGGGAACAGGGCACCGTGCTGAGGATAAGGGGAACGTACCCTCAGTAGGGACCTCTTCTTCAGTTGGTGAGCAGGTATACTTTCATGCCAAGGAACCATCCCTGGGCAGGGAGAGAGGGGGGATCTTGGTAGTTGGTGATTTGATCCTTAGGCAAGTAGACAGCTGGGTGGCAAAACCGCGTACTGACCGTATGGTGACATACCTGCCTGGTGCGAAGGTAGCAGACATTACACATGTAGAAGATAGGCTGATAGTGCTAGGGAGGAGCCAGTGGTCGTGGTGCATGTTGGCACCAGTGATGTGGGGAAATGCAGTTGTGAGGTTTTGGAGGAAAAATTTAGGCTGCTAGGCACAGGATTTAAGGCCAGGACCTCCAAGGTAGCCTTCTCAAAAGTGCTACCTGTTCCATGTGCTGGGATGGAGAGACAGGCACAAATTAGAAGTCTCAATGTGTGGTTGAGACGATGGTGTAGGGAGGAATGGTTTAAGATTGTTAGGCACTGGGATGCTTTCTGGAACAAGCAGGAGCTGTACAAAAGAGATGGTCTCCACTTCTCCATATGGAACCAGTCTGCTGGCGCTTAAAATCAAAAAGGTGGCAGTGCAGTTTTTAAAATAAATCTTGGGGGAAAGCCGACAGGAGAGGAAATGTCTCTGGTTCAGGAGGACTCATCTCAAAGAGATGAAGGATTAACTGTTACTTTTCTACCGGGTAATGGAGCAGAGTTGTCCACTGAGATGGTGACAAACAGTATGGACTGACTGCCAAAGTCTTGAGGCAGCAGGAGGAAGGTTGCGGGCCTAACTTTCCTGGGAAATTATAGATGTTTGTATACAAATGCTAGAAGTGTCCAGAGTAAAATTGGTGAGTTGGAATGTTTAGTGTTGGGAGAAAACATAGACATTGTGGGAATTTCAGAAACGTGGTGGAATGAGGAGAATCACTGGGATGTGGTGATTTCTTGATATAAGTTATATCAGAAGGATAGGGAGGGAAGAGTTGGAGGTGGGGTGGCTCTGTATGTCAGAGAGGGTATACAGTCCAGTAAGACTGAGGTCAGAGAATTAGATTCCCTTCTAGAAATGCTTTGGATCAAAATAGAGGGCGCAAAAGGAAATTTAACTAAGGGAGTTTGTTATTGCCCACCAAATCAAAAGATAGAGGACGATTATAATATGATGGAAGGATTAAAGATAGCAGCTAAACATAAAACCTGTGTTGTAATAGGTGATTTTAACTACCCGCAGATTGATTGGGTCAATATGTGTTCAGGTTGAGAGAAAGAGATTGAGTTTCTAGATGCTCTCAATGATTGTGCTATGGAGCAGATGGTCACAGAACCTACCAGGGCTGGGGCGATCCTGGATTTGGTCCTAAGTAATGCCCAAGACTTGGTGAGAGATGTAAAAGTGATTACGCTGCTTGGGAGCAGTGACCATAACGTTATTGATTTCACCATTTGTATAAATAGGGAGTTGTCCCAAAAGACAAGCACAACCACGTTTAACTTTAAAAGGGGGCATGTGAAAAGGAAATTGAGGAGGCATGTGAAGAGGAAACTGAAAGAAAAGGTAAATACAGTCCAAACCCTTGGGAAAGCTTGGAGTCTATTTAAAACTACAGTCCTAGAAGCTCAGATAAAATATATACCACAAGTTAGGAAAGGCACGAACAGGTATAAGAAAAGGCCTGCATGGTTAACAAACAAAGTAATGGAAGCTGTAAAAGGTAAGAAGGACTCCTTTTAAGCGGTGGAAACCTAGTCCAAGTGAGATTCATAAAAGGGAACACAGGCTGTGGTAAATCAAATGCAAGACTGTGATCAGGCAGGCAAAAAGGAACTATGAGGAGCATATTGCAAAAAACATAAAGACCAACCATAATTTTTTTTTCCAAATATATTAAAAGCAGGAAACCAGCCAGGGAGGCAGTGGGGCCCTTGGATGACTGAAGGAGGATTAGGGAAATGGCTGAGAAGCTGAATGAATTTTTTGGCTCCCTCTTCAATGTGGAAGATAAGTGTTTGCCCGCTCCAGAACCACTAATTTTGGAAGGGGTGTTGAAAGACCTGAGTCAGATTGAGGTGACAAGAGAGGAGGTTCTACAACTGATTGGCGAATTAAAAATTAATAAGTCACCAGGTCCGGATGGCATACATCCAAGTTGAACTTGTGGATCTCTTGACAAAAATATGTAATCTTTTATTGAAATCTGCCTCCATTCCTGAGGAGTGGAAGGTAGCAAATGTCACCCCCATCTTTAAAAAGGGTTCCAGAGGAGAAATAGAGGGCCTGGTGTGGGTGACAAATAGTAACTGTCCCACATGGAAAGGTTATTACACTGCTTCCTATGGCTAATTAATAGGAAGCAGAGAGTGAGCATAAATGGGCAGTCTTTGCAGTGGAGGACGGTAAGCAGTGGGGTGCCGCAGGGCTCAGTACTGGGACCCATGCTCTTTAACTTGTTCATAAATAATCTGGAGTTGGGAGTAAGCTGTGAAGTGGCCAAGTTTGCAGATGACATTTAATTGTTTAGGTTGGTGAGAACCAGAGAGGCATCTGTTGAGAGGGATCTGTTGAGGCTGGGTGAGTGGGCGTCAATGTGGCAGATGAGGTTCACTGTGTCCAAGGTGGACCCACAACAGGAATACCACGTCAAATCTTCACACACACCTTGCTTGTTTTTAATCTTTTAGTAATACATCAGTCCTACAACTGTCAGTCCTACAACTGATAGACAAATTAAAAACTAATAAGTCACCGGGTCCGGATGGCATACATCCGAGAGTTCTGAAAGAACTCAAAGTTGAACTTGTGGATCTTCTAACAAAAATCTGTAATCTTTCATTGAAATCTGCCTCCATTCCTGAGGACTGGAAGGTATCAAATGTCACCCCCATCTTTAAAAAGGGTTCCAGGGGAGATCTGGGAAATTACAGGCCAGTCAGTCTGACTTCAATACCGGGAAAGTTGGTAGAATCCATTATCAAGGACAGAATGAGTAGGCACATTGATGAACACGGGTTATTGAGAAAGACTCAGCATGGGTTCTGTAAGGGAAGATCTTGCCTCACTAACCTGTTACATCTCTTTGAGGGGGTGAACAAACATGTGGACAAAGGAGACCTGATAGATGTTGTTTACCTTGACTTCCAGAAAGCTTTTGATAAAGTTCCTCATCAAAGGCTCCTTAGAAAGCTTGAGAGTCATGGAGTAAAAGGACAGGTCCTCTTGTGGATCAAAAACTGGCTGAGTAATAGGAAGCAGAGAGTGAGTATAAATGGGCAGTCTTCGCAGTGGAGGACGGTAAGCAGTGGGGTGCCGCAGGGCTCGGTACTGGGTCCCATGCTCTTTAACTTGTTCATAAATGATTTAGATTTGGGAGTGAGCAGTGAAGTGGACAAGTTTGCGGATGACACTAAATTGTTCAGGCTGGTGAGAACCAGAGAGGATTGTGAGGAACTCCAAAGGGACCTGTTGAGGCTGGGTGAGTGGGCGTCAATGTGGCAGATGCGGTTCAATGTGGCCAAGTGCAAAGTAATGCACATTGAGGCCAAGAATCCCAGCTACAAATACAAGTTGATGGGGTGTGAACTGGCAGAGACTGACCAAGAGAGAGATCTTGGGGTCATGGTAGATAACTCACTGAAAATGTCAAGACAGTGTGTGTTTGCAATAAAAAAGGCCAACGCCATGCTTGGAATTATTAGGAAGGAAATTGAAAACAAATCAGCCAGTGTCATAATGCCCCTGTATAAATCGATGGTGCGGTCTCATTTGGAGTACTGTGTGCAGTTCTGGTCACCGCACCTCAAAAAGGATATAGCATTGGAGAAAGTCCAGAAAAGGGCAACTAGAATGATTAAAGGGCTGGAACACTTTCCCTATGAAGAAATGTTGAAACGCTTGGGGCTCTTTAGCTTGGAGAAACATCGACTGCGGGGTGACATGATAGAGGTTTACAAGAGAATGCATGGGATGGAGAAAGTAGAGAAAGAAGTACTTTTCTCCCTTTCTCACAATACAAGAACTTGTGGGCATTCGATGAAATTGCTGAGCAGACAGGTTAAAACGGATAAAAGGAAGTACTTCTTCACCCAAAGGGTGATTAACATGTGGAATTCACTGCCACAGGAGGTGGTGGCAGCCACAAGCATAGCCACCTTCAAGAGGGGATTAGATAAAAATATGGAGCAGAGGTCCATCAGTGGCTATTAGCCACAGTTTGTATATGTGTATGTGTATATATATATATATATATATAATTTTTTTGGGCCACTGTGTGACACAGAGTGTTCGACTGGATGGGCTATTCGCCTGATCTAACATGGCTTCTCTTATGTTCTTAATACAGATCTTCGTGAGGGCAAATACTATACTGACCAATCAATTGGTGCCGACCGTTTCCCCTATTCCTTAGCAGAAACCCTCGTGTTATCAGTTCCCAATTATCAGTCGGGGTTAGTGGAGTTGGATTTTGTAAAATTCAAGTCCAATATCTGTCCATAAAGCTCTGCATACAGGAAAAGAATAAAGAACCACAAAATATCAGTTAGGGCTAATTGCACTTCTTCAGCTTGCCCAGCCTGTTGCTCCTTTGATGGCTTCTTCTTCTGAGCGTTGAGCACGTCAGCTAACATGACAGCAGCGAGGGGTCGTCTCAGTTGTCTGTGAACCCCACCGTGCCGGTAGGAGAAGGTCCAGAGGTCAGTTGCCAGCTGAGTCTCAATTTTATCCCAGTTCCGGGAATCTGCTGCACCTGCCAATTGGATGAGGCTCGTTTAAGGTGAGATCAATGGATCCACCTGGCTAGCCCTTGGACTTTAACTGCAGTTGGGGTAGATAGCAAGACAGTGAATGGGCTCCGCCATTTTGGCTG
Organism: Heteronotia binoei; assembly: GCF_032191835.1. Classification (NCBI taxonomy): domain Eukaryota; kingdom Metazoa; phylum Chordata; class Lepidosauria; order Squamata; family Gekkonidae; genus Heteronotia; species Heteronotia binoei. The sequence goes on from NC_083230.1 coordinate 13,833,882, forward strand.
GAGCGGTAGCACCCTCCAACTCTTTACCCATACAGTATCCCCGGGTTGGAACAGATGGACAGGATTATGGATCTGCAGGGGAAGAGTTTCCAGCACATATTTAGAAACGTCATTCATGGCTCTTCCTAACGACTGAATCTCCTGGAACCCAATCTGCGCCAAGTCCCCTTTTATCCCTTTTACAATCGGAGGGGGTCTGCCAAAGACAATCTCATAAGGGCTAAGCTTCAGTCCCTTTTTGGGCAAACATCTCAGTCTGAACAGGGCAATTTGTTCACTGGACTGAGGGGCTTCTGGTGAGCTTTGTAATGCATAACAGAGACTTTTTTTGGTGCCCAGACGGATTCAAGGAGCTTCAAAATCTCTGGCCAATATCTAATGGTTTTTCCCGCAGAATTGATCCGTTCTTTTTCTTTATATAGTGCTCCATTACCATGAAGAGTCAAAAATGCATATTTAGAATCGATGTGAATGCCCCGTCGAAATGGGCTAGCATGCAATCCAAAGTGTGTCTTTTGACTGAGAGCTTCCCATGTTTAAAAAGAGTGAGAGTGACTCAGGGCTATGGCAGGCTCCTCTTCAGTTACAAATTCTGCGGCTGCGTCTAAATAAACCTCCCTCACCGCTTGTATGTCCACAGGGTCCCAAGGGTGCAACCCGAGGATGAGAGTTTCATCCCACCAAAAAAGGTCTGACTCCACAGGACCTGATGAATTTAAGTCTGCCAGGCTTGTATGGCCAAAACACTGGTAGCAGTTTAAAGAGTGGAAAACTTCCAAGTGTGGCTCAACCTGAACAATCTGATTTTCCCAACCTTCTGTGCACTCTGTAATTTCTTGCCCAGCATTCCAGTGGCTCACTTCCCACACACGGATATGGTCCCTCACCTTTTGCCTGAGGAAATACCAACGAGCCCAAAAGGGACCCCAGACACCGCAGGGAGCTTTGTTTTGGCGTTTTAACACCCAGGCAGTCGTGGTGTGGTCTGTTCCTTTCCACAATTGTATTTTATAGTTGGGACACAAAGCATTTTCCCAGCAGCAGGCCAATTTCCCTTGGGTGTCAACCCAGGGGCTAACCAAGTTAGTAAACCTTTCTGGTGGACTCCGGAATACCCAATTGTCTTTGTGGAAGTCAAGGGGGCCACTCATATAGCACTGTAGGACGGACAAGCCTCTCAATCTGCCCAGGGCCCCAGAGAGACAAGACAGCTAGAACACAAATAAGAGGAAGGGTGACACGACAGGAGCCTCAAACAATCGCTTCCCTTTGTTTGCCGCCCACTGCAGTCGCCTTAGTGGAAACCGGGCCATAAACGGGTACAAAAATAGCTTCATAGCAGCCGCTGCTGTCAGCAAATGCCACATCTCATCCACATTCCATGCACACTCTCACATTCCACAAATTCCTTCCCAGCTATTCTACTAGGCAGGCACCAGTCCAAGGCTGCTGGCAGGGAAAACACTTCCCTCTACTTCAGCAGGCTTTTAAAGGGTGCTGCCACGGGGTGATCAGTCCTGTCTTCCCTCTGGGACAGGCAGTAGCTAAGTGGTCTCCAACAGAGGTGTTCTAACCACTGCTGGTTCCTGTCACCTCTTCAGGTCTAATTAGGATCGCAGTTCAGCCCGGCTGAGGACAGGGTAGACAGAGGACGGCCAGCCAAATGAGGCCAGGAGCTCCTACCAGTACTCTGATCTCTCCCGGCCACCGCCTATGGCTGGCCAGGGCTAATCAGCGGGGGGATAAGCCCCCCCCTCTTTAGACCGGCCAATGCACCAGAAAAGATGTAGCAGGAAAAACCCCTGCAGTAGGCAACTGATGATTGGTTCAGTGACAGATGAGGCCTGAGGCAGGATCAGGAAAACAGCTTTTTCTTTATTGAAATAACATGCGCATGGATCAGGCCCATGTGGCTCATGCCAGAAGGTGTGGGTCTGACCCCGATTACAGAAAGAACACAAGGTTTTATACTGCTTAAAGTTATACATCAGCGGAATCAACTACACTGGAAATACGTCAAGACACAGGCGGGCCACAACTGGGCCTTTTTGGTACTTTCCATACATGGCATTACATGGCAGCATTAGGTGCAGTCATAAGGCAAGCTAAACTGCAGCTTTCCGGTTCAATAAACAGTTTCTTTGGGATTCTCCAGGAATCTGCTCCCGGGGTGCAATACATATACTTCTGTTTCAGCAAGCTGCCTTTCATATCATCAGTTTGCTAGCTAGCTAACCACAGTTTCATTTCCTGGGGTCCTTTGGGACTTTCCAAGCAATGAAGCAAGGCCAGTTTTTCGCAACACAACAGACATATTTCACATCACTTGAAGTGCCTTTTACAATGCCCTTCAAGCAAGCTTATTTGCTTTGCTTTGGCCCAACCAGTTCGATTTCGCCCTTTTACTTATCAATTACCTATCAATAGCCAATTTTATTTTGATCCTCAATTAACACCTGCCACAAAAGCAGTTCCATGTGTTCATTTAAAATGCTTGTGAAGCTTTAGCATTTCATCATCATGTTTTTCATCATCATGTACAGCACATAAACAATAAATTTAAAGTCCAATCTATACTCTTCAGAGCCTAGAACATATAAGGATTTGAAAGAAACAGCAACAAGAAGAGGTGTCAAAAGGCCATCGTACTTCAAAGCAGCATCTATTTCTTTCTTGGAAAAAGTTATGAGACAATTTAGTTCACTACATCCACAAGGTATCATCCAGAAGATCTTGGTATACTATTATAGATTAGGGGGATCTAGCATGCTCAGAGAATTCAGATTCAAATATCTAAAATGTCTACTTAAAATTCAGTTGTCAACATCAAGGCAAGCATCAGGGGATCCACCTTGACTCCCACCCGAGCCCCCCCCCCCCATTTAGGGTCCCCAATCTGGTGGAGAAGGGAGAGAGGGTGAGAGGCGACCATGGAGGGTTTCCTGCGTCTTGCAGCCAGCTTTAAAGCCAGCTGTGAAAACATGGATATCCAGCCTGCTGGCCCCCGTCTCTCTCCCCTCCTGCTCCACCAAGTGAGAGGAAGTGGTGGTGGTGATGAGTCTTCAAAGGCCCCTTCAAATGTCCCCAGACTTAAAGATTCTTAAAGAAAGAACATGAAAGGAAGGTGTGCTGGTTGAGCATCCAGTTGAGCCAAAGGCTGGCAAGCCATTCCCTCTCTCCTGCTTCTCTCTTGGATGGGGGGGACAGGAAGCTTCTGTGCAGCCCTGGTGGGGAAGGGGGCTATGCAACAGATAGTTCAAGGTATCTCCTTTGACCCACCCTGCACTGGTCAGTGGACCCTCTTGCTGGAGTTGCAAAGTGAGGGAGGGCACAGAGCTCCGTGCCCAAAACAGCAGCAGAAGCAGTGGCAGCAGCAGCAGGCTGCAGCTCGGGGCGTTCCTTTGATGAGGAGTCAAGAGCTTCTTATAGAACATTTTCAAATATCTATGAGAAGACAGATAAGAAGGATTTCTATGCTACCTCCATTGCATCTGCGAAATCACACCTGGCTTAATTATTTAGAATAATTCGAACCTACTGTATTGCCTACAGGCAATCAAAAAGATAAGGAATTGGATATAAGCTGTGAGGCTTTTGCATCCCATTTTGCAGATAAAGTCCTAACTCTTCGCCAAAGCCTGCTGGCCACGATTGATACAGTACTAGAACTGGAAGTCTACCATCCACCTTCTGGCCCTACTTTGGACCACTTCAATTGACTTTCTCAGGAAGATACTGACAGGATCTTGGCGGCAGTGAAGCTGACCACTTGTCCTCTGGACCCTTGTCCATCCTGGCTGGTAAAAGCATATGGGGATGGCATCAGAGTCTCTTGGTGGATAATGTCAATCTATCCCAAGCCTCTGGGGTATTTCCAACCAAGCTTAAATAAGCAGTGGTATGTCCGCTTTTAAAAAAATGATCCTTGGATCAATTGATCCTAGCCAATTACTGCCCAGATTCAAACCTTCCATTTCTGGGCAAGGTAATTGAGAAAGCAGTGGTGGAGCAATTCCAAGCTTTCCTGGAGGAGACATCAGTCCTTGATCCCTTCCAGTCTGGCTTTTGCCCTGGTCACAGGACGGAGACAGTTTTGGTCGCCCTCACAGATGACCTCAGAAGGCATCGGGATCATGGTGAGTCAGTGCTGCTTTTCCTTTTAGATCTATCAGCAGCATTTGACACGGTCGACTACAATCTAATGGCCCACCGCCTTGCTGACATTGGAGTTCAGGGGATTGCCTTAAAGTGGTTCTCCTCCTTTCTCCGTGGTCGGGGACAAAGGGTGGCACTTGGCGAGCAGACCTCCATGCGGTGTCCACTGGAATGCGGTGTGCCTCAGGGAGCTATTCTCTCACCAATGATATTTAACATCTACATGTGCCCCCTTGCCCAGATTGCCCAAGGTTTTAGGCTGGGTTGTCATCAATATGCAGATGACACCCAGCTCTATCTGTTGATGGATGGCCACCCAGACTCTGCCCGGGCCATCTGACCTTGGCCTTAGAAGCTGTGGTGGGATGGTTGAGGCAAAGTCGATTGAAGCTTAATCCAGCTAAAACGGAGATCCTGTACCTGGGCCGGATCGGGGGTATTAGGATCGGGAATCCAGCTCCCAACCCTGGACGGTACGTCTTTAGTGCCAGCTCAGGAGGTGAAGAGCTTGGGAGTGACTCTGGATGTCTCACTTTCAATGTAGGCACAGGTCACAGCTGTTGCTCAGTCTGCCTTTTACCGTATTCAGCAAGCCAGGCACCTAGCGCCCTACTTATGCCCCCAGGACCTAGCTACGGTGATCCATGCGATAGTCACTTCCAGGTTAGATTCCTATCACTCACTCTATGGAGACTTACCCTTGTGACTGATCTGGAAACTCCAGCTGGTGCAGAATGCAGCAGCTCAGCTGTTGATAACAGTGCCTAGCCGGGCACACATCCAGGCAGTGCTGCGTAAACTGCACTGGCTACCAATTGAGTACTGGATCCATTTCAAGGTTTTAGTTTTAAAACCTTTCAAAGCCTTACACAGCCTGGGACCAACATATCTATGGGACTGCCGCTCCCAATATATGCCCCGGAAAACACTATGATCTGGCACTCAACATCTGCTGACTGTCCCTGGCCTGAAGAACATCCGACTAGCCTCAGCCAGGGCCTTTTCAGCCTTGGCCCCAGCCTGGTGGAATCAGCTCCCCTCACAGATCCAGGCCCTTACTGAATTGTTACCTTTTCGTAGGGCCTGTAAAACGGAGCTATTCCACCAGGCATTTGGTTGAGGCAGCGGGCATCCTATTCCATTGGCTGATCCTACGCTACGTTACCACCGCCGCTGAAATACTGATTTTATATTATCTGATGTTCAGTATATTATGATGTGCTCAGCTGAGCCGCCAAATTGTATTGTCTAATTTTATTGGTTTTAATTGCTCTTTTACTGTTTTAAAATATTATCCGCCCTGAGACCATTTGGAAAATGGCAGAATATAAATTATCTAAAATAAATAAATAAATACATAACTTAGAGCACCTCTTCTTCTTCCTCTGCCCCTTCCTCCTACTCCCCCCCCCCCTCATGGATTTCAAGGCAGCAGCTTAGAACAAAGCAGTTTTCTCCGTGGAGAAAAGCAGGTTTCACTTTCCATAAACTGGGGGCGGGGCTTGTTGCTATTCAGTCCCATCTCCTTCACTACCTGACACTACCCCACTTGTGTTTCTAATGAACTTGTTATGCATTGAAACTGGAAGTTAGCCTTAGGATCAATCAGAGACTTGGCCGTGCTTAAGGCTCCTTAACAATAGCCACCTGGGTTGTGGGAGGAGGCCAATCAGGGGTCTTTAGGCCATCCATGGACGTATAGTTGTGTGTGATGGGTTTGGGGGTGGGGTTAGTTTCATGTATATAAGCAGGGCCTTTGGCCCTGCAAGCCAGTTCAGTTTCTACCTTGCTATGCTGTAATCATGAAATTGAGCTGAATTCACTCTCCCATAAGTGTCCTCATGTATCGAACCCAATACTTTACACTGGCGACAAAGGTGGGATCCTGGTGAGCAGAGCCCAGCATCCATCTGCACTGCACCACACCACGTATCGAGCTACAGTGCCACGACGCTTCGCATCGTATCACAACCGGACCTGACCATGGCTGCCGCTCCAGGACACTTCAATGAATTCAACCCCACCGCCAAAGACAGGGAATTCTACACCACCCGCTTCTCCTTCTTCTTAGAGTCCTCCGACATCATGGACGATGCAAAGAAGCTGACCACCTTTTTTTTTTTTTAAGAAAAAAAAATTTTTTTATTATAAAAAAGATAGATATACATAACAAGAAAGAAACACAATAAAAGAAACAAGAATAGTAGAAACATATACATATACCAACTCACAATCAAACCACAAATAATAGTAATACAACACATTTACCCACACCCACACACTGGGAGATGGAAAGGATAAACATACGAGTAAGTTTTTATTGCTCCAAATCAAAACCTCTGCTTTTTGCCCAATTATACACGGGTTCCCATTCCTCCTGACATTTTTGCAAATTACCATCCCTTAATCTTGTGGACATTAAATCAGATTCGGCGGTATCTAACAACTTGTTAATAAATTCCTCCCTATTAGGAATATTATTCGTCTTCCAGTATTTAGCGTACAAAATCCTGGCGATAGTGACTATATACAATACCAGCTTCAGTTTTGGTATAGGGAGGTTTTGTCTACAGATACCTAACAAATACAATTCTGGAATATGATTAAGTTGTACCTTTAAGATTTTTTGAATCCAAATATTAACTTGGGACCAATATTTTCTCGCTTGATTACATTGCCACCATATATGAAATAGCGATCCTTTAGCTCCTTGACACTTCCAACATTTATTTGAATATGTGGGGTATATTTTTGCCAGTCTATCTGGAGTAAGGTACCATCTATGTACCATTTTATATAAATTTTCTTTAAGATCTGCTGGTCTTATTAGTTTTAAGTTCCGTTTCCACAGTTTTTCCCACTCTTCGATATCTATGTTATAGCCAAAGTCTTTTAACCAACGGATCCATGTTTCTTTTACGACTTCATCTTGCATTTTGATCTGCAGTAACCAATCGTATACCTTGGAAATTATCTTATGCTTAGAGTCCAAGATAAGATCTAATTCAATAAGTTTACTGGAGAAACCTTTTTCTTTATCTTTCTGAAATCTTGATTTAACTTGGCACTGAAGCCACCAATTTAACTTAGAAAGTTCTTCCTCGATCAATTCATTCTGATTATTTAATAAGTATGCATAGTCTTGTGGATTGTCCCAGTCATATAGATTGGGGTGATTCAAGGCCTCTATTGGAGATAACCACTTTGGAGTATAAGTATATTGCACTTTGATTTCATCCCAAATTTTGAACAAGGATTTTCTTATTTCATGTCTGAAGAAGTGACCCGTTTTTACAGGAGTTCGGTACCACATGTAGTTGTGCCATCCTTCTCCCAGTCCGGAACCCTCTAGAATCATTAATCTCTTATTATCCAACTTGCACCAGGCTCTCAGCCATGCAATGCAAGACGCCTTATAATACAGGTTCCAGTCTGGGAGAGCCAGGCCACCTCTTAGTTTACTATCTTGAAGTACTTTCAGTTTTATCCTGGGCTTCTTGGCTTGCCAAATAAAAGTCTTAATCATAGAATTGAGTTGCTGGAAAAAGGATCTAGGTAAAATAATTGGAATTGTTTGAAAAAAGAATAAAATCCGTGGAAGGATGTTCATTTTTATTGTAGCGATTCTACCTAGAAATGAAATCTGAAGGTCTTTCCAGATAATCAGGTCATTACGTATTTCTTTCAAAATTTTCTTGTAGTTATCTCTGTACAAGGTCTTAAGATCATTTGTCAACTGAATTCCAAGATATTTTATCTTCTTTTCATACTTGAAACCTGAAAGCTGTTCTAATATTTCAATTCGAGCTTTCTCCATATTTTTCGCCAGGATTTTTGTCTTAGCAACATTCAACTTAAACCCCGAAATTTCTCCAAATTCTGACAACCTTTGCTTCAAAAAAGATACCGAAGAAATGGGTTGTTCCAAAATAAAAACTAAGTCATCTGCAAATGCCAACGTCTTATATTCCACATCCTTTATTCTGGTTCCTTGAATACGTGTATCTTCTCTAATCTTCTTAATTAAGGGTTCTAGCGTCAAGATGAATAGCAAAGGGGATAACGGGCATCCCTGCCTGGTACCTTGTTCTATTTTTATTGAATCAGACATCACTCCATTGAAATTTACTTTCGCTGCCTGTTTTGAGTAGATTGCTTCAACCATTCCAGAGTACTTTTCCCCACAACCAATTGCTGCCAATGACATCTTAATAAAGTTCCAGTTAACATTATCGAAAGCCTTTTCTGCATCTACCAGGATAGTAGCAAATTCTTTGTCAGGATGCTCCTTATAGTATTCGATCAAGTTTAATAGTATCCTCACGTTCTGACTCATCAGACGACCTGGAACAAAGCCGGTTTGGTCTTCATGAATTAGGCCGGCGATAACCTTCTTTAATCTGTTTGCCAATATAGCAGCAAATATCTTGTAGTCACTATTCAATAATGAAATTGGTCTATAATTCTTAATTTCTGACGGATCCGTACCTTCTTTGTGAATAAGTGAAATTAATGCTTCTTTCCATGAATCTGGAATCTCTCCTAAATTATAAACATTCTCAATTACTTTCTTGAAGGGAAGCAATAATAGATCTTCAAAAGTTCTAAAAAATTCAATCAGAAGTCCATCCGGACCTGGAGTCTTGTTAGTTTTTTGTGCTTTAATTGCTTCCACTATTTCCTGCATTGAAATAGGATTCTCCAAACTTGTTTGCTGTTCCTTCGTTAATTGGTTCATTTTCAGACCTTTCATATAATCCTCTTGCTGTAATTTTGCAATATTTTGTTTTCTATACAGATTCCCATAAAATCTTTGGATAATGTCTTTCAGCTGCGCGTTTTGAAACACTTCCTCATTGTTTTCATTTTTCAACATCTTTATGATCTTTTTCTCTCTTTCCTTCTTCAGCCTGTAGGCCAACCATCTGCTTACTTTATTTGCGTTTTCAAAATGATTTAATCTTGTCCATTTTAATTTTTTCTCAATTTCTTCAGCCAAGAGCGTGTTTATCTGATGCTGGATGAAAGCAATTCTGTTCTTCCTTTCTTTTAGATTGCCAGTTTTCTGTTGGTTCTCGTAGTACTTCAGTTTTGTTATAAGTTCATTATAAGATTTCCTCTGGTCTCTCTTCCTCTTCACTGAATATCTAATAGCGACACCTCTAAAGAAAGCCTTAAATGCATCCCAGATAACTGGAATCTTGGTGTCCTTCTCTACGTTCAGAGTAAAGAATTCCTTTATTTCTTTTTTAGCTATTTCCAAAAATTGGGGTTCTTTCAAAATTTGCAAATTTAGAGACCATCGATAGCTTCTTGGCTGTTCCTGAAAGACTAACAAAATTGGACTATGGTCGGCATACGACTGAGGGAGTATATCTGCTTGGTTAATAGACAATATCATACTCATGGATACCCAAGACATATCTATTCTTGACCAAGATTTCTGTGCATGGGAGTAGAAAGTAAAATCTGTTGTATTCGGATTTTTGGTTCTCCAAGCATCCACTAAGTTTAATTCTTCAGCCATTTTCAAAAAAGCATTGGGTAGTACATTCCGGCTCTTCTTCTTTTTTCGCGGGTCATCATATTTTTTGTCCTTTTCAGTGTCAAATATTGCATTATAGTCCCCAACAATGCAATATCTATCTGAGTTGAATTCTCTAAGTTTAAGAAAAAGTGCTTGGTAGAATTTTTCTTGATTTTCATTGGGGGCATAAATATTAGCAAGAATTGTCTTGAGACCATTTATTTCCACTTCAACCAAAATAATTCTTCCTTGTTCGTCCGAGTATAGACAATTGATTTGATTTGTGGAGATATAAATAGAGCCACCCCTTTCTTCTTTTTAAGAGGATCACATGACGAGTATAAGACACCCAATTTCTTATTCTCTAAGTACTTCAGATTGTCGCTTCTAATATGAGTTTCTTGCAGACAGATGACTTGTGCACAGGATTTTTTTAGTTGTTGAAAAATCTTCCTTCTTTTTCCAGGTTCGTTCAGACCGTTAACATTCAGAGAGAGAATTTTGGTTTCCGACTTAGGATTCATTTAGGAAGATCTATACTATCAGATATCTTCGCTTGATCTTTTTTGCTCTGAAGCCTAGTTTTAACCTTTTCAGATTTCTTTTTTGGAGTCTCGTCAGTGGACTTCTTAGCACCCTCTGTTTCTGTTTCTTGTTCTTCTCCTGAATCAGAGCCATTCCGCTTCACAAATTCATCCCAAAAGTCCTCCATCTTCTCTTCTGTGGTGATATTGTATCTCTTAGCCTGAAATGTGAAGAAGAGACCCTGAGGGATTAGCCATCTAAATTGAATTTCATGCTTAATTAGCCAAGTAGACAATTTCTTGAACTTAAACCTTCTTTGGCGCACGCTCCAGGGTATTTCTTTTAGTATTCTGATCTTCGTGCCCTTCCAATCCATTTCACATTCTCTGGCTTTTCTTAAAATCTTATCTACTGTTTCAGGGCGGACCAGCTTTACCTGCACCTCTCTGGGAAGTTTAAATTTCCTTGTATAATTCGAGGAGACTCTCTTGGCCCAAAGAATATCTCTTGGGCCCTCTTCTAATAGTTCTTCGTCGTCTACTATTAGGATGGTTGCAATTTTATTGATTAAATCCTCCTCTTTCTCTTCTTTTAAATTTTGAACTCGGAGAATAGTAGCGGCTTTCTCCATTTCAAGTCTCATCACCCTTTCTTCTAGGCCCATCAATTCTGTTTGATTTTCTCTAGCTATAGTAGCTGTTTGCTTGTCTCGCTCTTCCATTCTGTCAACCTTGGCCGTCAAACCGTGTACTTGTTGAGTGTTGGCCAACAATTGCTTTTGAAATTCAGCTAATTGATCATTAGTTTTTTTAACTTGGCTCATCAAATCTGTCTTTAGCTCATCCAGGGCTTCCTGGTTCTTTTTAAATCCAGCTGTAACAGTATGCTGTAATCTCTCCAAAGCATCTTGGTTGCCTGAGGTTGGAGTAACCTTACCTCCTCCCGCAGGGGGGGTGCCTTGTAAATATTTTTTAATCTTTGTTTCCGTCATAATGGAGAGAGTCCAAGCCTCCGATAAGTTAAATCTAGTTTGAATTTCAATAACTCATTTAAAATATTCAGTGTTGGGTAACAAATCAGATACTCAATCAATTGATCCAATCACTTCCAATGGTCCTCATAAAATTCAAACTACCCAAAGGCCCAATAGAAAAAACCAAAAAAATCAATGGAGCAATTTACTACTATTAAGAAACAAGGCAGATAAATCAAGTCCGGTAGATTCAATCAAATTCTGTCAAATTCCAGTAGCAATTCATTCAAAATACTTGGCCCATTAATGACTTAATTAAAGGTTAAAAAACAATTAGCAAGTAAATTAACAAGTCGCTTACTTAATTATTAATTAATAACCAATACTATAACACTCCATCTGTTTCAAATTCTTGTATGAATTAAATGTTTTGAATGTCACTTATGTAGGAATGAGCCTACCCCTCTTCACCCAATATAACCACAAAATGATTACAGTGTCAAGGAAATAATAACTGAAATGTTAAAACAGTCTTGTCCTCTCAATACCTTCCTTCTTTCTTCTCTCTTCCCCTTCTGTTTAGCTTCTTTAGAATCCTTGAAACTTAAAAAGTTACAGCTTTCAGCTTTCTGAGTTAACAGTTATATCAATATTAGCAATGTCCAGAATTAGGAGTAACCAATGTTGGGAATGTTGGCAATAAAAGTCTGTCTATAATCCAAATCTTGACCGTAGCAAAGCCCAATCTTCAAAACCCCATCTTCAATAAAGCGCAGCCGCAGCCGAGGCTGCTCAAAACTGCCACTTTACCCTTTGAACTGGAACTGAATAATCGCCTATGCAAGTCTTTGAGTTGAAATCCATCTATAATCCAAATCAATAGAAATAGCAAAACCCAATCTTCAATAAAGCGCAGCCGCAGCCGAGGCTGCTAAGAACTGCCGCTTTACCCTTTGAACTGGAGCTAAACAAACGCCTACACAAGATCAGTCTTCCTCTCACAAATCAAACAACCAGAGTGGCAAAACTCGGAAACACACAAATAAGGAAGAAAAAGAGATAAGGGCGAGAAATAAAAAATAAGATAAGAACAGAGCGAGGGGGAGTTTCAAATCTTTCCACTCATATTCAGAAAAAACTTTTCATTTCTATTTCGGCTCTTCTCCAGCACCTCCTTCTCTTCCGTGTTCCACCTCCTCCCAGGGACGAGTTTCAGATCGCGTCCGCCATTACTTTCCTCCAACAGTATCAACTTCAGTCGCCAAAAATAATCTCACTCAGTCCACAAACAAGATTTTCTCCCCCCCTCCTACTCAAAAAATTCGCCCTTTACTAAAAAGATCCCGTTCCGCCACAATCCTGCTGTTTCCAATCGCTCATTCGCACCGCATCGCCACCTCTAAATTGTGTTACCTCGCCAGCCACGTATGCTCCCGAACAGCCGTCTCGAGCAGCCTCACCGCCTCCCCTCTTCCTCCCCGCCACAGCGCGTTCCGATCCAGCTCCTCTCACCTCTCCCGTCTTTTCACGGCGTGAGCTGCTCGATTCCTCTTTGCAAGGTATGGTATCCCATTTCAGAGAGAGAGCGCATTACGAGCTTTATTTAAGGGAGAAACGATTCCTTCCCAATCTCCCTTCTCCGGCGGCACAGTTAGACACCAAGGTGTTGATTGGAGGATCGGCCAGAGGGAAAACTGGTTGAGGGCAAGGAACCTCCGTTCCTCCCCCACCCCCAGAATGCCCCCCAAGCTCCGGAGCGTCCCCAGACAGCTCCTTAAGGGGTGCTTTCCTGCTGGGAAGCCCCCTCGATTCCCCCTCAAACAGAGTTCTCCCCCGGACTGGGAAAAGAGCTCAGCGTCACTCCGCCATCTTGCCGGAAGTCCGAAGCTGACCACCTTTTTCTGTGTTTGTGGCCTCTCGACATTCAAGATTCCCTGTTCCCTGCTGGCTCCAGCCGATCTCAAGGACACACTGTACTGGGACATCATGAGTTGGCTACAAGAGCACTTCGCTCCCAAACTTTCCATCATAGTGGCCTGCCACACCTTCTACAGAAGGAACCAGGTAGCTGGAGAGCCATCACTGCCTTTGTCACGGCTCTCCAGAGGGTGGCCCACTGCTGCAACTTCAGTAACCTGGAGGAGGCCCTCTGGGACTGGTTGGTGTGTGGCCTCAAGGATGAAAGAATCCAACGGACGTTCCTCGCCAAGTAGGACCCCACGTTCCAGGTCGCAACGGAGGTGGCCCTCACAGTGGAGGCAGCTGACCAGTTCACCGCTAAGGTCCACTAGTCACACAGTCTGTCAATGTCCCAGAGGCCCATGGCAGCAGCCACCACATGGAGTCAGCGAACAAAGCCAAAGTGATACACTAGATGCCACGACCTGCTCACCATCCCATGCGCCCAACCACCACTCCTTGGACAACCATTCCCGCCACCTTGATGCCCTGTGCCAGCTGCAGAAAGCTACAAAAGCAGAGGTCCTGCCACTTCCGAGATGCCCCATGCCAGAACTGTGGAAAGATCGGACACATCACCAGAGTCTGCCACTCCAAGGGGACCTGGAGACGCCAAACCGCACACCAAGAGTCAATGCACAAGATGGAGCTACACACCACCTTGATCCAGCCATTACAGGTACTGCATCTGCCCCAGGACACCCCTGACAAAATTAAGGTGACTGCGTTTATTGAGGGGGGCCCTTGCAGATGGAATTGGACACGAGTTCCTCCATTTCAATCCCTGACTTTGGCCAAGCACAACTATGCTCAAATTGACAAAGAAGCACCGGCCATCATCGCAGGAGTAAAAAAATTCACAACTACCTCTAGAGACGGCAATTCACAGTAGCCACAGACTACAAGCCCTTTCTGGGCCTTCTAGCTTCAGACTGGCAGATCAGATGTTATCCCCATGGGTTTTGCGCTGGTACATTTTCCTTGTGGACTACCAGTACTCCCTTCAGTACCAGCCCAGAATGGCGATGGGGCATGCCGACACCCTCACTTGCCTGCCATTGCAGACCCACAACCCTGATTCAGCATCTGCTCACCAGGTCCTTCTCATGGAAGTGAGTTTTGGAAGCCCTGCACTAGGCTCATCCAGGCATTGTGGGGATGCAAGAGCTCACCCGCAGCTACATGTGGTGACTGGGAATGGACAGTGAAATTGAGGCTTGGGTCAAGAGATGCCAGGCCTGTCAAGAAACTCACCCGGAACCACCCCGTGCAACATTGGGAGACCACACGCAACCTGTGGTCTCAGTTACACTTGGACTTTGCGGGCCCATTTCAGGGGCAAATATTCTTTATTTTAGTGGACTCATACACCAAGTGGTTGGAGGTAGTGCCAGTCACCTCCACATCTGCCTGAGCAGTAGTTAGGGCACTATGAAAGATTTTTTGCACACACGGCTAACAGTCAATTCAAAAAAGTTTACAATTACAATTTAAAAACAATAAAATAACAATTAAAATACATTTCATGGTGCTGTTCAACTTCAATATAGTTTCTTCTGACAGTGGTCCTATGATAATCGTACTTCCTCAGCAGTGTAGGGTGGCAGTCCTCTCCCGGTCTAGGTGTTGAAGGCCTGTCAAAATAGTGTTTATGTGCTTCTGTAACTTGGTCAGATTTATATCGGCTGCCTTCCCATACCGGAACACACCAAACAAGTTGTGGAAGAAACCATCTTGCCACTCCCTCTATATACATCTGCAAAAGAGGCTGGCCTTTCATCTTTGCCTTGTGGAAAATAGGAATAAATATGAACCTGAAATTGTTTTAATGGAAAAGCAAAGGACAGGGAAAAGCACTGGTCTTTTTACAGATCTTTACATACTATGTATCTAAAGTTCATTGTCATACCATGCATAAAATCTTGTAGCAAGCTTTAAGTTGAGAAACTTGCTGTGCAATCATATTAACATTTGCTTGCTGAAGCACAAAATGCTCTTGGCTAAAGTGGTTTATGATGAAGTTTAGCTATTAACAGGTTGATGGGACATAGCTGATAATTGTGTTTCATTTCTAGTTCATAAAATGTAGTTTGCCATATGAAACTCTTCAGTCTCATGTCCAAAAGGGTTTGAAAAGTTAGACTCTCTTTTTAGCATAAGATTTACTACATTTTATCTAGATCCAGACAATCAAATTTGCCATTATGAATAATTCTTCAATTGAATTCCATTGTACAACAATATATTAAACTATGCAAGAATGATTAGTGTATCTTCACTCTGGTTCTGCATAGTCTTGCTGAACTACTGGACAGCAATTGGTGGTGCTGGGGATGTTGCTAACAAGTCCACTTTGGGATGTTCTCTGTGGCATTGGACTGGCCACCATTGGAGAAAGAATGCTAGCATTTCAGAGGTTTCCCCAAAGGGATATAGGAAGACTAGCTTCCCAAGAAGTATCCTAGAAACTTGGTTTCTTGGTTTATCTTTTCTTACTTTTCTAAGATTAAATGAGTAGTATCTCCCCAGATAATCATTAGACATTAAGCCAAGTATCTTTTTAACAGTGAGATAGTACTGTCTGTTGTAGGTGGGAGCTACCAGCAAACTTTCATGATTGGACTACTGGGTGACCAGCCTGCACTGGGAATCCAACCAGGTCAACCTCAGGACTTTGTGGTCTTCTTAGAAAGGTCATCGCAAGTCTGTGTTCTCAACTTCTTCACTCACTCTAAGAGGACTGCTGATGTTGGCTTAGCCTTTTAATCCTCTCTGGGAGAAGAAGAAGAAGAAGACTGCAGATTTATACTCTGCCCTTCTCTCTGAATCAGAGTCTCAGAGTGGCTTACAATCTCCTTTATCTCCTTCCCTCACAACAGACACCCTGTGAGGTGGGTGGGGCTGAGAGAGCTCTGACAGCAGCTGCCCTTTCAATGACAAATTCTGCCAGAGCTATGGCTGACCCAAGGCCATTCCAGCAGCTGCAAGTGGAGGAATGGGGAGTGAGAAGGGGTGGCCACTGTACCAATGATGGCTTAAAATCACTCAGTCATGTTTAACTCTTAGTCAGGCCAGTTGTGCCATGGAGACTACATTTAACCTAGGGGGCCCTAGAGTAGTTGGACCATTGGTCTAATCAATAATGGCCACTCTTATGTCCTTATATTTTTGGATCTGCTGAATATAAATGGCATAAATCATGCAAAATGATTTACAAAAATGAAACAAAAGCAATAAAAATAGGTGGCCAAAAAGCCTAGTAAAGTTATTGATAGGAGTGGAATCAGCTACAGGGAGTATAGGGAAGATTGCTGAAACTTTACATAAAGGCAGAGTTCTCACTAAAATTGCAAAAGAATTATTCTCTGAATAGAAAATCATTGTTATTACCAGTTGTTCTTCAGGCCTCAAAGCTTCCTCTTGTCAGGTTAGATTAATAAAGTTTGTATTGAACTTAGACTTTTTGCATACCAAAATAAGACACCATGCTATTCTTCCTAATCTTCAAAATGAGGACTCAAGTCTATGGCTGCCAGGCAATGTCTGGCAACCAGTGGGAAGATTGTCGGGGATCAGCAACACAGGAGAAAAATGAAAAATAAGAACTTGTTTACTTACAGGAAATTCTTACTGCAGAAGCCCTGGTAATTCCTAGAGCTACCAGGATATGACAAAGGGTAGTTCTATTTGGAAACTCTATGGTAAAACTGAAAGTTCTTAGACCTGAGAGTGGGGGAATTGATAACCCACACTGTGTAATCCAGTGAAATCCAGAAAGACACCCCTGTACTGATTCCCAAGCCATGCACCCCTGGAATGTGATATTGCAATGTAGCCCTAGAATATTAATATGACACAGCAACGCCCATTTGAATTGGAATGGTCTTTCTTGCACGTAAGGGAGACAAATCCAGTTCCTTCTAGGCCCCAGGCAGGCTAGCATTATGCCAAGTCTGGTTCACAGACTGGGCAAACATGGTGGCTGTGCAGAAAGGCTAAAGAGCATCCATCTTCCTGCTTCTGGAAATGAAGAATTCCAGGCCCAGAGAGAGACACGTAGTGGCTTGTGTATATATATGTTCTGTTTGTGTATATATATGTTCTGTTATTCTTCAGGGCAATACAGCAGAAACACAAAGGCTAAAAAGTGGCCATCTTCTTGTGAATGTGTGGTATACCTGTAAACTGGTCTCACATTTCTGCCAGGGAATCTGACTTTTAACAAATTTTCTATTTTTTTTTTAATTACTGCTAAGCCTATCAAAGCCAACCAGTCTCCTGAACACTTGATGGATGCCTATCCATGTTTGACATTAAGGGAGCTTCACTTTTAGGGAGCTTCAAAGGAATCAGTTTGGATAAACAGGGCCATAAAAAGTCATTTGGCCAGTGTAATTAAAATTCCTCTATTGGGGTATGGGTCTATGACACAATGATCTCTGATTGGATATTCAACATATGACACTCCGATTTTCCATTGGTGTGACACTCTGCTTCCTCATTGGGTAATTGAATCACTTGATGTGACGTAATTTACCCTAGAAAAAAGGCAATCCTACCTGTCAGGATTAGATTTCTCCATCCTCTCCTCCCTCCATCCCTTCCTGCCTTCACCCCGCCCCCCGCCCTCCTTCTCCTCAAGAGAAATCTCCCTCCAGAGGCCTTGTGTTTCCTCTAACTGAGCCTACTCTGCAAGATCTAGGAATTGTATCACCTCTCCCCCATCCATACTTATTCAGATAACCAGTAATCCTCTTGTATGCTTGAAATTGTTTGATTAGGATGTAACTATTTGAAAACCAATACCTATAAAAAAACCCATTATTAACCAAAGGATTTTCGGTGGTCTATCTCCGTAAATATTGACATAGATCCTTGCTCACCTCGCCTCTCGTAGACTCACCATTTTGAGCTAAGCAATATTAATATTCCCCAATAAAAGGTTAGTTGAGGTGTAACAACTGGAGGTTTGACAACACTACTCATAACGTTGGGCTGTGGTCTAAATTTAGGTTTATGTATGTGTGAGTATCTGCCTAGTGTCAGAGTCAAGTAGGGTTTACACACCCTAGAGCCTTGACTGGCCTCAGACTAGAGAGGAGAAGAGGTTAACAGCATCCCATGTCTTCCTCCTCACTTTATGCTGCCCTCCTTTGGCAGGAGGGCAGTATGTTCTCTGAAGCTTGAGTCCCTTGCTCTTATGAGTGAGGCTCCCTGGAATATACCCTCCCCTTCTCTTCCTGACTCCCTGTTTCCCCACCCAAAGGTTACCAGCTCTGGTTTGGAAAATTCCTGGGGATTTTGGGTGTGGAGCTTAAGGAGGTCAGGGTTTGGGGGACAGGAGAGATTTCAGTAGAAGATAATGCCATAGAATCCACCTTCCAAAATGGTCCTTTTTTCCAGATGAACTGTAATAGTGGAAGATCTCCAGCCACCACCTGGAAGCTATGAAAAACAAGGAAACTTCAGAGTGGGAATTTGGAAAAAAACTTTCAGAGAACATTATATTACAAAGTTACAATGTTATTCAATAAATCCCATTCCCCCCCCCCCCAAGCTCATCTCTGTGCTAACCATAATTAAATGTAGAACAAAATAGGAATCAATTGCACCTTTAAGACCAACTTAGTTTTATTCAGAACGTAAGCTTTCGTGTGCATGCACACGTCTTCAGATGAGGAATGAGGTACAGTAAGCAGAGCCACATATAGCTGGTGGAGTTTGGAATGCCAAGTGGTACAAAGTTAAAAACCAACAGCAGAATAGTAAAATTAACAAATTCAGAAAACTTTTTATCTGGGTTGAATTAGCTTGAGAAACCATAAAACGGTAACATGTCAGAATGTGAGAATGCCTGTTAATTATTCTATTGCTAATAAACCTTGGTAAAAAAGAAGGCATTTCTTTCCCAGAAATTTTTCCTGTCCAACTAATTTACCTTTTAACATGTAACATAAATATATACATCATTCTCGTTTGCCCTTAGGAAATAATACATTAAAATATAGTAGAAGATGGGTTTAATATATGTAATGAGATAAACAGTCAATATCCCTTGTTTGAGTATGTCAATACAAAAGCATTATTCTGATACACTATCCTAAAATAGAAATACATTGGAATACTGTGGATATATCGCCCTACTTGGTGAAAGTGGGTTTAGCATATGTAATGAGATAAAAAAAAAACCCAAAACAACATCTCTGTTCAGTCCTGGGTAGGTGTTTGTTCTAAGTTTCATAATAGTTTGTAATTCAGTAATTCCCCTCTTGTCATGGGTGCTGGGGACCCTGCAGAGGAAGACGAGTCTGCCGAGGAAACTGTACCCCTGCCACCTTCACCAGTACCCCTGCCTCCTGCTGAAGAAGATCCCAGCCCCCCTGCCTCGCCCTCTCGGGTGGCTCGTGTGCGTGACCGCCTCCGTCAGGACCTCAGGGATCGGAGGAGGGCGGCACGCTCACAAGAAGACGCTCCCTGAGTCCTGAGTTTTGAGAGGATGCTTGAGTTGTAACAGGATCCTGGCTGCCTCCCAGAGCCAGCAATTAGCCCAAATGGGCAACAGCCAGCAGAGGGCTATATAGCTGTGGGCTTTGGGAGGAGGCTTTGTGGAAGCAAGTAGTCATCTCCCTGACGTTCTAGCATCCACTCTGGCTTGATTTTGGTTCCTGACTCCCTGACTTTGGCTATTGACTTCTGGACTCCCTGACCTTGGCTTCTGGACCTCGGACCTGCGATACTTGCACAGTGATTTGGATTTGGCACCTCGGACACTCCTGCTTGCTGGCTACAGACCTCAGACTGCCTCTGGACTTTGCCTGACCCGGCCCCAGCCGTGACACCTCTCCATTCTGTTCTTGAAATTCTGAGTGGGTTTAGCATCTGTAATGAGACAAAAAACCAATCTCCCTGTTCAGTCCTGGGGCGATGTTTGTTCCAAGTTTCATAATAATTTGTAATTCAGCAATTTCTCTCTCTATTCTGTTCTTGAAGTTCCTTTGCAGTAAAACAGCTACTTTGAAGACACCCATTGAATGCTTTGGAAGGTTAAAGTGTTCCCCATAGGTTTCTCAGTTCTGTAATTCCTGATGTCAGATTTGTGCCATTTATCCTTTGGCAGAGGGTTTATACTGTTTGCCCTATGTAGAAAACTGAAGGGCATTGTTGGCATTTAATGGCATATATAATGTTGGAAGATGAGCAAGTGAATGAGCCTGAGATGGTGTAGTTAATGCTGTTAGGTCCAGTGATTGCATTGTCTGGGTGTATGTGGCAGCAAAGTTGTCAGGCTGATGGTGGGGTGGAAGTCCTGGATACATTTCACCAGGCATTCAATGACTTCCACCCCACCATCAACTTGACAATGAACCAGTCTACGCAAGAAATACATTTTCTGGACACCACAGTTAAAATACACAATGGATGCATAGACACTACCTTATACTGGAAACCTACTGACCGACAAACATACCTGCATGCCTCCAGCTACCATCCCAAACAATCCATCGTATACAGCCAGGCTCTACGCTACAGCCGCATTTGCTCCAATCCTGCTGACAGAGATTCTCACCTGAGAGATCTACAAAGCCGCATTTGCTCCAATCCTGCTGACAGAGATTCTCACCTGAGGGATCTAATCAGAAAACAGATTAACGAAGCCAGAATGATACCTGGAGAAAACCTGTTACAAGACAAACCCAAAAAAGACAATAACAGAACACCACTAGTGGTCACACACAACTCTCAACTGAAAACAGTTCAACATATCATCAACAACTTACAACCTCTATTGAATAGTGATAGCTCTCTTTCAAAAGTACAGGGGGGTAAACCTTTTCTTGCACACAGACAGCCCCTTCATTTCACACAACTTCTCACCCACTACAATGCAACAGCTCATCTGAGCATAGACACTGGTACCAGAGCTTACAATAAACCCAAGTGCCAACTTTGCTGCCACATACACCCAGACAACACAATCACTGGACCTAACAGCATTAACTACACTGTCTCAGGCTCATTCACTTGCTCATCTTTCAACATTATATATACTGTATAACACACTGGGTAGCCGATAGCCACTACACCCCAGACATTCAAGGAAATGCACCCCAGACAAGGGCATTGGATGTAACCACCCGGAATTGATGCTTGGTCAGTGAGCTTGCATCCTGATGTTAAAACAACAAGCCACCCACTGATCCCCTAATGGCTATATACTCAGGCAGCGCAGAAACTGGACGCATGAGGAGAAGCACGGTCAAAGGTTGTATGGTCACCAAGAGGTGGATTGTAGTGGAAATTACATTAGGAGTTAAGTAGTGAGCCATACAGCCCTTCTCCATGTGAATGGCAGACCCAGGGCAGCAGGGGGTTAAATTCTACACAGCACTGTAGATTTAGAACACCTGGATGAGAAGGACTGTGTAGATAAGAAGCAGGCAACTTCGGAGAGAGGGGTGGCGGCTTCAGTGGCGGCTTGAAGGGCAGCTTCAGAAGATGGTGGCTTCAGATGGCAGAGGGAAAATGGCTTCAAGCACAGAAGACAGCTTGGGAGAAGAGGCCTCAGTGAGGGAGGACAGACTTCTAAGCTGCATGGAAGCTGTAGAAAAGCTCTGCACTCCAACGTTGTTTCCTGTACAGACTGCTAGCCTTGTGAAGTAGACTTTTCTTTCTCCTTATAAAGCTCACTGGGTGGGTGAGGGATATTTTCACTGTTATCAATTTATTGCTTGTAGGAATCAATAGAACCATGGGTAAAATGAAAAAAATAATACACCTTGTTACCTAACCTTGATGCCTCGGTGCCTGGACCTCTTGTAGAGTCTATCAAAACACAGACACTAGGGTCTTTCTGTGACTCATTGACACTGGGCCTTTGGTCCTGACTATGGAACATCACAGCTGGAATAATAAGGCTCAAGGCTGCCCCACACTGTGGCTCTTCCTCCCTTGCCTGGGTCTGTTGGGTGGGTGTGCCACCAGCATCTTGGGCAAGATGGCTTCATTGGGCCTATCACCTGGAAGGTGGGCTGCCTTGCTGAGTCAACTGGCACGTGTGGGGCCCAATACTACTTTATATAATCTGTTGCCAGATAGGCTGGTCCAGCAGGCCCTCTCCCCTTAACCTCTGCTAAGAAAGGTGGTTCTGGGACTACCCCTGAATAATATGGATGAACTGCATCATAAATGATGCATCTCCTAAATTGCATTGTGGCATATACCTAAGAGTCAGCCTGCTTTGGTTATCAGTGCTTGAGCAACTAAGCCATGGCATCAAACTCAGAAAGTGCTGTTGCTATCTTTGTCCTAGCCTGTTCAGACAACTATCACCCCAAGACCTGGCCACATTGACACATGCAATGGTCACTTCCAGACTAGATTACTGTAACTCACTTTAGGCCGGCTTGCCCTTGAAACTGATCCGGAAACTGCAGCGAATGCAGAATGCAGCAGCTCGCCTGCTGACTGCATCACTAGTAAGGTTGAGCATATGGCCGGTGCTCTGCGACCTGCACTGGCTGCCTATAGAGTACCAGATCCGCTTCAAGGTGTTAGTTTTGACCTTCAAAGCCTTATATGGCCTGGGACCAACATACCTGTGGGACCATCTCTTCCCATATATGCCCTGGAGGTCATTTTGTTCGGCCTCACAAGATAGGCTGACTGTCCTCAGCCCAAGAGATGCCTGGCTTGCCTCTACCAGGGCCAGGTCCTTCTCAGTCCTGGCCCCAACCCGGTGGAATCAGCTCCCTATGGAGATCCGGGCCCTACCTGGCTTGCTAGCCTTTCGTAGGCTAGCAAGCCAGGTTCTGGCAGGTTTTGGGGTGAGGCAATGGGCATCTACCCGTTAGATCGGCCTCCCTTACTGTACTATCTTACTGCGCTGGTCGGTTACACTGCCTGCTACACCATCTTATCATTCTGTTTGGCTGCATTTTCCCGTTGTAATGAATATTGTAAATGGTTTTTATTGTTTTGTTGTTGTTATTTTATTGTGGTTTTATCATTTCGTTGTACTCCACTCTGAGCCCCAACGGGGAATGGGCGGACTATAAATAAACAACCAACAACAACAGCAACTGTTCTGAGAGGTATTTATCCTATACCAACTCAAGCAAATAAGACATTGATTGATGCTGCTCAGCACCAATCCTCTTGGCAGAGCAAATCCATGAAGGGCTGACCTGGGAAGGTCCCTTTCATTTATAGATGTTTCATGGTGCTCACCATTTCTTTCTACCTATATTCTAGAAGCCCATACCCCTCCTTGCATCCCCTAACTTATCCCTCTGTAGCAATCTCATTTATCAACCCAATGCCTGCAATGATTCGGACTAGACAGAAAAAAAGGCTTCCTTCTAGATTGACTAGATCAGGAAAAAAAAATTTCCATCAGAAGGAAATCTCCCCAATTCCTGCTCAGCTCCAAAGGCAACTAATTAAGCCCATATTCTTAAGGGAGCAGATGGGCCAGCAGCTGCACTGGAGCCTGTACCTTGAAGTCACAGCAGTTTCATATTACTTTCTTTACAAAATACCTATGAGTTGGACAACACAAGGCATTCAGCCTAGCTCCATGGGAACTTCGTGTTCCATTCATTCATATGGCTGAAGCCAAGAAGTCACTACTGTCCTTTGGAACAGCGAAAAAACTTGTATCTTTTAAGTCATTTTCTCCCATCATACCATTGGAAGGGTAAGCTGTAGGAATAGGCATGAACCTGAAAAATGTGATTAACTGAACCACGAGCTAAACAAAAATAGGAGATTCATTCACCTACTGAAACGGTTCATGGCCCTGCAAACCCTGTTGAAAGGAACATAGTTCCTTTAAATGGGGTTTGCAGAAAGCCCAAAAAACAGCTGAGAGGCTGTGAGGCACTCTCAGCTGTTTCCCTTTTTTTGTGTGGTCCCTTTAAAGAGACTGTACAAAAAAGCCTGAAAAACAGCTGAGCAGCTGGGAGGTGCTCTCCACAGTTCAGCTGTTTCTCTTTCTTGTGCAGTCCTTTTAAAGTGACTGCACAAAAAAAGCCAGAAAAGAAACCGAGCAGTTAAGAGGTCGTCCCTGCCACTTAACTGCTTTTGTGGCTTTTGCAGGGAACAGAAAGTAGGGGGTTAAATTGTCTCTTTAAGCCCTTGCTTTCTGCTCCGTCCATGAACTGTCATAAACCATCATGAATGGCTTTAAACATTTGTGGAAATTCGTGATGATAGACTCGCAGCAAACTTCAGATCACAGACCACAAACACGCCAAAATTTGTGATGAATTTGCTTTGTAGTTTGCTTCATGCCCATTCCTAGTAAGCTGATTCAGTTCAGGATCTCGTTTTCCTTTAGCATTTGAAGAAACGCTTGGGACTCTTTAGCTTGGAGAAACGTCGACTGCGGGGTGACATGATAGAGGTTTACAAGATAATGCATGGAATGGAGAAAGTAGAGAAAGTAGAGAAAGAAGTACTTTTCTCCCTTTCTCACAATACAAGAACTCGTGGGCATTCGATGAAATTGCTGAGCAGACAGGTTAAGACGGATAAAAGGAAGTACTTCTTCACCCAAAGGGTGATTAACATGTGGAATTCACTGCCACAGGAGGTGGTGGCGGCCACAAGTATAGCCACCTTCAAGAGGGGTTTAGATAAAAATATGGAGCACAGGTCCATCAGTGGCTATTAGCCACAGTGTATGGAGCACAGGTCCATCAGTGGCTATTAGCCACAGTGTATGGAGCACAGGTCCATCAGTGGCTATTAGCCACAGTGTATGTGTGTATATAACATTTTTTGCCACTGTGTGACACAGAGTGTTGGACTTGATGGGCCGTTGGCCTGATCCAACATGGCTTCTCTTATGTTCTTATGTTCTTATGTTAACAAGTACAAGAGAAATGGGGTTTCTGATTTCAGGTTATTAGGTATAAGACTCACAAATTCTTTATGGAATGTTGAAGCTTATATAGCAGGGGTGGCCAACGGTAGCTCTCCAGATGTTTTTTGCCTACAACTCCCATTAGCCCCAGCCATTGGCCATTCTGGCTGGGGCTGATGGGAGTTGGAGGCAAAAAACATCTGGAGAACTACCTTTGGCCACCCCTGTTATATAGCATACCAATATAGTGTGCCTGAACCTCAAAACAGAGGAAACAGTTCCTTGGTGCTTTCATACATGGTTAGCCCCCAGATCCTGATTTAAGAACAGACAGTCTGGAAAGACAGGGAAGAAGCCAACCAGCATATCCACATGACTACATGGCACCTGCATTGCCAGACAGGACCAGAAATTTGTATGCCACTGTGGACAAAGGCACCTTCCCTCCTACCAGGAAGCCACTGCATCTGGAATCAGCTCCCATCGCACTGAAAGGATAGCAAAAGGGTAGGGGGATAATCACTAAGTAAAGGCTCTATTTCATCTACAAAGAACTCCTGTGGTCTCGACAGTCAAATATTTGTCAAAGACTATGAGCAGGGCCAGCTCGCCCACTAGGCAAACTAGGCGGTTGCCTAGGGGGCAAGGAGGGGGTGCTGAATTGGGCAAGACAACTGCCCAGTTTGCTTTTCCCCCTGCCGCCCCTCTGCTGCTGCTACCACTGTCAGCCCCCTCCCTTCCGCCGCGCTACCCCCGCAGCTCGCCGTGACAAGGCTGGGCCCTACGAGCTTCGAGGCAGCAGCATGTTTTTTGAAGCCAGCGCTGAAGGAGGCTTCACTCCCCCTCACTTCCGGTTCCAGAAAGAAGGGGGGAGAAGCCTCCTCCCACACTGGCTCCCAAAAACGCGTGGCTGCCTTGAAGCTCATAGGGCCCAGCCTTGTCACGGCGAGCTTTGGGGGGGGGGCACGTGTGACAGAGCGGAGGGAGGGCAGGAGGTGATGGTGGGGGCACTGGATAGGGAGCCTGCCTGGGGCTCCATGCAGCCTAGGGCCAGCACTGACTATGAGAACAAGCTTAGACAGGTCTGCTCAGAAGTAATTCTCATTTCCTTCAGTAGGATTTAGGCCCAGAAAAGTTTCTTAGAATGTAGTCCATGTGTGTGGCTTACCTAGTTTTCAGCAAGCACCTATAGATTGTTCTTGACACAACTCAACATAAAAATTGCCTTGCACTAGTGCAGTTATGGTTGCATCCGCTTGAAAGCATTCTTCATCCTTTTGAAAGCATTTCTGAGATTCCTTTTTATTCCAAAAGCATAATTCTGAGATATAATAGCTCAGCCTTTGAAAAAAAGTTTTCCTGTGCTTGAATTTGGACTTAAAAAGGTGTTTTAAAAACTATTTTTCAAAAGAATTTATGAACAAACAAATTGGCTAATAGGAAAATGGCTATGTCCGTGGAAGGGACCCCAATGGTCCTTTTTTTAATGACTGTGGATTTGGGCTCATAACAACTGTGGGATTTCTGTGCCACGCTCAAGTCAAGATTTCTTCTTATCTCTCTCAACCACCTTCAGCTTGGGAGTATCGTCTAGTTAGACATTTATTGAGGGTTATTTGAATTTTTTTACATTTAATGAATAAACAGTTTGTTGAATGGAAATGAGGGAGGGGGGACAAGGGATTTTATTGTGGGAATAAATAGACCAGGTCATTGAAAGCAAGAAAGCAAGAGGTGTGGGGGAGAATGTTCTAATGAAGGTTCTCGCAAAAGTCTCATGGTGATAAGTCTAATGTATTACAAGAGATTGCTATTTCTTGCCTGTAACTTCTCATTTAAAGATCTCAGCCCCTTTCAAGTGAGAAATAATTTGATCTTTATGCTATTTTCATCTGAGTACTCTTTTGAAAAGAGACAAATTGTTATAAATTATATATAGTGTTGTTCTCCTGTGACTGATTGCTAAGAAAATCAAGCTATTTCGCTTAGATGGTCTTTGTGGACTGAACTGTATCCCCAGAAACAAGACAAACACTTCACATAGAGTCTTTCAGTCCCTGTTGCTTTGTCTGAAGTCTACATTTTGAAAACTTCCTGCCACCTCCACCTCTCTGCAGGATGTCCTGTTTTCCATTTTTTGGTCTGCCAATTAACAGAAGTAGTCCTTGTGAGGTTAATTATATATATTCCAGAGTTAATTTGCCTACAGGAACTGGAAAGCAGTTTATCATAGACAGATTTGACAAGCAACCAGGTACTTAAGATTTTAATAGATCTGTAGCCATCTGAAGTGGTTAATTATTCTGGAGAATTTATTATCCCCTCATAAGCATTTTATACACAATTGAATATATTTTAATTTATTTTATAAAGAATTTTAAAAAAAAACAAAAACCGCTCCCTTCTGCTATTGGTTGGGTTGTCAAAATACCATATAAAAAGGAGGAAGAAAAGAAACACACAGGTTGAATTGCCTGGAACAGTGACGACAAGTAATGGTGACCAGAATGTGCCTTGAATATACATTTTAAGAATCTCTTAAAATCTCTACAATAGGGTCAAATGATTAGGAAACTTATATCACAGGTCTACTCAGAATTCTACACATCAGTTCAATTTGGCTTACTTATATTCGTTGGATGGCACTGTTTGGGTTAAATCCAACCAACTTTTCAACCCAGCATCATCTAATTCCCCATTTTACTGCAAAGAAAAAAAAAAAATCAAGGTAAATTACTGCAGCTATGAATAGACCAGGCTACATCTCTCCTTTCCCTAATCTGGATAGCCTAGGTTAACCCACTTTCCTCAGATCCTGAACCTAAGCATGATTGGCCGTGGTCAGTGTTTGCCTGGGAGACCAATGAGGAAGTCCAGAATTGCTACACAGAGACAGGCCATTGCAAACCACCTCGAATGTCTCTTGCCTTGAAAATCCTCTGGCGTTGCCATAAATCAGTTTTGACTTGGTGGCACTTTCCACACACACAGATATCTCCTTCTGGATCGATGAACAACCTCTCCCTTTTATGTACAGTGCATCCTACCCAAAATCACACTCTTCTAATTTAAGAGAAATCAATGTGATTAGACTCTAGTGAAGATCACATGAAAATAAAATCTAAGGGCTGATCACCGAGGGAATTTCTGGGTTTATTTAGTGCTGAAAATGTCTTTCAGAGTTTATTGTGGGGGGGGGGGGAACCCTCTTCCTTGAATTGTTGATTCAAGGAAGTTCCCAGTGATAATGCTGATTTTGTTTTTGTGACACAAAAAAGTACCAAAACAATTGTGTTTAGGAGAGGATAATCATGTTGCATAATAGTATAACTACCAGACAGCTTATAATAATATAATAATAAATTTTATTTATATCCCGCCCTCCCCACCTCGGCAGGCTCAGGGCGGCTAACAACATTTCATAAAACATACAATAATAGATAAAACCTTTAAATTTAACAATATAAAACATTAAACTTAAAAACATTAAATCCAATATATACAGTTAAATAACTTCGTCTGACAGTGCTGATGGTGTTTGACGCTAGTTCTGCCAGTATATACACAGCGGTATAGGTCTTTAAACCGCATTGGCGGATCCTTAATTAACGGTCTTCTTTAGCAGTCCGAATGTGCAAGTTTAAAAAAGGTGGTCTTGCAGGCCCTGCGGAACTGATCGAGGTTCCACAGGGCCCACACCTCCTTGTGTTCTGAAACTCTGTACATCTTACTTACTTACTTATTTATTTATTTATTTATTTTATATCCCGCCCTCCCCACCAAAGGCAGACTCAGGGAGGCTCACAGGTTAGGGTCAGAAAATGAGCAAACAAGATAAAACATTGATAATACATAAGACATAAAAACAATCTTGGGTCAAAACAAAACCCTGTCTGGAGCTCCATTTTAAAAATACTGTCAACCTTTAAAAATATTTTGTTTATTATCAATATATCTGATTCTTAAACTGGATCAAACCTGTGGATACTGATATCTGAAGATGAACAGATAATGCCCTTGATTTGCAGGGGCAGGGGGAATGAACGAATGAACAAACAAAACCATCAAGTTATCAAAGGTTTCAGGTTTTCACAGCTGGTAACATCATTGGGGTTTGTAGAATCTTTCGGGCTCAAGTGCCGAGTTCTACTGGAGAAAGTTTTTCTTCCAGACGTTTCGTTCTCGGCTGCAGAGAACATCCATCAAGTGCTTAACCCCCCCTCCCCTCCAATAAGTAGTTTTAAGAAATGAATACCCTCAGTGGGCATTGCTATGGCAATCACTATTGGAGAAGTGATACTTAATGTAAATATTGCTGGAAGAGTAGTTTAGTCCACTTCTACCCTAGAGGGAACTGTGGTGTATTCTCTAGAGCAGGGGTGTCGAACTCATTTGTTATGAGGCCCCGATCTGACATAAATGAGACCTTGTTGGGCCATGCCATGTTGGGCCAGGCCATGTGTGTACATATTTAAGAGATATAAACTTTATAAAGGACAACAATTTAAGGGGTTTTTTAAAAAAAATAAAATAAAACATGCTTAAAACATTAGCACTCATTGGTCTTAATGGGGCTTTCTTTGTATTTCTCCCATGGGATACAGGGAGCTGGGCAAAGGA
Organism: Heteronotia binoei; assembly: GCF_032191835.1. Lineage (NCBI taxonomy): Eukaryota > Metazoa > Chordata > Lepidosauria > Squamata > Gekkonidae > Heteronotia > Heteronotia binoei. Next base: position 13,863,507 of record NC_083230.1, read on the forward strand.
CGCTCTGGCTCTTTGCTTTCTTCCCCAGGGGACCAGGAGGGAGAGGAGCCTCAGCCAAGAGAAGGAAAAGAGGCTTGGCTGTGAGATTGAGAGAGCTGCTAAGCAATTGAGAGAGCTGGGCAAAGCAAGCTACTCCTCTCCTCTTCCTCCCCAAGAGAGAAGCCTCAGGAGAAAATAGAGGCTTTGCTCTGTAGCTCCTGTGCGACTGAGCAAGCCTCGCAAAGCAAACTGTTACGCAGAAGGAAGCAATGATAAGGGCAGTTGGCAGAAGAATGGACATCTTCTTGCCAGGGGCATATATGTTTATGGGATGTCTCCTGCAGCTGTAACAAAAAGTGAACCTCACTGATCATTTGGCACATCCTGGGCTTTAAGAATTACATATCTACCTCTTCTTTCATCCTAATTTTGTAACCTCAATCTATTTTATTATTAGTTCTGTTTTGTTCAAAGCTCTCAAGCCTCCCCTTGTTTAACTAAAAGTTATGTTTGTTTAAGTCACATTTTTGATTTTGTGTGTGGCATTGTGATGGATGGGCTAACCCCTGTCCCTTTCTCTCAGTCATGAATCTTATATGTTTTGTGTATGTGTGTGTGTGTGTGTGCATGCAGAATGGGTAACAGCCAATAATAGCCTAAGGATGGCTGAAGGACCCAGATGGGAGGGGGGGAGTGAAAGAGGAAAATCTGTTATTCTGTTTTGTCAAATAGGGTTTGTACCTTCAGAGTGGTAAAGTCACAGAAATTCTTTCTCAGGAGATTGTGAATGTCTCAGATTAGGGATGAGCATGAACTGGAAAAATGTGGTTTGTGTCAGTTTATGGCTCATGGTAGAACCACAAACTGAATCAAACAGGAAGTTCATTCATTAACCAAACCCATTCACAGCCCTGCAGGCCTTGTTGAAAGGAACCACAGTCCCTTTAAATGGGATTTGCAGAAAACCACAAAAATGGCTGAGCAGCGGGGAGCAGCTGTTTTGCGCAGACCCTTTAAAGTTTAAAAGGAGTGTACAAGAAAGCTTGAAAAACACATGAACGGCCACAAACCACCACAAATTGCTATAAAAATTTGTGGAAGTTCTTGACAGCATACCCCTCACAAACTTCAGTTCACAAACCATGAACCATTGTGATAAATTTTGCTCATGGTTTAATTCATGCCAAACCCTGTCTCAGATCCCGACTTTGAGTATCAGCAAATGAAAACACTAAATGGCCAGATAGGGTTTGTGCTTCCAAAGGAGTAGACTGGAAAAAAATCCTTTCATAGGAGACTTCATACGTCTCAGAGCTTGGCTTTTGGGATACAGCAGGCTAATTTCAGTGAACATGTAAAAGAAGAAATGTCTCTGACCCTGGATTTCAGTGACAGCAGGCCAAATTATTGGAATTTCCTTAAGGAGTTCACATTTACACCGTGAGACTTCAAAAGTTTTGGAAAGCCCAAAGACTCACCTCATAAATAAAAGCATGACTGACAAATGCTCTCTGCACTCCTAAACAGTCACCTAAAACCTTTTAACTGTGTGAGTTTAAAATGCATTTTCCATAAGTGGGTTTGAGCCTCCAACTTTAGCACAAGTTTAAGCAATCACATATCCAATTTAACTTACATGAAACACTTGCTGTTTCAGAATATGTTAGCTCGGTCACAGGATTTGCTTGTACTTTATGAAGATTGGGGGAAATATACATAGTTGCCAAATATTTAGTTGTTATTTTTCTTTATAATCTAACAAGGCTCTATGTCAGGGCTAGCCATACTCGCTGATTGTAAGAGCCACATACAAAAAACATCAGATGTTTGAGAGCTGCAAGACATGAACATCAGATGTTTGAGAGAGGGAGGGAGGGAGGAAAGGAAGGAAGGGAGGGAGAGAGGGAGAGAGGGAGGGAAAATAACTTTAACTTTAAATGCATTCTCCAAGCTGCTAGTTGACTTGGCTTGGAGATGTGATTTAAAGAGAGAAATGCCTTCTTCAAGCCAGCCAATGGGGTGGTGGGGGCTTCGAGAGCCACAAAATATGTGTGAAAGAGCAACATATGACTCCTGAGCGATAGTTTGGCCACCCCTGCTCTATCTAAAGGATATTATAGCATTGGAAAAAGGGCAGAAAAGGGCAACTAGAATGATTACAGGTTTGGAACACTTTCCCTATGAAGAAAGGTTAAAACGCTTGGGCTCTTTAGTCTGGAGAAACGTCGACTGCGGGGTGACATGATAGAGGTTTACAAGATTATGCATGGGATGGAGAAAGTAGAGAAAGAAGTACTTTTCTCCCTTTCTCACAATACAAGAACTCGTGGGCATTCAATGAAATTGCTGAGCAGTCAGGTTAGAATGGATAAAAGGAGGTACTTCTTCACCCAAAGGGTGATTAACATGTGGAATTCACTGCCACAGGAGGTGGTGGTGGCTACAGGCATAGCCAGCTTCAAGAGGGGGTTAGATAAAAATATGGAGCAGAGGTCCATCAGTGGCTATTAGCCACAGTGTGTATACACATTTTTATATATATACACATTTTTGGCCACTGTGTGATACAGAGTGTTGGACTGGATGGGCCATTGGCCTGATCCAACATAATAATAATAATAATAAATTTTATTTCTATCCCGCCCTCCCCGCCTAGGCGGCTCAGGGCGGCTAACAACATTTCAAACAATTAACATAGATAGATAAAACTTTAAATTTAACAATTAAAATTTTTAAACATAAAAACCAGTCAATTAAATTAAAATACATAGTTCAAATTGTATTAAATGTATCTGGCAGCAATAAAATTGTTTGGCGCTGGTTCTGCCAGTTTAAGTGGTTCCATGATCGTATTATAGATGGTGGCTCTTTATTCCAAGCAACTCAGCAGTTGGTATCAGTATAAGCTTGTCTGAAAAGGGTGGTCTTGCAGGCCCTGTGGAACTGGTCAAGGTTCCGCAGGGCCCGCACTTCCTCCGGAAGCTGGTTCCACAGTGCAGGAGCCGCGGCTGAAAAGGCCCGTGTTCTGGTATTTTCTTCATGGCTTCTTTTATGTTCTTATGTTCTTATCTGTTCAGTTTGAGGCACCACAATTTAAGAAGGATATAAACAAGCAGGAATGTGTCCAGAAGACGGCAACAAAAATGGTGAGGGGTCTGGAGACCATGTCCGATTAGAAAAGGCTGAAGGAGCTGGGTACATTTAGCCTGGAGAGGAGATGACTGAGAGGTGATATGATGAACATATGAACATATGAAGCTGCCTTATACTGAATCAGACCCTTGGTCCATCAAAGTCAGTATTGTCTTCTCAGACTGGAAGTGGCTCTCCAGGGTCTCAAGCTGAGGATTTTCACGCCTACTTGCCAGGACCCTTTTTTTTTGGAGATGCCAGGGACTGAACCTGGGACCTTCTGCTTACCAAGCAGATGCTCTACCACTGAGCCACCATCACCAGCTTCAAGTACTTGAAGGGGTGTCATATAGATCAGGGGTGGCCAATGGTAGCTCTCCAGATGTTTTTTTGCCTACAACTCCCATTAGCCCCAGCCAGCATGGCCAATGGCTGGGGCTGATGGAAGTTGTAGGTAAAAAATTTGGAGAGCTACCATTGGCCACCCCTGATATATATGAATTCCAGCCTCAGTGAGGCAACAGGTCAGTAGCTGATGGTCAACCATGTCAACACCGCCAACAGGCCTAACAACATCAGCACTGCCGAGCCAGCTCTGTCCAGGTGCCTCTGGAGGTCATCTGTGAGGGTGACCAGAACCGTCTCTGTCCCATGACCCGGACGAAAACCAGATTGATGTGGCTTAAGCATGGAAGCATCATCCAGAAAACTCTGAAGCTACACTGCCACAGCCCTTTCAATAATCTTGCCTAAAATAGCAAGTTAGACACCAGCCAGTAATTAGCCAATTCAGCCGGGTCCAAAGATGGTTTTTTTAAGAGGCAAACCACAGCCTCTTTTAGAGGCTGGGGGAAGGTTCCTTCAAGAAAGGACCTGTTGACAATTTCCCTTAGGGAACCCATAGCTCCTCTTGGCCAGCTTTTATTAACCAAGATGGGCATGGGTCCAGCCTACATGTGGTTGGGCGCACCATAGAGAGTACTCTGTCAACTTCCTCTAGGCTGAGTAGAGTGAAAGAATCCAAAACCTGACTAGAAGATGTGCTCGGGACCTCAAGGTCATTTACTGTTTCCAAGGTGGCAGGGAGCTAATGGCGGAGTGACAGGACTTTATCTGCGAAAAAACTTGGAAATGCCTCACAGTCAATATCCAGTTCCCTAGCATTTGGTATACCCTGTGGTAGGGTAGTTAAAGACTGAATTATCCTAAATAATTGTGCTGGGCGCAAGTTCGCAAGTTCGCATTCACAATCATGGTCATAAGATATATTTTCTTAGCGGCCTTGACTGCCACCTCGTAGGTTCTCATATATGACCTATAAGCTGTTCTTGTCACTTTGTCACGGGCTCGACGCCACTGCCTCTCTAGCTGTCTGAGCCTCCATTTCATCTGCTGTAGCCCCGGCGTATATCAGGGCACCAACTTTGTACGGGGGCGCAGAGGGCGCCTGGGAGCAATTTCATTGATGGCCGTGGCAAGCCTGCTATGCCAGGTCTTCGCAAGTTCATCTAGAGAATCACCAGGGAGTCAAGGATCCCAAAGAGCCATCTGGAACCTCATAGGGTCCATTTGGCTCCATGGGCAGGCTAAAATACACCCACTGCCCAAGCAGGATTGGAGCAGAATATTCAAGTGGGCCTTCAGAGCATAGTGGTCTGACCACTGCACTGCAGCAGCACTAATACCATCCACTGTCATTCCCGCTGCAAAGATCAAATCCAGAAAGTGTCCAGCCTGATGGGTGGGAGTTGTTACATATTGAGAGAGTCTCAGAGCTGCCATGGATGATACCAGGTCTGACACCAATGTGGAGCCCACATCATTGGCATGGACATTGAAGTCACCCAGGACCAGAAGTCTAGGGTACTCCAATGCCCAGCCTGCTATGGTCTCCACAAGGGCTGGCAGGGCATTGGCCAGTGCAGAGGGCAGTCAGTACAGCAGCCAAATCGCCAAACTCTCTTGCACCTCAACCATCAAACTGGTACATTCAACACCGGTGATCCTTGGAGCCAGAAGGAATAAGCCTCCTGGATGAACATCGCTACTCCTCCCCGCCCCTGTCTGCTAATCAGTGATTGGTGAAGGAGGAGAACCCAGGAGGAGGTACTTGGGAGAGAGCAACTGTCTCCCCGTCTCGCACCCAGGTCTCAGTCATGCAAGCCAGGTCCATATTCTGCTCTAGCAGGAAATCCCACAAGACCGCGGTCTTATTATTAATGGACCTAGCATTGCACAGCACCAATGACGGAGGCGGATGCTTCAGCTTGGTCCCAGCGCTTGCAACCATTGTGATGGGACACAGGCTGGAAGGAGTTCAAGCATTCTGGCATCTCAACCTCCTTCCCTTATATAAATACCTGTTCCCACCGCTATACTTTCCCGTCCCCAGCTCAGTCATCTCACACCAATGGTCTCCACCAGAGCCTCAGACCAGTCAAGGTGTAACTCTGAGTGGGTAACCACAGTACAAACCACCAGTCAATACCGGATATGCTCCAACTTGGCACTAGAATAGAATAGTCCACTTATCTCATCTATCCAATTCCCTAAAAGCCTAGCTAGTATCCCTAAACTAACTAATAAATAACTTTGAGGTCAGGTAGCAATTTTTCTCCAGGCCAGTTTGGCCAAGTAGCCTGAAGGGTTTTTATCATCTTCTGGGCATGGAACAGGGGTCACTGGATGGATGTGTATGTGGGACGGAGGTATTTGTGAATTTCCTGTAATGTGCAGGAGAGTTGGACTAAATCGCCCTGGGGGTCCCTTCCAACTCTATGATTCTATGTGCTGAGAAGAAGGGAAAATTGCACAGAAAGGAGAATTATAGGACAGTTTCCTTTCCAAGCACTTGTTTAGCTCAAGAGACAAGTCCCTTTCACTTATTATTTACTCATGGTTTTTTTCTTCAGTGAGGACCCAAAGTGGTTTACAACCAACATTGTTCTCAGTTTTTCCATTTTATCCTTAAAACAATCCTATGACGTAGCTTAGGCTGTGTGAGAGAGAGAGTGGCCCAAGGACACTCAGTGAGCTTCCATTACAAAGTGGGGCTTCAGACCAGGGCCTCTCAGATCCTAGTCTGGCATGCGAACCACTACACCATACTGGATTGTTCAAGTTTAGCATTTCTGCTCAAATAATGCTCAAATAAAAACTCCAACCCAGTTGTTTGAATAAACATGCAATTCTTCCCTTTGCAGTCTTATTGAAAGTCAGGAAAAAGAAGACTCAGTCTTTAGAGTGATCTGAATTTTGGAATGAGGTTAGAAGCTCCTTTCCATTTACATGTTTTTGAAAGGATTAAAAAGTAATTTATTTCAGAAGGCTCAGACAATTAGTAGGCTCAAAGAGGGGATTTGATGGCTGCTTTGACGAACCGTTTGCTTCCAGCATTTTATGTTTAATTACAGCCCTTAAGATATGTTTTCATGTTTGCACAGAAACAAACACAGTAAAATATTCCCCATACAGGGCAAGTGGTATATAAATATTTATATAATAATTTGATTTTTGTGCCCTCACAGAGCATCACAGAATTAATTTTGCTAAGAGCAAGGGGGGGGGGCTTACAATTTAGGAAAACCAGTAGTCCCATATCCAAGTAACGAAACAGACCCATATCCAAGCCACTGAACTAACGAAATTGTCAGAAAAATATCTGTCTGATGGAGAGAAGCAGAAATGTGGAAAGGTTCTAACACCGTGTCTAAGATATCAGTGGTAACTGGGAAAAAATAATGGCTACGGTTTCTTTTATCACAGGGAAGAATTGATCTCCCCAATGGGGTAACTGTGGCACATCTTAGGAGATTACCCCAGTTCTTTCATTAGAAACTTAACTGAGGTACAAAGTCACTCCAGCAAAATTTCATTAGTAACTTAGCTGAAGTTGTTTTTGCAAACTGATTACATTTTACAATGGGATAAACCACCAACACAATCGTCACTGGTTACTCAGCATGCATACAAGGTACAAATAAATTTCACCAAACATAATTTTTAGTGCTCGTAGGCATTATGTACCTAACCAGCTTTTTACTCAGGGCGTTTTCACACTGACCTTACACCGGAGCGACATTCCTCTTCACCGCGCAGGGTCTGCGCGGATTTCGCACTAATTGCTCTGCAGAACCCAGAAGAGCTGCAATGTCCCGCGGCTTTTGCATCGCAAATGTAAACCACCAAAAACCAGTTTACATTTGCGACGCAAAAGCCGTGGGACTTTGCGGCTCTTCCGGGTTCTGCGGAGCAATTAGTGCGAAATCCGTGCAGACGCTGCGCGGTGAAGAGGGACGTCGCTCCGGCGTAAGGTCAGTGCAAAAATGCCCTCAGTCTCTTCTAATCCTCCTTTTTAGGGGTGTGCACTTGCACAATTATCATTTTAATTCCACAGGAAGTCCAGGAGAGCATAATTATTGTTTGCATTAAATATCGGGAGTATGGCTATTGTTTCAGAAATATCATTCCATAAATAACGAACAATAATCCTGATATTTAATGGAAACTACAGACATGCCATTTGCAACTTTTTGATATAGCATTAATCTTCTCTCAACTGCAGGCAGCAAGAGCAGGGTGTGGAAGAGAGCAGGTCCATGGCCCACACCTGTTAAGTGGTGCTTTGGCCTTTTAAGCTTTAAAGAGCTATTATTTTCAATGGGAAGATCTGCCCTCCAGAGTCTGGAGCCTAGGTCTACTGCCTATCAAACATAATGTTCCTTTAAAATGGCTTCAGTGCCACCAACCACCCGGGGACACTGAAAATAACGGGGGTAGATCTGGCTTTTGACCTCTACAGGCCACGTCTATCACTCATTATTCCCTATGTACAGCAGACATGGGCTTAGAGTCTACCTCCACAACCCCCAGGAAATAACAAGACCATAATTTCCTAGCCTCTGAGACCATTTTTACTGTACGCAGGGAGTAATAGTAATTTATAACATAGTGAGTTTGTGACAGAAAGCTAGGGGTTAACCAGAAACTGAAGACACACAGGGCCTGCGTCAGGTGACCTGAGGGTGGGGGCAAAGTGCTCAGAGCTCTCAGGGAGGGAAAGTGGTTGAGTGACAGAAACTGCTGAGGCAGTCATTCAGTCAGTTGGTGTCTGACAGAGTTGGTGCCTGTCAGAAGTCTGTCAGAGTTGGGGCCTGACAGAGACTGAGTGAGTCAGTTCGTACCTGACTGAGGCTGGGAGGACAGCTGATCCTGTGAAGGAGCTTGAGACAGTGGCGGGAAAGACTTCCAGAGGCTGCAAGCTCGACAAAACCAGCCAAGAGGGCTGTGTGTGAGGAACAAGTGTGAGTCAGTCAAGACCTGAACGGTCACAGACACCTATAGACAACTCTGAAGATCTAGTGAGGTGGTTGAGGGTGTGGATGTGGGTCTGAGACACCAAGAAGGGCTGAGAGGAGAGACTCCAGTCGAGGGGTGAGACTTGGCACATCATTCCCAAGAGGCCAGACCTTGGCTAGAGGTGGAGAGAGCAAGATATAGGGAAACTGTGAACTGTGTAACTGAGAAACTCAAAAGAAGGAAAAAGTTTTTGTAAAGCCTGAAACAACTGAGCAACGTGTTAGCCTGTGTAAATATCTCCCATATCCCCAGTTTAAAGACTTTGTGTTATAATAAATCTGTGGTTTTGAGTTAAAGTTCTTGAGAGCCTATATTTTTGGGAAAAACTAACAAAGCTGCTGTGGTCCCCTATGAAGAGAATTATATTTCCATCAAATAAACAAGTAAAATACCCTGAAGAGACTGAAATAAAGAGATCCAGTGAGGCCGTGAGGTTGGCGCTGCTATAATTGGTGGCAGCGGTGGGATGGTCTGCAACATTGTTTCCTCTTCTTCTGCTGGTTGCTGTACCAACACCTCAGGCACCGGCTGGGGTCTGCTTCTTGTAACAATGTTTACAGGATTAGCTTGCTGTCTCTTTAATTCAGAAGCTAAATCATTGCCCAATAAAAGTGATGTTTCTATGTCACTCAGGACTCCCACAATCCAATCACCTTGGAACTCTCTATACTTGATAGGAACTTCTGCTAGGGCCACTTCAAATGCAGGTCCTTTAATGCCTTTTATGGTGTAAGATTTCCCAGGCAAATACTGATGACTTTTTACTAATCCTGGCTGTATTAGGGTAACCTGCGCCCCTGTGTCCCTATAAGCCTTGACTTCCTTGTCATTTACTGTCACAGTCTCAGTATACTCCTCACTCAAGCTTTCCTGTACTTTCCACACCTTCAGAACACTAGTGGGTCTTTCTGGTGGTGTGTTCTCTGGAAGTGAGGGGTTTGTTTCTACTTCTTTCTGTTGACCTTGCACCATTTTAACTGTCTTAGTTGGTGGGGTCTTTTTTCCTTTTTCTGGGCAAGTTCTGGCATAGTGCCCTATTCACCCACATTGGAAACAAGCAGCCTGAGTCTTTCTGTATGGAGGTGGACTGTACCGCTTTGCAGGGTTGTTGTTACCCGCCCCAGACTTCTCTGGAGAGTTCCAGACTCGGGGTTTTTTAGTTGGAGCAGTCCACATTGATCTCCCTAGATCTGATTCAATCTCATCTAGAATCACAGCTGCTTCTTCTACTGTTTTCAATTTCTTGTCCCTCAGAACCCACCTATACTGAGGGGGGACTTGGTTATAAAACTGTTCCAAGCCCACTAAGTTTTTCAGGTCTTCTAAAGTGGAAACTTTACTCCCTTCAACCCATCTGTTAAGGGCTCTGTCTACCCAACAACCTAGTTGAGAGTATGTTTCTCCAACTTCACATTTTTGTTATAACAGAGTTCAACGCAAGGAAGAGGCGAGGTGGTAGTGATCATAGCTGTTTTATCCTGTACAGCATAGTACAGGGTTGCACTCTAAGACTGCTAACTGGGCCAATGGGGTCAACTTATATACACTTTAAGGCCCCCACGCTAGCATGCCATTGGATCCTTCAAACCAGCCAGGGGCCCCGATTGGAGCAGGGCAACAGGGGTTTGGATCCTGCTGCCTTTTGTTTCTGAGTCTCCAAGCTCAATTTTTATGGCTGCAATGAGCCAGGCGGGAACACCCATCATAGTCTATACTTTGGTCCACATACACAACACCATTTAAGGATTCAAAGGCCAAAGCACCACGGACCATCAGTGCTCCCTTCTCCCTAGCTGCCCCTGCCTTCCCAACAGGATTCCTGATTCCAGTGTTATTGGGAGTGGTATTACCAGAATTGCAGATTCTATCAGGGAGGGATCCAGAAAACAAAGTCTTGTTTGATTATACTCAACTTGGCATCAATTTCTCAAGATCTGGTTACCTGCAGAAAAGGTATATTTGAATCGGTATGGTTTAGCCCAAAATTTCTTCGTCATTTTTGATACAATACTATTTGAAGCTTTGATTTTTCCTTTATTTTTGATGTTGTCATTCACATCTTTCTGTTTGACTCAACCTCCTAAAGGAAGAGGAAAGACTATGTGAGTAAATCATTGGAACACTGAGAAGCATGTCTTTCTGTGCTATATTGCCAACATACACGAGGCGCGTTCTGCACGAAACCTTTAATGCTGGTTCAGTCCTGTCGCCAAACTGACATTCTGCACTTGAATCATTGAATTATAGAAACCAACCCTATGAGTTTATGATTCTATAATTCTAGTGTAGAAAATCAGATTAGGTGCAGGGCTGGACCAGGATGAAAGGTTTAGTGTGGAATAGTGAAACAATTGGCAGGGGAGAAAATTGAGAAGAACTCACTAGCTTCCTAGCAGCAGCTGAATACCTTGTAGGCTAAGTTCATTTGTTTCTGACTGTTGGTTCATAAGGCTGGGTGTGGCTAGACTTACAAGCTGTTGAATAGAAAATCTTCTGGCCCATGGCTTGCGGTCTACATTTTTTTTTGAGGCTGCCTATTGAATTAGGGCCTAAGATGTGTGTTGTTTTATAGAATGCAGACTTCTTTAAAAGAAATCAAGGTATAATTACAGTGGACTTATAAGGGTGAAACTTTTGGTTAGTTTCTGAGTTGAATATTTGGGCCAAAGTAAAGCAGGGAAGCTCCATTTACTTCAATTGATCTCTAGCAGCAAAACGTGTGTACAGTTGTTTAAGCAGAAAGTGTACTTTAAAAAGATAAATTGATTTAGATAATTATAATGGACTTGAATGAATCCCCCTTTATTTCTTAAATTAGACTTTGCCTGGTATAGATCAAAGTGTGTCATTATCACCACTATGTAACATATTAACTATGCTATTACCATGTTTTATAATACACTTTTATCTGCATTTTCCCCCGCAAAACATGTCTTATCAATTGAACTGAACAAAAGGAAGGACAAAAGGTAATATTCCTGGTGATTCATCATTGACCTACAGAAGGTACATATTCCCTCTGCCATTAAAAAATAATCTAGGTAAATTACCTTTTACAGTGGATGTGCCTCTCTTATTGATTTCTTAGGGAACAAGTCCTGCCCCCCCCCAAGCTGTTAAGCATATCACTTTTGTAGCATGTTCTTTGAGAGAACAGTCTGTGTTAGAAATACAAAAGCAAAGTGATTCCTCAAGCCTTAGAATTAAGCAGAAGGCAAGTCATTAGATTTCATTTGGCTCAATGGTCTGTGTTCATATGTACTATGTGTACCATAGTAGGTTTTATAGCCCTCTGAAACCGTGGGTCCTACATATCTGGTTAACATTCAGCTAATAAACCCCAGGGAAACAATAACTTGGAAAGACTCCTAAAGTACAGTTGGTAATGAGACACATAATAATTTATAATCTCTATTATAATCCAAGGAAAAAGAAGATAGAAGCAGATACCTTCCTTACCTTTTAAAGGAGCCACACTGTTTACATGGTATCTGATGGTATGCTGGTGGACCCCTCCTCAATCAAGTGGAGTTTCCACAACTTTAACCAAACTACATGGAGGATCAAACCAAATGAGTTCCATATATGATCATAACTTTCCAGCTTCTTTCAAAAGACAAAGCAGTTATGCAGAGCCCCAGTTTTGTATTGAATCATTTGGGGTAGGTTTTAACTCTTCTCCCATACATGATGGTTCAATCAAAACTGTCCTCTCCTTAGGCTATTTAGGGAAATTAACAAGCAAAGAATGGGTGCCTATATATTCCTTTTTAAGCTTTTGAACAAGGCTGAGGGACGGCATAGATTAAATTTGTAAAACTAAACATGGAACAGGTAAAATGCTTCCTTGCCCCACATTATGGTTCTGTTCAGATTACAGGTCCCCCCCCTTCTGTTCATTTTTTTTTAAAATTAAGTGTCTTTGCACTATTATTTCATGGTATTATATCATTACTCCCTCACACACACGCACTCACGCACACCGTTATTAAGCAGATTATTTGGGAAGGCCACAATAAATAACTCAAAGGGTTATAGTGACCAAAAATTTACTAAGTGTAACGTACTACAAACGTATAACGTCTACAGGTGAACCATAGTTCATATTAACTCATCAACAATCACATAAGCAATCACAATACAAGATATATTTCTACAAAAATACAGGTCAAGGTAGAATTCCAATGTACAGGAGGTCGACTTGATGTCCTGCTTTGAAGTTTCTTCCAGCAAGGTAAACTCTACGTAGGCTTCCCAATCCCCGGGTCCCAGCGGGGGATCCCCCGTCTTGACAGGCTTCTCCCCGCCCCCAGCCAGCTGGCCAGTGGGGGAAGCCCCGCTCCCCACAGTCACCATGTAGTGTTAGAGCTTTTGCAGGTCCATTTTTAAAATATGTGCCTTTAAGGTTGAGCACGATTCCCATAGGGAATAATGGGGAATTGATCCGCGGGTATTGGTGGCTCTGGGGGGGGGTTATGTTTTGAGGTAGAGGCACCAATTTTTTAATATAGCATCTAGTGCCTCTCCCCAAAATACTCCCCAAGTTTCAAAACGATTGGACCAGGGGGTCCAATTCTATGAGCCCCAAAAGATGGTGCCCCTGTCCTTCATTATTTCCTATGGAAGAAAGGTATTTTAAAAGGTGTGCTGTCCCTTTAAATGTAATGGCCAGAACTCCCTTGGAGTTCAATTATGCTTGTCACACCCTTGTTCCTGGCTCCACCCTCAAAGTCCCCAGATATTTCTTGAATTGGACTTGGCAACCCTAACTCTACATTCCCCTCTTCAATAGAGACAACTCCAGTAATATAATCACATTCCAAGTGGAAGGAAACTCCAAACTCTTCCTCCTCCAGTAATTTATAATAACATCTTCTTTAGTACATTTACAATTAGACACAAAAGGTCTTCATTCTCTGCTTACAAGCTGGCACCAGCTCAAAAAAAGGCTCAAGGAGCTGGTGCCAGTTTGTAAGCAGAGAATGAAGACTTTTTGTGTCTAATTGTAAATGTTCTAAAGAAGATGTTATTATAAATTATAATTCTATAGTGACTATAGGGTTCAAGCATTGTATATTCATCTTCAGTTATAGTATTCAGATTATAGAATTGTTACTAACCCTGAATTAAACTAAGGCACATCAAAGTAGCAACCCCCACCTTTCTTCTTTCGCTTCTATTAACAAATGCAGGAATGTCCTCTTTGAAGATAAGACCTCTTGGGACTTGTTCTCAGGCTCAGCCAGGCCTGAACCCAGGATGTGCTAGTCGCAATATAGATAAGGAGTCCAGTGTGTGAATTTCATATAATATATGTATATTATAATTTTCTTTAAAAATAATATGGGATACTGAATTACAACTTCATTTAAGTATTGTCACAGAATTTTGTTTCTTTGGGACAAAAAAATTCATACCTGCTAATTATCTGGCCAGTCTACTGATTTCCAAATGTAGGAAAGCTTTTACTTTGGCCCAATTTAATGTCCTATCCTCTCACTCTTGAAAGGGAGATAGTGTGGTATATTGTACCAGGAACATATATGCCTTTGTGCAAGCTGAGAAGTTGAAGGTGTTGGGCATGTCTTATTGCAGTACCCTTTTTATTGCGGTCTTAGACATAATTTCATTACTTTTGTTCTCCCCAAAAAATCCAGAAAGATCAGAACAATTATATGTTTATTTTCTCCTCTTGGACCACGATCCAATCCCATAGCAGTTCTAGGGAAAAAGCACCAAGGAAAAAGCCTCAAAGGAAAAACCCCATGGACATCAATGCTTACAGGAAAAAAGCCCCCATGGAAAAATGCCCACATGGAAATAAGCCCACATGGAAAGAAGCCCACACAGGAAAAGCCCATACTGAAAGAAGCCCACATGGAAAGAAGCCCACATGGAATAGGGTTGCCAAATCCAATTCAAAAAATATTTGGGAACTTTGGGGGTGGCGCCAGGAGCAAGGTTGTGACAAGCACAATTGAACTCCAAAGGGAGTTCTGGCAATCACATCTAAAGGGACCACATTCCTTTTAAATACCTTCCCTCCATAGGAAATAATGAAGGATAGGGGCACCTTCTTTTGGGGCTCATAGAATTGGACCCCCTTTTCCAATTCTTTTGAAACTTGGAGGGTATTCTGGGGAGAGGCACTGGATACTATGCTGAAAATGTGGTGCCTCTACCTCAAAAAACAGCCCCCCAAGAGCCTGAGATACCCATGGATCAATTCTCCATTATACCATTTTTTTTTATTATTCCAACTATGACTCCTGCTTTGTCCAGCTATGTTTATTGATTTCTTCCTTCCAGATACTTGCCAGAGTCAGTCCTGCTTAGCTTCTGAGATCTATGAGGCCTTAACTACTTCTGCTATTTAAGAAAGAGAAGCTGTCTCAGAGCAGGCAGTAATTTGCCTAACCCAAAAACCATACATTTTGACATTCTTGAAAAGTATAGGCAACTGATATTTCATGATTCCGGTGTGGGAAAATCCAAACAGAATTCTGGTTAGGTGATAGAGATCTTATGCTTGAATTAAACAAAGATACCATCTATAGAGATGGTACCTTTGATAAAGTGCCAAATATGTTTTACAAACTGTACACATGGCATGCCAAGGTGGGTAATTCATATCCACCATGTATTTACATTTTACTTCAAAAAAAGAATAGCCATAATAGAATGGAATCAATAGTTTCATTATTTCAGATTCCAGATCTGTCACCTCAAAAGGTTTTAGTGGATTTTGAGAAGGCTTGTATGAATACAGTGAGGATTGCCTTTCCACACGCTGAGGTCAAAGGGTGTTATTTTCACCTGTGTCAGAGTCTCATTAGGAAAATCAACAGTGTTGGTTTGAAGACTGAAAACGAAACTAATATGAACATCAAAATTACACTGAAATCTCTTGCTGCATTAGCCTTTGTCCCAATCAGAGAGACAATGTGAGAACTGTTTTTGATGAGCTTGCTGCCACATTTCCAGATGAAGACAGCTACAATGCAGTGCTCATGTACTTCTTTTTGACATATATTGAGGGTGCAAGGAACAAGGTATACACCTCCGTGAAAAACTAGCCTAAAGAAAATATATAACAAATGATACAAATGTTTATAAATATAGCAACCAAGCGTTGTTAAGATCTTTGAAGCTCTGCTCTATTGTAAAATGTATGATGGTTTTCCAAAGCTCGTAGAAGCTTGTTAGTGAAACAGGGGATCAAGTACGGCCCTGTTACACTTCTTGTGCCCTGCTGCACTGGATTATTTCATCTTTAAAATTCGTGAAGATGCCCTGGAGCGTTGGACTCCCTAGAAGAACCTACCTTTGCCAAGACTTGGACTGCTCTTCTCATCTTCTGGGCATTAATTCGCCTATAAAGGGACTTGAATGTGAATGTGGTCTTTGTCTATTCCATGATTAATTTCACTTTATATGTTTGGTTGCTATATTTATAAGCCTTTGTATCATTTGTTATATTTTTGTTGAGGCTGGTTTTTCGCAGAGGTTCCTTGTTCCCTGCTCCATTTTTCCGCGAGTCTCTGTTGGTTGTCTAATACATTGAGGGTGCAATAGTTAGAGATCCTCATTTTCCTATAAGAATATGGAATCATCATGATGCAAATCTGGAACAGTCACCAAAGACTCTAAACTGTTGTGAGGGATATCACAATGCTCTTAGTTCCTTGTTCCATTGCAGTCATCCCAGTGTATGGTCTCTGCAGAGGGACCTGGCTTGTCACAAACGAATGTTGGCTAATGCACAGGCAGGTCATCTAGAGGTGAAAAAGAGGAAATATGAGACACTACGACCGTTTTCGCGCACAGCTTACCTCGCAGTCACAATCCTGTTCCCTCCGCAGCGTCTGGTCAGATTTCCCACCATCGGCGCCGAAGTTACAGGAAGTGCCACAGCTTTTGCGTAGCAAACGTAAACCGCTAAAACCCAGTTTACGTTTGCTACGCAAAAGCCGTGGCACTTCCTGTAACTCTGGCACAGATGGTGGGAAATCCGACAGATGCTGCGGAGGGAACAGGATTGTGACTGCGAGGTAAGCTGTGTGCAAAAACGGCATACATGACATGGTTGCCACTTCTGTGCAGCAATATGAGCAGGTGGAAGATAAACTTAGTTGCTTAAAGAGATTGCAATGAAGAATTATATCTGAGTTATTATTGTTGTTAAATAATTGTTGCTTTTACTATTAGGGTTAGATAGTCTTTTGTGTTAAGAGTAACATTAAAAAATTTGACAAACTGTAAATTAATAAAGTTAAAGTATTTAATTTTATTTAAATATATTTCTATGTAGAGTTTAATTTCTGTTATTATTGTTTTTCCTTCTTAATAAAGTTCATTGATAACAAAATGGCCACTTTTTGTTGCATGTGAATATGACTTATTTTAATCCTAAAGTAACAACAAAATATTATTAATGGTTATCCACAATTATAAATATCAACGGTGCTTTACATATTCTTCCATGGGGGCTTTTTTCTATGTGGGCTTCTTTCAGTATGCGCTTTTTTCCATGTGGGCTTCTTTCCATGTGGGCATTTTTCCATGTCAGCATGTTTCCATGTGGGCTTTTTTCCTGTGAGCATTTATGTCCATGAGGTTTTTTCTTTGAGCTTTTTTCCTTTGGGATTTTTTCCTTTGTGCTTTTTTCCGGTTACCTCCCATGGCTTCCTAGCTGCTACACTCAAGATCTGGGACAATCTTAAACACCAATTACTTCCAACAATATTCAGCTCTTCAGCTTTTTTCTTTCAAAAATGGTTTCCCTCAAGGAATGATATTGCAACTGCCAAACTCTGAAATCAAGCTAACTTAACACATTTAACTGATATTACTTCATCAACTGGTTTGCTACCAAAACCAGGGGTGGAATTCTAGCAGGAGCTCCTTTGCATATTAGGCCACACAGCCCTGGGGTAGCCAATCCTTCAAGAGCTTACAAGGCTTTTTTTTGTAAGCTCTTGGAGGATTGCCTACATCAGGGGTGTGTGGCCTAATATACAAAAGAGCTCCTGCTAGAATTCCACCCCTGACCAAAACAACTACTAGAACAAAAAATGAACCATGGGGGCTTTAACATCTTCAAATCAACCATTTGATATCACAACTTTGAACTTACCGGGGGGGGGGTGGTTTGCTCGCTCTCAGAATAGCATTTGAAGTTCTTTTAGATAATAGAGGTCATTCATTCAAAGGATTGATCTCTAAAAGTTATGACATTTTTATTCAACTTGACAACACTGAAGAATTACGCTTTTGGCAAAAATGGCAAGTGGACTGTAATTTTGCAATCACAGATTAAAGGTGGGACCATATCTGGTAGACCAAATTAATCACCTCCCCATTTGTTAACACAAGATTGCAATTTTACAAAATGATCACACAGTGGTATGCCACACCTCAAGAACTAGCTTTTTCCATCCCCTCTGTGCTGGAAGAAATTTGGGGTTTTAGGCACTTATGCTCACTGCTGGTGAGAATGTCTAGTTATTGCAGCCGTTCGGCAAGATGTCCTCTCCCAAATTCATTATTGGATACAAGGTTCCTTTCACGCCAGAATTTCTCTTTCTTAATATCTGGCAAGATGACTCTATCCCAGCCATCAGACGTTATTTGATCTCTAGTCCTATAGTTGCTGTGAGGACATCATTTGCTTCAAAATTGGGAGTTGCATCTTGCTCCTACAACTGTACTCTAAAGTTTAGGACCTCTTCATAATGGAAAAGATTATGGCCCATGTGCGGCAAGCAGATTTGTGTGCCAATTTTTTTCTCTCTCCCAGAAATGGTTCCCTGTTTTTTAATTCATCTTCTAACAATATTCACCCCCCACAAACAGATATATCTAAAAGTAATTTATATCTAATTATTCCCCATTATATTGATCATCTTTTCTCTCCTTCTGCTACCCCCACAGGGATGTCATGAGCACACCTATTTCTGATGTGTCAATACAAAATATACGATATTCTAGATATGAGAATGTATGTTGTAACACATTAATTGGTTGATCATCAAACATCTCCACTGTTTCCAGCTATGATCTTTTTTTTTTTTTGTATCTCTAACTGTTCCGACTGCTGCATTGCACTTACCTGAAAATGATTTCATGATATTGTTCTGTAATTGTTACTGCAGTTGAATTAATTTATATATTTATTGTTTCTGACTCAAGAAAATTTAATAATGTTTAAGCTTAGGCTACAAGAAATCTGGAGCAGTCTTGAAAATATTTTTCTATGTAAAAATATGCAAATAAATAAGCAACAAGAATTACAGAGACTAACGGGCTGTGAAGTCACCTCCAAGGTAAAATATTTGGGTGTGGAGATAACAATTAAGAATATTGATCTATTTAAAATAATTATGAGAAGCTATGGCATAAAGTGGATGAAGATATGTTAAAATGGAACAAACTTAGTTTGTCATTGCTGGGTAGAATAGCTGCAATTAAAATGAATATTCTATAAAGAATATTTGTTTCAAACTATTCCCATTGTGAAAGAAAGTAAACAATTTGATAAATGGTGAAGAAAAATTTCAGAATTTGTGTAGGCTGGGAAGAAACCAAGGTTCAAAATGAAAATTTTGACAGATGCAAAAGAGAGAGGTGGATTTCAAGTACCGAATTTAAAATTATATCAAGAAGCAGCTTGTTTAGTGTAGATAAAAGAATGGATAACGCTGTTAAACAAAAAACTCTTAGTGCTGGAAGGGCACGGAAATAAATTTGGCTGGCACGCATATTTGTATTATGGAAAAAAGAAGATGGATGGTTTTTTCTCTCACCATTATATAAGAAATAATTTGCTAAATACATGGATGAAATACAAGAAATATGGGCATGAGAGAAAACCGTTATGGATAGTGCCAGCTGAAGTAATAAAAATAATGGCTGAGATAGGTGAAGAAAAGTGGTTGTCATATAATCAATTATTAAAAATACAAAGTGGCAAAATAGAACTGAAAACTGCTGAAGAGTTGAATAATAAATATGATTGGTTCCAAATGCAACAAATAAAGAGTTTGGTGGATAATGATATCAAAACTGAAGGAATGCTAAATCAAACTTTCTCAGTGGAGGGAAGTAACTGGAAAAGGTTCCAATTAACACAGATATACCACCCTCAAATGCCCACTGCATTGGCTCCTGTGACACCATCACATGTCCTAATATGGTTGACTACATAGCATTTTGATAGCTGCAATAACCAACTGGCTGGAATGACCATTTCCAAGATAAGTATCTTTTTTTACAAAAAGTGCAAAGGAATAATAGATCAGAGAACAATAGCCGAAAACAGCCACTTGTGACTTTGGACCCAGTTTGTGCCCTCTTAAAGTTAATTGATTTCACTATTTCAGACTGTGTAACGACAACACAACATGCAGAGCAGCACTGTAACATGAACTCACTTGTACAACTGAGATGTAGGACAAATCAATAGGTTTGAGCATGTCACTCACGAAAGAGTCTTTATGTTCAACATGCGCAAAATTCAGCATGCTTGCAAATGTTGATGGAATCTGAATTGAAGAAGATGAATGCAGTTTTTTTTCAAGAGATTTAAGATTTTTGTGTAAGAGTTCCCCCCCACCCTTCACATGCACACACACACACACAGCATTCTTTTGGGTGGCTGTCAGGAATGCCTGTTGATTTACTTTGTTCAGAAGCCAGGAACCTGACATAGTTCAACTATTGTTACTCTGTTCTGACTATTTTTACAAGGAGTTGGAGCTTTTTATTTTGCTTTCTTGGCTTCCTGCCAACATCTCAAAACAATGTACAATTAAAAACACGAGGCAGAGTTACATATACCCTGAGAAAGAATGGGTAGGCAGAAGAGAAATACATTAGGGCATGTCACCATCACAGTACTGGTGCTTCAGTTCTATTCCCTTTGTTTCTTTCAAAAATACTTCCCCCCCCCCCGGCCCTTATTTGCAGGAGAGACTGTGATTGGTAAAACTTGATATCCAAACAGACTGAATGAAGCAGTGGAAGACTCCCACTCAGGACTGGATCTAAGGGGGGGCAGAAGGGGCACCTGCCCCAGGAGACGTCACGGGGGCACCAAATTGGGTGCCCCCAGAGGGTAGGTGGGGGGAGCAAAAAAGTTATAACATGAAATCGTTTATATTAACGATGGTTGTGAAACTGGAATTTGGCTCACAAACAAACATTAAAATTTTGATTTGCTTCCACAAATACAGGTGTTATCACCATTGCTCTCTTCCCTTCAGAAACTCAGCTGGTATCCTGGTCTGTACTTCAGCAAAAGCAGGGAACATGCCAGGCTTTAACCAGAATTAATACAAGATGACTGTGTTTGTATATCACACTACAGTTAAGAATATGGTTAATAAATCAACCATGGTTTCAGATAGTTTATCTGAGAGCCAGTATGGTGTAGTGGTTAAGTGTGTGGACTCTTATCTGGGAGAACCAGGTTTGATTCCCCACTCCTCCACTTGCACCTGCTAGCATGGCCTTGGGTCAGCCATAGCTCTGGCAGAGGTTGTCCTTGAAAGGGCAGCTGCTGGGAGAGCCCTCTCAGCCCCACCCACCTCACAGGGTGACTGTTGTGGGGGAGGAAGGGAAAGAGGATTGTGAGCCGCTCTGAGACTCTTCGGAGTGGAGGGCGGGATATAAATCCAATATTTTCATCTACCTCACAGGGTGTCTGTTGTGGGGGAGGAAGGTAGAGGAGATTGTTAGCCGCTCTGAGACTCTTCGGAATGGAGGGCGGGATATAAATCCAATATCTTCTTCTTCTTAATGGATCCTAAGTAACCAAACTGAATGGAGTACACTACACTACTCCCAGTTAGTTTAATTAACCCTTAGTCTGACATGACATTTGGCACAAACTGCTGTGTATATCCAGCAAAAGTTGATTTAAGAAATCAGGAGCGGACTGTGGTTCACAGAGGGTTTCTCTCTCCGTCCCGCCAGAGGGCATGAATTCCCATTTGCCTTGTCTGCTGTAACCATGGTTTAGCACCTACCCAAAGTATGGTTATACTAGCCACAATTGTGAATAGAGAAAATTTTAGGAAAGGTGAGAATTCATTTCCTTCTTCCCCTTTAGCTGCTTTCCAAAACTAGTGGGGACTTCAGATTGTCCACCCCACCTCATTCACTGCCACGGACTCCACCACACTGCCTATATGATGATTGATTTTGATGCTGATATTTGAATAATGATTGTAAATTAGAACTGAAATAAATTATTGAAAGAAAACTCCTTAAACATATATATATATATTCTACATAGCAAACTAAACCTGGCTGGAACTCAATCTATAATGAAGTAAGAGATAATCACCGCTGTGTTTGTATCTGTGACGGACTGCAAGGCTTTTAGCTAAGCAGCAAGGAATCAAGAGAGCTGCTAGGTGACATAACGAAGAGCTGTGACATCAGGCTGCTTAGAATTCTGAGGAATTGCAAAAAAAAAAAGAAGAAGCAGTGAGACAGTTGAGAGGGTCAGTCAGAGTGTTCAGGCCTAGACAGCAGATCTGTGAAGAAGCAGCCAGTTTGAGGGAAACTATTGCTACAGACTGAATTCTGGTGGTTACCGAGAGAGAGAGAGAGAGAGAGAGAGAGAGAGAGAGAGAGGGTAGTTAAATAAAAGAAACTTCAAACAGGAAAGCTTCTTGGTGTTAAAAGAGAAAGCTTTTGGGGGAGGGACGGTAGCTCAGTGGTAGAGCATCTGCTTGGTAAGCAGAAGGTCCCAGGTTCAATTCCTGGCATCTCCAAAAAAGGGTCCAGGCAAATTGGTGTGAAAAACCTCAGCTTGAGACCCTGGAGAGCCGCTGCCAGTCTGAGAAGACAATACTGACTTTAGGGAGGGACGGTGGCTCAGTGGTAGAGCATCTGCTTGGTAAGCAGAAGGTCCCAGGTTCAATTCCTGGCATCTCCAAAAAAGGGTCCAGGCAAATAGGTGTGAAAAACCTCAGCTTGAGACCCTGGAGAGCCACTGCCAGTCTGAGAAGACAATACTGACTTTAGGGAGGGACGGTGGCTCAGTGGTAGAGCATCTGCTTGGTAAGCAGAAGGTCCCAGGTTCAATCCCTGGCATCTCCAAAAAAGGGTCCAGGCAAATTGGTGTGAAAAACCTCAGCTTGAGACCCTGGAGAGCCGCTGCCAGTCTGAGTAGACAATACTGATTTTGATGGACCGAGGGTCTGATTCAGTATAAGGCAGTTTCATATGTTCTCAGAGAAAGCTTTTACCTGGTTGAGAAAAAGACTAGGAGTCTGGAAAGGCAGCTTGCCAAAGGGCCTGGGTAGAGGCAGGGACAGTCTCATAGGCCAGGCGAAACTGAAGTTATTCTCATGGTGTCTAGAGATTACCTGGAAGTCCAGACTAAAAGAGTCTTAGGAACAACAAGAGATATTAGCTGGAGAAATGGAATAACATTGTGAGCTCTCAGAGCAACGAACTGCATAAGCCATACCAGTATAGCATCTCCCTAGAGTGAATTAAAGTGAAGCATCTTGAATTAAAACAAAAGTCTGTCCTGTGTAAATACCTCAACCCTGCCTGTGTTTGTGTGAATAAAGACCTGTTCTGTTTGCTGTTCAAAGGTTTGGTGCCTGAATTTCTGAGGAGAATTTATGAACTACAGAACCCCTACAGAAACAGTGTCAGCCCAAAAACCAGCCTGAAGGAATTTTAAAATAAAGTTTTATTTTTATTTTAGCAGTGAGCTACCACAAAAATACTTAGTCTCATTTACTACATCAGCAGTACAGCTGAAGGAAAGAGGTGGGAGAAGAAAGTGCGGGTCACTGTAAAAAGGTAGTCAGTCAGAAAACCGACAAAGACTGACCAAGTCTTTAGTCAGGAAACACTTAATGTCGCAGTATTGGTTTTACACTCCAGTACTTTTATTTCATTTGAAGTTACTTCAAACTATTGGTTTTTAATGGGCTATTCCCCAAGAGTCTTATTACAGTTCCTAGAGGCCAGTCATGTTGGTACATCTGGAGACAAGGAGAAAATATTATGGATTTACAAATTGGCTGGGAGCTGATATTTTGTTTCCAGACATTCTGAGGATGCCTTTTCATTTCTAGAAAGTTTTTATGTGTATTCTCATTACTGCCTGTTGCATATAGTCCCTCTGAAGAGATGCAGATGTCCAGAAATAAGGCCCATATGCAAAAGAAAACCAATTATCTTAGCAGTACCACCTTGAATCTTATAAGCCAAGGGAGAACCATTCCATTTTTCATAGACTTCCAATGTAAAAAAATCTGTGTATGAGATAGCCATGTTTAATTTATTTACAAAAATATGAGTATACACAGACACACACACACATACACACACACACATACATACAGGTTTTGAAAAGCACTCTCTCTCCTCCTGACCTCTCCTAGTTAATATTTCATAAATATCAAATCTACTGGCCTGTGCCATGTAGTGAATTCCAGGTCCTGGAGTTATACTCCACAAGATTCTTGCATCTTTTGCTCCAAGCAATAAATGTAGCTCCAAGGCAGGGGCGTCAAACAGGGGCGTCAAACAGGCTGGATCCAGCCCCTGCAGCCCCTGGATCCGGCCCATGAGCAACTGACCTCCCCCTATGCCTCTCAGAGTTTCTGAGAGGTACAGGCTGGCTGGGCTTCTGTCCTCCTTCTACAGGCTGCAGAAGCAGGATGAAGATCTCTCTGGCTCCCCCCTCCCAATTCTTGGGGTGCCTGAGAGGTGTGGGGCTGGCTGGGCTTCCATTCTTCTTCTGCAGCATGGGCAGACTGCAGAAGGAGGATGAAGATCTCTCTCCCCCCACCCGCCTCCCAAAGTACCTGAGAAGCACACATTTATGTCAGATCTGTCCCTCATAAGAAATGAGTTCGACACCCCTGCTCTAAGGTCTGCACTGATGCTGCACTCAGTTGGATTCAGTTTAAAAAAAAAAAAAAAAAAATCCAACCATAGATTTTACAGCATTTCAGATGACTTGGATCTCGGGTTGGATCCAACCAATTTTTCCCACTATCAAAAAGGAAACAGGCCTGTAGCTACAGTGGGGCCCAAGGGGCAAGGCCACTCCATTCAACCCCTCCCCCCTTCCATCTGCATGGCCCCTCCACTGGAGGGTCTCCAATCTGCCCCCTTTGCTCACCACCACTCACTGCTGCTCTGAACAAATGCAGCATTGCTCAAGAGGGAGACGATCGCCGCCATTTCTTTTGTAAGTTACCCCCTCCTCCCGCAACTTGGGTACCTTCCTGATGCAGTCTGATCTCAGCAGTGAGCACAGTGAAGTCCTGCTTTTAGCCTTCAAAGCCATTTTAGGCTCCGCACCCCCCACACACACCTAAAATTTTCTCCCCTGGGCCCTGCTGCCTAAAGTTTTCTGGCTACAGGCCTGCATGAGAGCTGCATAGACAAAAGCCAGTTGGGATGGGTGTGCTGTAGTGAGCATGAAAATTAGATTAGATTGAGTGAAAAAGCTGACTGGAGTCAACTCCTCAGGCTTCTCTTCGTATACACCTTGAACTCCAGTAATCACTCAGGACTGGCAGGGATTCAGAGAATCTTTTAATGCTGGCTCTTTACCATGTTTTTCTAGTTGCTGAGTTTGTAAACATTTCAGCCATGTAAAAGCTATTTAAAATTATGTCAATTGAACAAGCATTCCAAATGAAACTTAAATATGAAGTGTTACACCTATTTGTCATTGAATATAAAGTGTAACACCTATTTGTCATTATCAAACTCCATAGTTTCTTGGACAATTTATTGGATTATAGATCCATATGGTTGCCATGCTGAGTTTGGCAGCCATCAGGAGAGTTGGGAGGGGGGGCATAGAAGGTCATATGACATTAGCAACATTGTTACATCACTTCCAAATTGCTACATCACTTCCCCCTCCCCATATTTTCTGCCCCCCTCCATGCGACGTCTAGCAACCTGAACTAGAAGAATCTTAGCAGGATGCTGTTGGGTTTAAAATGGTTTTCAATTAACTGGTTTTGTTGGTTCTAATATACGTATTTATTATATAAAGTTGTTTATCTCCCAGAGCCCAGTACTGGCTGGGATAGGGCGATCCATCAAATTGAATAAATCAAATCTGAAGTGGCTCTGCCTTGCTCCTTGACCTTTCAGGGCACACCCGGCAGGTTAATAGGGAACCAGGCACAGCAAACTTTGTTCTGGCCCATGGAAAAATGCTAAGTTTGGTGTAATGCTAAGTTTGGTGTAGTGGTGTAGTTTGGTGTAGAGCCAGTTTGGTGTAGTGGTTAAGTGTGCGGACTCTTATCTGGGAGAACCGGGTTTGATTCCCCACTCCTCCACTTGCACCTGCTGGAATGGCCTTGGGTCAGCCATAGCTCTGGCAGAGGTTGTCCTTGAAAGGGCAGCTGCTGTGAGAGCCCTCTCAGCCCCACCTACCTCACAGAGTGTCTGTTGTAGGGGAGGGAGATAAAGGAGATTGTGAGCCACTCTGAGACTCTGAGATTCGGAGTGGAGGGCGGGATATAAATCCAATATCTTCTTCTTCTAAGTTCAGTAAATATGATTATCTGCTCTCGAGCACGTCCCATGCCTTGACCAGTTTTGTACAACTCAGCGATCCACCTCAGACTATGTCTCATGAATATCTGATATGACTCAATAAAAGGCTGGGGGAGACCCAGCAGCCCAGCTCATGATTGCGGCCTGAAGACTGACTGTCGAGTCGTTCTTTGCTTCACAAATCAAATCTGGAAAAGGCAAAGGGCAGTTAGGAATCGCCACAAACTCTATGGTAAAACCATGGTAACCATAAATTTTTACCAAAGAGTTTCCAGAGATTCCTGCAGCCACTCTTTGTCACTTTGGGGTTTTATTCGGAAGTGATGTAGCAACATTGATATTTTGTATTTTATTTTTCTCCCATCACTGCTCAGAGTGGTGATAGGCAGCAGAACCTGCTGGAAGTAAGCCTACCTACCACTGACTTGCTTTGAACTTCAGAACTTCAGTGTTTAGAGGTAGACAGGTAGTGTACTTACAGAGGTAATGTAGTTACAGAGGAGGAATAACAGTGGGGGACTGCAGCAGTGTTTATATACCTTTAAAAGACATCCACTTGGCCACCACTGGCAGAATAATGGACTAGATTGTCTTCATCTTGATCCAGAAAGGCTTTTCCTATATATTTTTGGCAGGTTCAGGAGTTAAGCTTTGATATCAACGCTACTTATAGAATCCTATAAAAATTACAGTGCAAACATTTCTCCTTCCCTATTTTGTTTGTTTTTTAGTTCAAAAATACTTTTATTAAGAAATTTCAAAAGATTACAGCAATGACAGGCAGGATCAACTGTAGTTGCAATATAGGCATAACATGACTTTAAGAACCTGAGAGTACTCCATCATAACTGCATCATGTGGATTGAACTTACAGCAGACAACATAGCATCAGGGATACTATTTAAAATGGAGGATCTAGATGATGCATGAGACAGAAAAGCTTTAAAAATAATATAAAGAAAGAAAAAAAATAAGTAAATAATTAAATAACTACAAAGGCATAACTAAATCAACCACTCCTGTGCCCAAGAGAAGAAAGAACAGAAGTCAAGAAGAGAAGTTAGAAGTACACTAGAGACATTTGTCAAAGTTTATATGGAGGAATTTCTTGAGATGTTACATAACGCACAAAAGGAAACCACTTAGAGGAAAAATGGGAGGAATTAGATTGTTGAAGATTGGAGTTGATTTTGTCCATTATGAAGTACTCCCACACTTTGGAAAGCCAAGTGGTGATAGTTGGAGCAGTAGAAGCCTTCCAGAAAGAGGCTATTGAGGCTTTGGCAGCTGCTAGCAGGCAGACAATCAGTTCACGTAGAATTACAGGAACAGCAATATAGTCCCAAAGGTTAAGGAATATCAATGCAGGGTTTAGAGGTATGTGATAGGATGTGATGAGGTTGATCAATTGCAGCACTTCCGACCAGAACTTTGAAACAATCAGGCATTCCCACCAGCAATGTGCGAAAGTACCTAACTGGCCACATTTTTTCCAGCAGGAAGGAGATGCGGATTTGGAAAAAGTCGCTAGCCAAACAGGTGTGAGGTACCAATGGTTTACAATTTTAAAAGATTATAGTCTGATGTTAATTACCGATGAGGAGAACATATGGGAGGAGCATGGGTCATTCCATTGTTCTTGAAAAAGAGACAAATTACACTCCTGGTTCCAAACCATCTGGTGTCCTAAAGGTTTTTGGCTGTCAAGTCTTAGAAGTATATCATAAATCTTAGATATTAGACCTTTGCTGTTTGAAGCAGACAATTGAAGAAGGTGTTCGAAGTCAGTAGGAGGGTTACTAAAAATACTATGTAGGTCCAATTTAGCAAAAACACGATTCAATTGT
Source organism: Heteronotia binoei (assembly GCF_032191835.1). NCBI lineage: Eukaryota > Metazoa > Chordata > Lepidosauria > Squamata > Gekkonidae > Heteronotia > Heteronotia binoei. The sequence continues at coordinate 13,891,382 of NC_083230.1, forward strand.
GAGTAGAAAAACCAGGGAATGCTACATCTCATTTTTTGCTCCAAAAGACTCTTCGGCAATAGCCCTTTAGCCAAGGATACATCTTTAATATGACACCCCATATTGGGAGTTCCAGGACTGAAGAACAGAGGGAGATTGACCAGGGGGGAACCCGGCTTGATTAGATATTGTGGCGTATCGAGAGAGTTCTGGTACGAGTAAATCCCAAGTCTTGAGAATTGTAGTAAGCATAGAGTTCTGTTTAATCCTGGGAGGATGCAACTTAGGAACAGTCCAGATGACATCCTGAGATGAGAGTGGGGGGAAAAGCGAGCTAAAAGATTTAGACCATTCAGCAGAGTCATTTAAACGCATTAACTTGACCACCGATGCCAACAGAGCAGTCTTATAATAGAGCAGTAAATCCGGGGAGTTCAGTCCTCCTGCCTGACTTCTCTGGCGAATGATGTGGAATCCTACCTCAGCTTTTTATGTTGCCACAGAAATGAGTTGAAAGTGGCTTGCCACTTACGAATAAGTTTCTGAGGAAGATGGATTGAGATAGTATGAAAAAGGCAGTGCAAATGATTTCAGCATATTTAGTCTATCCACAAAGAATACAGCCAACTTATCCTACTTGGCAAAGTCTGAGCAGATGGATTTGAACTTCGCAGTGAAGTTAAGAGATATTAAAAGAGATAGATCATTCAGAACTTGAATTCCCAAGTTAGGTATTGAAGATGAAGACCACTTGAAAGAATATCTTTGTTTAAGCCGGTTTTCCATCTCAGTAGGGAGATTGATTGAAAGGATATTACATTTCAAGTGATTAATTTGAAGACCTGATATTGAGCTGAAGGATGCCAGTACATCGTGCAAAGGAGGAATAGAAGATTCAGGGTCAAAGATATAGAGCAACATATCATCTGCAAACAAGCTCAATTTCAGGGTGTGAGAACCACAGGTGACCCCTTTAATGTTGTCATTATTACGAATCAGAGCCGCCAAGGTTTCAATTGCTAGTGCAAACAGAGCAGGGGACAGAGGACACCCTTGCCTTGTTCCCCATTGTAGCGTGAACTTTTCAGATGATTGGCCATTGATTTTGATCTGTGTCATGGGTCATGATTTTTTTTTTCAGAGAAATTTATTCTTTCTGCTCTATAGCATAAAATCTAGCAAAGAGATATCATCTAAATCTGGAAAATAGAATGCAATCCCCCATTTTATTCAAATAACCCCTAAATACCCTGTCAGCAAATGTCTTTGTTCCCGATCTATAGTTTGAAACACTGACTTGCTCTCAACAGAATCGAAAACCGAATGGAGACAGTTATATCTACATACCTGATTTAGTGGTCCTATAGAAAAAAATACAGGCCTTTGGAAATAAGAAAAATGGGAAAGCGCTTTTTGCATCACAGGAATATTTACAGACCATCAGTCCTTCCATATTTACATGAATCAACATTAAGAGGTTTGTAGCACAGTTAAGTTGCACAGTTAAGGCTCCTGAGATTGATGTGATCCCTCCAAAGTTGATTAAATAAAATATTGATTGCTGGGCACTGGTCTTTGCAACTCTTTTCATCTATATTGATCAAAATGCTCAGATTCCCAGTGACTGGGGTATGGCTGTTATCATTCAGGTATACCAAAAAGATTGAGGAAGAATCGCACTGCTACAGCACCATCCCTAAATCAGACTTTTCCCTGCAGCCACTGTGGCCGGACCTGCCTGTCCCGCATTGGTCTTGTCAGCCACCAGCGAGCCTGCAGCAGACGTGGACTATTGCACCCTTCTTAAATCTTCGTTCGCGAAGCCAAGCCGAGAGAGAGAGAGATACCAAAAAGGGTTAGATCCAATCCTTCCAACTAATCAACTTGCTTAGTGTGGTGGGCAAGCTATACTCCAGACAATTGGAGATTCCTGTCTATGTCATTAGGTTTCTTACCTGTGAAGAGTAATAAATTTAGAGTCTGTTGTAATGTTCCATTGGTCTCCTCTAAAGCATGGGTCGAAGTAACATTTTTTCTGTAGAATGAAGTTGGAATCTACTCTGTTCAAATACTAATACAAACATATATTAGAATACAGTGGATATCTCTCTCTCAAGTATGGGTTAAACTAACAACAACCTTTTCTAAGAGTAGTTCTGTCAGAGAGATTTCTACCCTGATATATTGCATAACATCACAGACATTATTCTGATGCGCTATTTTAAAGGAGAAATACATAGGAATACAGTGGATGTATAGCTCTGCTTGGTGAGAATAGGTTTAGCATATGTAATGAGATAAGAAACCAATATCCCTGTTCAGATCTGATCCTTCCAAAAGTTCACCTGTTCTTCCAGGACATTCAAAGGGTAACCTTGAAGTAGCTGTTTTACTGCAAAGGAACTTCAAGAACAGAATGGAAGGGGAAATTGCTGAATTACAAGTTATTATGAAACTTGGAACAAACACCTCCCTGGGACTGAATATGGACTTCATATGTGAAACGTCTGTGTCCTTGCCAGTCTGGAATTAAAGAAATAATTTAGCATATCCTCTTACATTGCTAGTTTTACTAGAACATTCAGAATATGTATATCACTCCAATTATGTTCAATTACCCAGGCAGGTCTAGCCTGAAGGGCTTTATAATCTCGATCAGTGGTTCTCAACCTGGGGCCATATGGCCCCCCAGGGGGCCTCAGGATATTCCAAGTGGGTAGGGTTGCCAATCCCCAGGTGGGGGCAGGGGATCCTTCGGTTTGGAGGCCCTGCCCCGACTTCAGGGTCGTCAGAAAGCGGGGGGAGGGGAGGGAAATGTCTGCAGGGAACTCTGTTATTCCCTATGGAGATTTATTCCCATAGAAAATCGTGGAGAATTGATCTGCAGGTATCTGGGGCTCTGGGGGGGCTGTTTTTTGGGATAGAGGCACCAAATTTTCAGTACAGCATCTAGTGCCTCTCCTCAAAATATCCCCCAAGTTTCAAAACGGTTGAACCAAAGGGTCCAGTTCTATGAACCCCAAAAGAAGGTGCCCCTATCCGTCATTATTTCCTATGGAAAGAAGGCATTGAAAAGGTGTGCTGTCCCTTTAAATGTGATGGCCAAAACTCCCTTTGGAGTTCCATTATGCTTGTCAAACAAACAAACAAACAGCAAGCCTTTATTGGCATAAAACAGATTTGGCAGTCTTGATCTTTGCTCCACCCCTAATGTCTCCTGGCTCCACCCCCAAAGTCCCCAGATATTTCTTGAATTGGACTTGGCAACCCTACAAGTGGGCCACAGGTAAAAATTGCATGAATGGGGGGCCATGGCACGAGACTAGGGGGCCACAGAGGGAAGTGAGAAGTGAAGAAGTGACCAAGAAAAGAAAACAGAAAAGACAGTGTATGGAGTGCTGTTTCTTCATGCAAGTATAATCCTGAGTCCACTAGGGGAGCTAAAGAGCAGGGGTATTCCTTATAAGGAAGAAAAAGCACAATTTCCCCAGAGTTATTGGAAGGCTTGAAGGACTTCGCATTTTGTTATAAACCTACATATTTGATATTCTAGGTATGAGAATTCCTTGTACTTATGTTAATTGGCTATCAGTTTGTATTTCGATGGTTGTTGTGAATGTTTGTAACACATGTTATATGAATCTTCTGGGAGTTATTGGAGGGCCTGAACTGCCCTGCAGCTTTATTATAAAAGCATGTATTCACAGGCCACGGCTACATGGAACTCTTGAAAGGAGGAACAGACGGACCGAGACACCACAGAGCTGCAAGTGCGTTCACCTTCAAGGGACTGTAGAAGTCAGAAAGGACTGAGCCCCTGCTCTGGTTGAACACAGCAGGCTTGAACGGTTACATGTTAATCAAGGTGGGATGACATTGTCAAAGGCTTGACCTCCCTTAGGTCTTAACTGAAAAGAAAAGTTTTCTTTGGTATCCCTCTTTTAATTAAATTAGGGTTACACAAGTATTGCTGTGAAAAGAGGTATGTTGCTGCTTGCGAGAGCTCTGCATGTAATCTTCAAGTATTTTTAGCCATTGTGTTTGCCATTCCTTTCGCAGTTGCCATGTTCAGTTACTTCTCATAGGGCGTTTTCGCACTTACTTTTTACTGGCTCGACCACCCTCCTCACGCCGGCGGATCTGCAGGGATTTCGCACCAGAAGCGCCGGCACAGCCAAAAGAGCCGGCAACTTCCGTCGCGGAGCCAGCTCAAACGGAAACCGCCAAGAAGCAGGAAAACGTTTGAGCTGGCTCCGCGACGGAAGTTGCCGGCTCTTTTGGCTGCGCCGGCGCTTCTGGTGCGAAATCCCTGCAGATCCGCCGGCGTGAGGAGGGTGGTCGAGCCAGTAAAAGGTAAGTGCGAAAACGCCCATAGTAAAGATCTTTTGGGATCAGACATAAGTTTTCATTTTGTTCAGATGTTCTGACACTGTTTTATTCCTGAGAAGTGATCTCCCTTATTAGTTTGTAGCTGCAAACGTATGTAAAATTTCAGTTTCCCAATAAAAACTGCACGTGTGCATTTTGTGTGACTGTTTATGCTTATTTGTTCCTTGGCTATTTACAGACAAACATTGAAATAGCTACCTTCAAGTACAACACCTTTATTGGCATATAAAATAGCTACCTTTATACCGGTAGCAAAGGGGGGCCACAGGAGGGAAGCAAGGTCGGAAGGTGGCCACGGTTGGAAAAAGGTTGAGAAACACTGATCTGGACGACAGGAATCCATGTTCAATGGATGTTCATTATATGTCATTTATGCAAAAAATAAATAATAATGCTGATTTATTGATGTAAAAACAACATTGAATAATGCATAGATTCCAGATGTTTTACAATATAACAAGAAAAAAATATAGGTAATAAATTTTAAAACACACAAACGGAACTTGCAGCTGCGCCTTAAATTCTGTCACAACAGGGTTTGGGATTGTAACTCAGCCCTACACTGGCATGTCTCAGTTATACAATCTAACCAAAGAAGCTAAAAACAAAAATGTCCATTCATGAGATCCATTTGGTCCACCTAATTATATTTCAATAGGCCCTCAATTAATGTTTCTTTGCAGGAGCACCAAAATATTCCTTCACACTGAGTTGATCCAGACTAAATTAGAACTTTTCATCAGTTCCCCCTTTTCCCTACAGGCAACCTTCAGATCTTTTCCCATGGTCACCTATCCCCCAGAAACATCGTTTTGTGAATATCAGTGGGATGTGGTGGGAGGTTGGAAACAGGAAATTTCCATGCAGCTTGATGAAGAATTTAGTCTGCGTCCAACCTGTTCTCAGGAAGGCCATTCCATAGAACAGGTGCCACTAGGGATAATCACACTTGCACGGAAGTCCTCAACATCCCATGTTTTAAAGGCATTAATAAACATTGTCAAGAGAACACCAGAAATAATAGGTGTGCTCTGTTTATCCGTTTCTGAATGTGCGTGCAAGCTGTCTGTGCCTTATATTTTAGACTAATTCTTTAACCATTTCTCTTTATTCATAAAAGGCTTTTTTTAGTATTAGGGAATAGCACTAAACATAATTTTGATTTCTGTTTAGTTGTTAATATGCAAAGTACTTTATAGCCCGTGTTTTATTAATCCTTGATTGCATTCAGGGGAAGCTTCATACATGCACACTGATTACTGCGTCACAAAATCAAGTAATAGTTACTACAGATCAACCTTCACAGAAACTATTCTGATATTATTTCATATCATCTCAATCACAATGCTGTTCAATGGATGTAATTCAACCAGTCATGTGGGTGTCAATGAATGTTGAGCTCTTGCAGCATATATTCACACAATTAACTAGTGCTCTGGGTTAGGGCACATTTTACGGTTGCCATTAAAACAGCTTTCCAGTGGAAAATGATCGCCACTCTAAGTACAACATGTACAAGAACTCACCATATATATATATGCACCTGTAGTCCTTAGGAGCTGGGAATGGAATCATGAAGATTCTAGGTGAATGCCAGCAGGTTTGAATCACATCATGAACTTCAGGTGTGATCACCAGCCTCAAGATGAATTCCAGCTCTAAAAGCTGACCCTCTCTACAATTTTAATCTGGTTTAGTACTCATTCTTTGACAGCAGGGATCAGAATGGGCCGGGGGGGAGGGAGAGAGAGAGATCTCCAACAGAAAACCTTGAGCTACACTACAACTACACTACACGACAACTACTCTACAACTACACTACACTACACCTTTCAGGATTCTTTGGCCATAAGCACTAAAATCAGACTTTTCACTGCAGTCCTAAGAATGCTTTTCTGATAGTAAGTCCCAATGAATAACCTAGGACTCATTTCTGAGTAGACCTGTTGAGAACTGGTCCGCTAGAAATATGTGAAGCAAACTGAAAATAAAATATACCATTATATTTATTCTTTGGCTCCACATGTTGCCACTGTGAGTCTATTTGATCTTACAGGGGTCCCTCCCCCTTTTGCTTATTTTGATTCCTATTTAACCTGCTTTTAATTGGTGCCAACTTAACTTACTCTGGCCTTCCTGCCATGAGGAAGCCAATCAACTTGTTTTTGAATTAATTCGTACATACTTGATGCCAGAATAATAATAGATTATATGAACTGAATGAGTACAATTCAATATGATGAACAAGATAATGACATGAGAGAACTCCTTAAAGCAGGGGTGTCAAACATGCAGTTTGGGGGCCGATTTAGGCCCCCGGAAGGCTCCTATCAGGCCCTCAAGCAATTGACTGTCATTTGCTTCCTTCTCCCTATATCTTGCTTCCTTCTGCATAGCAGCTTGCTTTGCAAGGCTTGCTCAATTGCACAGGCGCTACAGAGCAAAACCTCTATTTTCTCCATTGGCTGAGGCTCCTCCTTTGGGGAGGAAGGGGGGGAGAAAAAACTTTCTTTGCCAGGCTCTCTCAGTTGCACAGCACAGCTACTGATCCAAGTCTCTCCCCTCTATTGGCTGAAGCTCCTCCCCCCCCCCAGTTCCCTGGGGAAGGAAGGAAAGAGCCAGACCTTCCTTTGCCCAGTTTCTTGGATCCCATGGGAGAAATACAAAGAAAGCATCTTTAAGACCAATGAGTGCTAATGTTTTAAGCATGTTTTAAGTTCTTTAAAAATATATATTTGTGTTTGTCTGTGTTCTTTATAACATTTACGTCTCTGCTACCTGACCTTAAATAGGTACACACATGGCCCAACTCAACATGACCTGGCCCAACCCAACATGACCTGGCCCAACAAGGTCTCATTTATGTCAGATCTGGCCCTCATAAGAAATGAGTTTGACACCCCTGCCTTAAAGGTTTGATTCACACAAGGGAGAATTGGAAACAGAAATTGCTGAGCTAAAACTATAGGGCTGTGAACTTTGTAACATCATTAATAGATATACCCTAATTGTAAATGTCCCAGTCAAATCTTCCACCCACTTAACTTATTCTGGCCATTAATCAACTTCATTTTCAAGCATTCTGTATAATTTAATTTTTCAGTGTAGTGTTTCCTCTAGAAATACCCAGTGAGGGCATTACATTGAACAGTTGTTGATGTTTTCAAAAGCATTTGAAAAAAACATAGGAAGCAGAGAGTGAATATAAATGGGCAGTCTTCGCAGTGCAGGACGGTAAGCAGTGGAGTGCCACAGGGCTCAGTACTGGGTTCCATGCTCTTTAACTTGTTCATAAATGATTTGGAGTTGAGAGTAAGCAGTGAAGTGGCCAAGTTTGCGGATGACACTAAATTGTTCAGGGTGGTAAGAACCAGAGAGGATTGTGAGGAACTCCAAAGGGATCTGTTGAGGCTGGGTGAGTGGGCGTCAACGTGGCAGATGAGGTTCAATGTGGCCAAGTGCAAAGTAATTCACATTGGGGCCAAGAATCCCAGCTGCAAATACAAGTTGATGGGGTGTGAACTGGCAGAGACTGACCAAGAGAAAGATCTTGGGGTCGTGGTAGATAACTCACTGAAAATGTCAAGACAGTGTGAGATTGCAATAAAAAAGGCCAACGCCATGCTGGGAATTATTAGGAAGGGAATGGAAAACAAATCAGCCAGTATCATAATGCCGCTGTATAAATCGATGATGCGGTCTCATTTGGAATACTGTGTGCAATTCTGGTCACCGCACCTCAAAAAAAATATTATAGCACTGGAAAAAGTGCAGAAAAGGGCAACTAGAATGATTACAGGTTTGGAACACTTTTCCTATGAAGAAAGGTTAAAACACTTGGGGCTCTTTAGCTTGGAGAAACGTCGACTGCGGGGTGACATGATAGAGGTTTACAAGATTATGCATGGGATGGAGAAGGTAGAGAAAGAAGTACTTTTCTCCCTTTCTCACAATACAAGAACTCGTGGGCATTCAATGAAATTGCTGAGCAGTTGGGTTAGAACGGATAAAAGGAGGTACTTCTTCACCCAAAGGGTGATTAACTTGTGGAATTCACTGCCACAGGAGGTGTGGCAGCTACAAGCATAGCCAGCTTCAAGAGGGGGTTAGATAAAAATATTGGCTATTAGCCACAGTGTGTATATATATATGTGTGTGTGTGTGTGTGTGTATACACACACACACACACACACACACACACACATATATATATATATATATATATATATAAAATTGGCCACTGTGTGATACAGAGTGTTGGACTGGATGGGCCATTGGCCTGATCCAACATGGCTTCTCTTATGTTCTTAGGTTCATTTACTCTGAAGGGTGTCTCCTCATGCTCTTTGGTGGTAGAAAGTATCATTAAGTCACAGCTGAATTGTGGTCATCTTGTGGGGTTTTCAAGGCAAGAGACATTCAGAGGCGATTTGTTGTTGTATCCCTCTTCATCACAACTCTGATATTCCTTGGTGGTTTCCCATCCAAATCCTAGCCAGGACCAACTTTGCTTTGCTTCTGAAATCTTATGAGATCAGGCTAGCATAGGCTAACAAGGTCAGGGCCATCATATTCTTTACTGCCTTAGAAATACGCCGTCAATGGATTCTGATTAAAACAATAGAAATCTTCTTGCCCCTCCCCTCATTTCCATCCTCCTCTATGCAAAAAAGAGAAACCTAAGAGGAAGCACCTGAGAAATCAACATAGCCTCCTCAAATTGACCCAGCTAATTCCACACCCTCCCTCCTTCCTGTTTTTGTCATGCTGCTTTATGATGCCACTACTATTGGTATAGCATCTAAAGACACTTAAACCCATTGTAAATATTACCCTTTTTATAGCTGCCTTGCCATAAACATGTCAGAAAGTACTAATGCTGAACATTAAAAGACTCCATGAGGTGAATACCCCAGGCACTGAAAGTAGAGATCTAATTGGACTTGATTCTCATTTACTGTTAAGTCAACTGTATTAAGAAATACAGAATTTCAAAGCTATTCACAAAGGCATATTACTTAAAAGTCATAATTATCTAGCTATGTAGAATAATCAGCATTTCCTTAATCAGGTGCTTTTTGAGTAATACATATTCACCCCCAAGGAATTTAGAGGGCTCCAGCCAGGGCCATATTAAGACCAGATTCAATAAAAATACATGTCAACTTTTTTTACCCCCAGAAAACCACACTGTGTATTTAATCTGAAGAAGAAGATATTGGATTTATATCCCGCCCTCCACTCCGAAGAGTCTCAGAGCGGCTCACAATCTCCTTTACCTTCCTCCCCCACAACAGACACCCTGTGAGGTGGGTGGGGCCGGAGAGGGCTCTCCCAGCAGCTGCCCTTTCAAGGACAACCTCTGCCAGAGCTATGGCTGACCCAAGGCCATGCTAGCAGGTGCAAGTGGAGGAGTGGAGAATCAAACCCGGTTCTCCCAGATAAGAGTCCGCACACTTAACCACTACACCAAACTGGCTCTCCACACCAAACAGACTGTGCAAGGATGCAGTGGCTCTCCACACCAAACAGACTGTGCAAGGATGCAGTGCCACACAGACTTTTGACATCCAGTGCTAAAAAAAAAAAATCTGGAAGGCCTTTTAAAATGAAATCTGGTTCTGGAACTTTTAAGTTTTTAACAACTGCTGTCTATTTTAACTGCTCTGTAAGGAATTACAAATTGTAACCTGCCTTAAGGTTTTTGTTTTTTTCCCCTTAATAGAAAAGGGAGGCAGGAATGTTTTAATTAATAAATAAAATTGTACTGGAGGAGCCCTCTAATTTCAACAGTGACTTCTTTGAATTCCCAGGGGATGCTGGAGGCAGTCAGGAATATTCCACTTCAGTGAACTTCTGTTTATGTAGGGTTGCCAGGTCCCCCCTCAACTATTGGTGGGGGACAGGGGATAGGGTTCCCAGTGGGGAAACTCGTGGAAATTTGGGGATAGAGCCTGAAGAGGACAGGGATCCCAGAGGGATACAAAACCATGGAGGCCACTCTTCAAAAGATCCATTTCCTCCAAAGTAACTGGTATCTGTGGTCAGGAGATGATGTAGAATTTCCACTAGACACGTTCTTAGCCTTGGCTGCTGGCTTTTGAGATTTAAAATCACGTTTTTGTTGTTCATACTTTGATATAGTCATTCAAACTTCAGTCTGTCAAGCAGCTTCGTCATGATGTCAGCAATAATTTCTTCAGTAGGGCAATATTGTAATTCGATCAGTCCTTCTTTAATCATCTGTTGCACAAGTAAACGCTTGATGACAATACGTTTGTTGTCTAGTTTTATGTTTTCAGCTTTGCATATGCTTATGCATGCTTGGTTGTCTTCATACATGAGTACTGGTTTAGGTTCTTCTATTCCCAATTCGTTAAGAAGAAAAACAATCCATTCCAGCTCATTGCATGCCTTTTGAGCAGACACACATTCAGCTTCAGCTATATTGAGCTATAATCTTTTGTTTCTTTGCGTTCCAGTCAATCACGCTATCTCCACAGAAGAGTACATTGCCACTTGTTGATTTTCCATCTTCTTCATTTCTCCCAAAGTTGGCATCCATGTAGACTACTAGTCTTGGGTTGTCACATGCTGAAATTGATAATTTGTAATCAGCAGTTTTGGATAGGTATCTTGCCAGTCTCTTTATGGCATTCCAATCATGATGATATGGTGAACTTGTCTTTCTATTCAAGATTCCAACCGCAGTAGAAATATCTGGTCTTGAGATTCTGCTTAAGTACAGTAGTTTTCCTATTGTTCTCTATACTCATGACTGTTTTCAAGCAATTTCCCATCTTTCAAAGTCAAGTATGCTGGATCAAGTGGTGTTTCCATGTTCCTTTATTCCCATGGATTCAACAAAGCCCATAATTTTGTGTTTTTGGTTCAGCAGAAAACTTCCATCTTCAGATCTTTCATTTGTATTCCAAGGTAATGTTTTATGTCTCCCAGTTGTTTGACTTCCACATCTTTGTTCAGCTCATCAGCAATTTCTTTGATGTCTTCCTTGTTGTAGCAATATAAAATCAGATCCTCAACATAAGTCAATATGTACTGGTATTGTCCATTTTTGAGTCTTGTAAACAAACAGGGTTCTGATTTCCCTTGCTGAAATCTTTGCTTCTTTAGTAGTTCTATTAGCTTATCTGACCAACCTCTTGCAGCCTGTTTTAATCCATAAATTCCTTTTTGAAGTTTACACACAAGTTTTACCTTTCCAACTTCTTTAAATCCTTCAGACTGTTCCATGTAGATTTCCTCTGTTAAGTCTCCATTGAGGACAGCTGTTTTAATGTCCACGTGTTCAACTTGCATACCTTTGGAGGCTGCAATTGCTAGGAGTATTCTGATCGCAACATGACTTATGACAAAAGTCTCTGTATAGTCAATTCCTTGTTCTTGCTTGCATCCGTTTGCTACTAGACGTGCTTTGTATTGATCCACACTGCCATCAGGATTGTATTTTACTTTGAGTATCCATTTACAACCAATAGCTGTTCTTTCAGGAGGTAAGTTTCCAAGTGTCCAAGCTTGCTTGTCATATAAGGACTTCATTTCATCATTCATTGCATCCATCCATTTCTTTCTTTCTGGATCAGGTAGTTGACTTATTTCTTTCCAGGTTGAGGGTTCTTTAACAGGTTGCACTGTTGCACAAATGCCAAGTCTTGGCAATGGTACGCCTTTGTTGCTCCTTGCTGACCTTCTCACAGTAACTGTGGTTGTCTCTGCTTCTCTTGGACTTCCTGCTTCCCCTTCTGATTCATTGTTTTCTTGTGAAGGTGGACCTGCCTGCTCACAGGTGGTCTCTGCAGGTTGCCATATAGCAAAGTCACTGAAGGTGATGTCCTGTATAGGATTCTGAACAGTTTGTACTGTGCATTCAGCTTGCAAAGGAGCTTGCAAAACACTGTTGCCATCTATATATACCACATTGCATTTTTTTACAGTACGTGCATTAGGGTCTAGGATTCTATATCCTCTTCCACCATTAGCATAGCCCACAAGTATATCAAGTTCTGCTCTGGGGTCTAGTTTTTCCCTTTTCTCCTTAGGTACAAATGCGTATGCTTTGCAACCAAAAGGTCTTAAATGTTTCAAACTGGGTCATTTGCCATACCAAATCTCAAACGGCGATTTGTTTGTCACTTTGGATGAAATTCTATTATGCAAATAAATTGCAGTATTTATGGCTTCACCCCACGTATAATCTGGCAGTCCAGATTGCATTAGCATTGATCTGGCCATTTCCATAATTGTTCGGTTCAGTCTCTCAGCTGCACCATTCTGCTTTGGTGAATAGGGTGTAGTAGTTTTATGTTGAATGCCTTGTTGTTCCATAAACCTTTGGAACTCACTGCTACTGTATTCAGTTCCGTTGTCTGTGAACAATACTTCTGGAACTTTGCCAAATTTATTTCTCACAGCAGCAACATAGGATTTAAATTTGTCAAATACTTGATCTTTGCTTTAAATTAAGTAGACATAGAAATATCTTGACTTAGCTTCTATGAATGTTAAAACGTACCTGTCTGCACCAGCCGATTCTTTGATTGGCCTTGCAATATCTGAGAATACTATTTCTAGAAATTGTTCATTGTGTACAGTATTTTGCCTGTGTATTTTGGGGCGGTACCTTTTGCTTTTAGACATATATCACAACCAGCTTGCGTTTGATCACAATCAATAACATCAATATTCCATTCCTTCAACAATTTTTGCACACTTTGCACACTACGGTGACCCATAGTTATATGACATTTAAGAAGACATGATTTATGCTTACATATAGATTGCATTGTATTATACACTGGCCCATCAACATTAGTTACATCAGTAACATTTTCTGCATCATTTTGCACATCATCATCATCAACAAGCTTTAGATAATGAAGACCATCAACGACGTCAAGCATAAGTTCAGTTCTAAATTCAGGATCAACACTATTTCCATTTCTCTTTCTGAGTACAATTTCATGATCTCTTCTGACAATTCTTTATTGATACTAGGTTGCTGACTGCCTCAGGAGCAAATGCACACTCTGTTAGTGTGACCTTTTTAATGTCTTGACTTTCATCCATAACATTTAAGATTACTGTCCCACTTCCTTCAACTTTCAGTATTTGTCCATTGGCTTGCTCTAATTTAGGGCAATTGTTTTCATCCAATTCCACAAAATATTTCTTATCATTGCAAACATGAAAAAAATGTGCCCGAGTCAAGCATCCAATGAGTCTCAAGATTTGCATTTGATTCCGTAATTGCATATGTAGGATTTCCACCAGACACATTCTTAGCCTTGGTTGCTGGCTTTTCAGATTTAAAATCACGTTAAAATCAAAGGGTCTAAGGAGTGTCAATTACATGGCCCATGGGCCACATTTGGCCCCCAGTGAGCCCCAATGTAGCCCACTAAGCAACTGATCCTCTGCTGCTGCTTCCTTCCTGTTTCTTGCATCACAGCTGTTTTGCCCAGTTCCTCATATTTCTTGCATCATAGAGGAGAGAAAGAAAGCCTTCCCTCAACTGGCTGAGGGAGGAAGGAGGAGGGAAAGAGCAAGAGAAAGCCTTCCCTTGATTGGCTGAGGGCTCCTCATCCTCATCTTCTGGGGAGGAAGGGGGAGGAAAGAGCCAGAGAGGGGTGAAAATGGTGTCCCATGGCAGCAGACCAACAATGTTTTATTCCAGGTACAAGCTTTTGTATGCTTGCACACTTCTTCAGAGAGAGAGAGAGATAAAGAGATGAGTGAGTGGGGGGGGGGAGGAATGCCAGATAAAGCAAGCTAGAGAGAGAGAGAAGGGGGAGAGACAAAGAGAGAGAGAATGGACTACAGTGTTTAAGACCATCAACTTTTTATTTCTTGTATAAGTTTTGTGTGTCTGCACACTTCTTCAGAGAAAGAGGAGGGGGGAGGAAGCAGGGAGGGAAAGAGCCAGAGAAGGGGGGAAGGAAAAAGTCAGGGAAAGCAAGCTAGAGAAAGTGAGAGAGAAAAAAATCCTGTGTATAAAACCAACAAAGTTATTCCAGGCATAAGCTTTCATGTGCCTAGACACTTTTTCAGAGAGAGGGGGGAAAGAGGGAGGGAGAGAAAGAGTCAGAGAAAGCAAGCCAGAGACAGAGGTCCTCCCTTTCCATTTCTTATAGATGGGGGAGGGGAACCTAACAGCACAGCTTGCATTCTTTATTGGTGGAACAAGAGTCCAGCAGCACTTTAACGTCTAGCAAAATTTGTGGCAGGGCATGAGCTTTCATGAAGCACCACTCACTTCTTCAGATTCAGCTAGAATATGAGTCCATCTCTCCTTATATCTTGGGGAGTTAAGTGATTTCAGACATGAAATGACAATAGCCGACATTGGTAACGAGAGAAGAAACCTAGGTTTCAGTTCAGTCCAGGAAGATGCACTGACTTGAGTTTCATTATCAGTTGCAATTCAGCAGTCTCTCTTTCTAGTCTCCCTTTGAAATTCCTTTACAAGAGAACTGCTACTCTTAGGTCAGCAATTGAATTTCCTGTAAGGTTAAAATGTCCCCTCCACTGTTTTTTGAATGTTGTGGTTTCTAAGAGCAGTAGAAAAGAGTAAGAGTCTAGTTGCGCCTTACAGACGAATAACATTCATGAGTCACTCCTCAATTCTTCAGACTTATTTCCAGGCATTCTTTGCATCCTCCAGGACGGAAACCTCCTGTACCAAACTGAGACCTAGGTTTCCTGTCTCATTATCAATACTGATATCCCCATGCCTTCTACTTTTCTGCAAGCCTGCTATGGCCATGCAGTATCTGAAATCCCCTTTATAAAGTTTTTATCTCTGGTAATTCATGTTACATTTTATGGCACACATGGCCCAGCCCAACAAAGTGAAATATAAGAACATAAGAGAAGCCATGTTGGATCAGGCCAATGGCCCATCCAGTCCAACACTCTGTGTCACATAAGAAAATAAGAGAAGCCCTGTTGGATCAGGCCAATGGCCCATCCAGTCCAACACTCTGTGTCACATAAGAAAATAAGAGAAGCCCTGTTGGATCAGGCCAATGGCCCATCCAGTCCAACACTCCGTGTCACATAAGAACATAAGAGAAGCCCTGTTGGATCAGGCCAATGGCCCATCCAGTCCAACACTCTGTGTCACATAAGAACATAAGAGAAGCCCTGTTGGATCAGGCCAATGGCCCATCCAGTCCAACACTCTATGTCACATAAGAACATAAGAGAAGCCCTGTTGGATCAGGCCAATGGCCCATCCAGTCCAACACTCTGTGTCACATAAGAACATAAGAGAAGCCATGTTGGATCAGGCCAATGGCCCATCCAGTCCAACACTCCGTGTCACATAAGAACATAAGAGAAGCCCTGTTGGATCAGGCCAATGGCCCATCCAGTCCAACACTCTGTGTCACATAAGAACATAAGAGAAGCCCTGTTGGATCAGGCCAATGGCCCATCCAGTCCAACACTCTATGTCACATAAGAACATAAGAGAAGCCCTGTTGGATCAGGCCAATGGCCCATCCAGTCCAACACTCTGTGTCACATAAGAACATAAGAGAAGCCGTGTTGGATCAGGCCAGTGGCCCATCCAGTCCAACACTCTGTGTCACATAAGAACATAAGAGAAGCCATGTTGGATCAGGCCAATGGTCCATCCAGTCCAACACTCTGTGTCACATAAGAACATAAGAGAAGCCATGTTGGATCAGGCCAATGGTCCATCCAGTCCAACACTCTGTGTCACATAAGAACATAAGACAAGCCATGTTGGATCAGGCCAATGGCCCATCCAGTCCAACACTCTGTGTCACACAGTGTCCAAAAAAATTTATACACACACACACACACATACACTGTGGCTAATAGCCACTGATGGACCTCTGTTCCATATTTTTATCTAAACCCCTCTTGAAGGTGGCCTGCTTGTGGCTGCCACCACCTCCTGTGGCAGTGAATTCCACGTGTTAATCACCCTTTGGGTGAAGTACTTCCTTTTATCCGTTTTAACCTGTCTGCTCAGCAATTTCATCGAATGCCCACGAGTTCTTGTATTGTGAGAAAGGGAGAAAAGTACCTCTTTGTCAGATATATGTCAGATCTGGCCCTCATAACAAATGAGTTTGACATCCCTTGGTTAAGTTATTGCCATTTCACAAAGATGAGAAATAACCAGCATTGTGTAAAGAAGCACACTTTCAGAATCAGGAACATACTCTCCAAGATGTGGGACAAACAAACAAAAGTTTTGCTAACAAATCCTCCGCCTCTAGGTGATATTTCCATAGGCATTCCTAGCATTTGGCAGGCATCTCATACAACACTAAGTGTGTTGCAGTACTGCTGCTTGTATGCTAAAAGAAGGAATCAACAGCAACCCATTCCATCTGTTTTTTCTATATTTGATTATGATGTAGGAATGGGAAACACCTTGTTAGCCGACTTGACAGACGCTGTTAAATTGAGATGAGGTGTGAACATCACCATTGGGAACACAGAAATGCATATGGAAATTAAAAATATGTGAAACATAGGTGATGAGTGAGAAGTAGAACTCCAGAAAGGGAAAGCAAGGTACTATGTAGTAAAGTCATAATATGGAAATGCAGGCAAAAGCAGTTCTAACTGCTTTTTGTGGATTTTCTTATTCGGGAGGAAAACGTATTTCTTCAAAAATGAATTCTCTTGCAAAAGTTATGCAGATGTCAATAAACAAGAATGGACAACAACAACACAACAGAATTATAGAAGTTTGAGAAATAGTGACAGTATAATATAAACATTGAATAATACAATGAAAACTATCTGAAATGCCATAGACATTAACTGTGACCCTACTCCCTTTATCAAAAGGCCCTCCTGAAGAATCCCTATGATCCTTTATGCAAAGGCTCTTTCTTTGTTTGTTTCCCTGAAATAATAATGCAACTATGAATGAATAGTGGCAACAGTTATTAAGGCACAATTATTAGTAGCTTTTAGTCATAAAACCGAAGCCGTGGTGGAAAGTTCCAGCGTCCTGATTCATTGTGAGTGAACTCGAGGCTCCGTGCGTGTCTTCTAATTCGACCCTGGGCTGCTTTGCTGCACTCAGCTTGGAGGAGGTTGACAGAATCCTTGTAACTGCACGCCCAACTACGTGCGATCTGGACCCATGCCCCTCCTGGTTAATTAAGGCCTGCCGGGAGGAGTTAAGATGTCCTATACGGGACATCATAAATAGATCTCTTTCGGAGGGCTATTTTCCAACGCCCCTGAAGGAGGCAGTGGTCCGCCCTCTCCTGGAAAAGGTTACATCAGATCCGGCTGAATTGGCTCACTACCGGCCGGTCTCAAACTTGCCCTTTTTGGGCAAAATTATCGAGAGGGCTGTGGTGTTACAGTTGCAGAGCTTTCTGGATGATGCTTCCACCTTGGATCCATATCAGTCCGGCTTCCGTCCGGGCCACAGGGTGGAGACGGTGTTGGTCGCCCTCATGGATGACCTCCGGCGACATCTGGATCGAGGCGGCTCAGCAGTATTGCTGTTGTTAGACCTATCGGCTGCGTTCGATATGGTCGATCATCAGCTGCTGACCCGCCGCCTCACCGACGCAGGAATTCGGGGGCTAGCCTTACAGTGGCTTTCCTCCTTCCTTGAAGGTCGGGGACAAAGGGTGGTGGTTGGAGGAGAGATGTCCCGGAGACACCTACTTAATTGTGGGGTGCCTCAAGGGGCAGTTCTCTCCCCAATGTTGTTTAATATCTTTATGCGCCCCCTTGCCCAGATTGCCCGGAGACATGGGCTGGGTTGCCATCAGTACGCTGATGACACTCAGCTCTATCTATTGATGGGTGGCCGGACCGCCGACACCCCTATAAATTTGGACCGGGCATTGCAGGCTGTGGTGGATTGGATCAGGCTGAGTGGGCTGAAGCTGAACCCAACGAAGACAGAGGTCCTTTGTGTGGGTTGCGGCGGGCTGGGGGGGGGAGATCTCCCTACCGGCCTTTGAAGGGGCGTCACTGATACCAGTGTGCAGGGTTAAGAGCCTGGGAGTGCTACTGGAGCCCTCCCTGACAATGGAGGCACAGATAGCAGCCACTGCTAAATCCGCCTTCTTCCATCTTAGAAGGGCGAGGCAGTTGGCCCCCTTCCTAGAACATAGCGACCTAGCAACAGTGATCCATGCAACGGTCACCTCGAGATTAGACTACTGTAATGCCCTCTACATGGGGCTGCCCCTGTGCCGAACTCAGAAGTTGCAGCTAGTGCAGAATGCAGCGGCCAGGCTGCTAGTGGGACTACCTCGGTGGGAACATATGCGGCCTGGGCTGAAGGAACTGCACTGGCTTCCAATTATATTCCGAGTTCGCTACAAGGTGCTGGTTATCACCTTTAAAGCACTATATGGCCGAGGACCTGCCTACCTTAGGGACCGCCTCTCTCCA
This sequence comes from Heteronotia binoei, assembly GCF_032191835.1. NCBI lineage: Eukaryota > Metazoa > Chordata > Lepidosauria > Squamata > Gekkonidae > Heteronotia > Heteronotia binoei. Next base: position 13,910,180 of record NC_083230.1, read on the forward strand.
CATGTTCCCCAGAGAGCACTAAGATCTAGCTCCCAAAGTCTTCTAAAGATCCCTGGACCAAAGGAGGCCAAACTGAAAGCAACGAGGGAGCAGGCCTTCTCTATAATGGCCCCCCACTGGTGGAATCAGCTACCGGAGGAAGTGCAAGCCCTGCAGGACTTTAACCAGTTCCGCAGGGCTTGCAAAACCACCCTCTTTCTGCAAGCTTATAAGGAACCCTGAAAGCGACATCTAGCCATCGGAATATACCTTACTGAATGTAGCACCTTAACTTATTGTAGTTTTAAAAATTTTATGTAACTGTTTTTAAATGTATTTATTAACCGTATTTTACAATTGCTTTGTATAATAATCATGGTATATACCATGTCCTGTTAGCCGCCCTGAACCTGCTTCGGCGGGGAGGGCGAGATATAAATAAAACTTATTATTATTATTATTATTATTATTATTATTATTATTATTATTATTATTATTATTATTATTATTATTATTATTATTATTATTATTATTATTATTATTGCCGTCACCAGGACTGTACTGCACCAAGTATTGGCTGACACTCTGTCACCACTTTCGTATACCATTGGGTAGCCTCTCTGTCACCCACCAACTGCAGCCTTTCCCACATTCTTGCAGGATTGGCTTGCAATCCATCTCTGCCATGCCATTGGCTGATTCTGCTCTCCCCCACCCACCACTGGCCTTATCAGGCAAGAACACTATCAGATGGCCACTGACCTCTGAGGGAGACAGTTCTCCGCTGGGGGTTTACTGATCACTACTGCCTCTCCTCAGGGCCCTATCTTCCTTCTCATTTTTCTTTCTCTTACTCCTTTCTCCCCCTCTTTTTTCTACCTCCCCCTTCTGTTCTTTCTCTCATTCTTTCTATGTATATCTTTCAGTCTTTTTTATTTTATTCTGTCTACCTTCCTCCCTTTAATCCACACAAACAGTAGGAGTTAACATCTCTTCAACTGACAAGAAATGTTCATTCACAGCAGGGAGGGGCCACTGGGCAACTTCACCAGAAGGACCACCAACAGATAAATTGTATAATCTGTACTACACCAATACTTTGTTTTAAATTGTTTTAAATTATAACTGACTGTCCTATTGTTTTATATTTGAAATTGAGATGTTGGTTTTTATAAGATTGTTTGCCGCCCTGAGTCCGTTTGGAATGGACGGGATGTAAATGGAAAATAAATAAAATAAAATAAACTTCAGAGGGAGTGAAAGGGAGGCTTGCAATGGCTTTCTTCACAGTGTCAGCTGCCTGATGTTACCAGCCATTTCCCCCCAGGGAACTACTGTTGCCAATCTCCAGGTGCTTGGTTCCTCCCCCCACCCCGTGAAGAAAGACTGTTGTTTTCCCATGTAGAGGCTGCTGAATTGCCAACTCCAGGTTAGGAAATTCCAGATGGCAGAGATCACTTCCCCTTGAGGAGTATGTGTGTGGGGCGGGGGAATTAATGCCTCATTATAGGTCTCACCTGGAGATTGGCAACAGTGGCTCCCCAGGACCTGAGGAACCACTGTTGTCAATCTCCAGGTGAGGGATGGAGATTTCAGAATTGCAACTGCTATCCAGACAGATGGCAGAGATCAGCTCCCCTTGAGGTGCGTGTGGGAGAATTAACGCCTTTACTTGGGTTGGTGGGAAGACAGCAAGGTGGGGGGGGCACTCGCTCAGAGGCCTTTAGTGGTACCTTTCCAGGTTGGTGGGAAATTCCTAAGGTATCATTATAGGCCTCTGATGGAGAAGTCTTCCCTCCTGGGAACCACTGTTGCCAATCTCCAGGTGAGGACTGGAGCTCACTCTGAATTAAAATTCCTATTCAGATGGCAGAGATCAGCTCCTCTTGAGGTAGGCTTGCCAATCCCCAGATCTCAGAGGAGGTTCTTCCACTTTCCCAGGCTCCTTCCCGCCCCCAGTCAGCTGGCCGGCGGGAGGAAGCCCCGCCCCCAAAGCCACCATGTGACTTTACCCCTCTGGAGGCTCCAGTCTCCGATTGGAAAGTCTTCCTCTTGGGATGGGGTGTCTGTGTTACTTGGAAGAAGTTGGCTGCAACTTGTGAGTAGAGAGGCCAATCCCTCACTTCAGAGTCACCAGAAACGAGGTGGGGGAATGTCTGCTGAGCACTTCATTATGCCCTATGTGGAGATCGATTCTCATAGGGTATAATGGGGAATTGATCTGGAGGTTTCGGGGGCTCTGGGGAAGCTGTTTTTTTGAGGTAGAGGCACCAAATTTTCAGTATAGTATCTAGTGGCTTTCCCCAAAGTACCCCCCAAGTTTCAAAACGATTGGCCCAGGGGGTCTAATTCTATGAGCCCCAAAAGAAGGTGCCCCTATCCTTCATTATTTCCTATGGAAGGAAGACATTTTTAAAAAGGTGTGCTGTCCCTTTAAATCTGATGGCCAGAACTCCCTTGGAGTTCAATTACGCTTGTCACACCTTTGTTCCTGGCTCCACCCCAATGTATCTTGGCCCCGCCCCCAAAGTCTTCTGGCTCCACTCCCAAAGTCCCCAGGTATTTCTTGAATTGGACTTGGCAACCCTATCGTGAGGTGGGAGGGAGTGAATGCCTCCACTTGGGTGGATGAGAAGACAGCAAGGCTGGGGGGGCACTCGCAAAGAGACCTTTAGTGGTACCTTTAAAGGTTGGTGGGAAATTCCTGGAGATTCTGTGGTGGAGTTTGAGGACGGCATAGGAGTTAGGACTTCAGAGTGGAATCTGCCAGACCCAGGTTCTTGCTGTGGAAACTGACTGGGTGATTTTGGATCAGTCACAGACTTCCAGCCTAACCTACCTCACAGGGTTGTTGTTCAGATCACATGGGGGGAGAGGAGAATGTTGTAAACTGCTTTGGTCCCCTCCCCCACACCGTGAAGAAAGACTGTGGAGTGACTACAGGGAGGGGGATAGAAACCTGAAGTCAGAGGGGCAGATAAAGGGAAGGAGATAGGTTGCCTACTCCAGGTTAGACAATTCCTGGAGATTTAAAGGATGGGACCTGGAGAGGGTGGGGTTTGAGGAGGGATAGAACCTCAGAGAGGTACAATGCCATTTCCTCCTGGGGAACCACTGGAGATCACTCAGATTTACAATTGCTCTCTAGATGGCAGAGATCAGTTCCCCTTGAGATGGTGGGGGGTGGGGGAGTCAATGCCTTCACTTGGTAGGTAGGAAGACAGCAAGGGTGGCAGGCATTCGCTCAGAGCCTCCTTCTAGAGCCCATTGTATTTTTCTTCACAATGGGCCTTCCTCCTAGTTAATAATAATTCTGTGGCACCACCCAGGGATTTCCATCAGAACGAGCATCCAATTTATCTTGGATGGTGGTACACATACACACATATGGGAAGGCTATGTCTTTGCTTAGAAGTTACAACAATTAGCTCAAGAGTAAATGATTGAGTTCAACAAGCAGCAGCAGGAAGGCTTGAATGAACAGCAATCAGAACACATGGCTTCCTTGGCAAGGTCTATGCATTGCTTGATGAAGTGCTAAGATAAAGAAGTTGGCAGACAAACGTCACGGTAAGGAGAAGAGCCCCAAAACAACACTGGCTGTATTGTCCCCACAGTTGGAATAAAGAGACGGACACAGGTGTTGAAATAATAGGCAGCTTTATTTAAATTCAAACATGACTGAATAGACCATAAAGTGGCAAGGGCCAACTATGTGAAAATCAAGGTAAGAGGTTCCTCCATTAGTCCCTTCCTTGTGTCAAGCATCGATATTTCTCAATAACCAGTCTTTTGTTGTTAAATCAAAAGTTGCTTTATTGTAGAAACTCAGAAGCTTTACCAAGGACAAAATCCTTGGAAGTAATGACGTATACATGGTTACATAGTTACTATATAGGATTACTTCAAAGGATCGTATACAGATGCAATTTGAGTCACGGGTTCAAAGGTTACTACATAGTATCTCTTTTATTACTAAGGAATTTAAGCTATTAAAAACATCTCCCTTTCTCACACTTCTCCGAGACCTGGTAAGAACTGTCTATGTGAATCTGGGGGAGAGGCACCTCACAGCTTTACCAGCCAGGCTGTAGCGTAAACATCCTTGGGCTAGATAGACTTACTGCTTGCCCAAATGTTGTGAGGGGGGGGGCGATGGATACTAGTGGCCTGCTCTCTGTCTAAGAAACCGTCATGGCACTTAGAAATAGGCATGCTTGACACCTTGTCTTCTAATGGATGAGTCACCCAGTCCCTGGCACAATCCAGTATCAGCATGGCTCTTGCCAGGTGGCCTAGCATGCAAGTTGCCCCTGAAGATCCAGCTCCCCAAGCTGCGCAACTCGAGGGGAGGACTTGTTCAGGAGGGTCTCACAGGCTGTTTGCATTCCCCACTGTGAGTTCTCCCCATGGTCAGGTCCTGCCAGATGTCCCACCCCCTAAGAAAGAGAGCTGTGCCTGTTGATGCTCACCAGTCAGCTACCAAATCCTTCCTGATTCCTGCCAGGTGATAACCTAGTTAACAGCACCAACCCCCAGCCAATTACCCAGTGTGTGGTGGGCAAAAGCACCCCCTCCTCTAGACCAATGGAAGAGGAGGGTGAAAAATTCCTACCTGGCCCGTATAATTGGTGCCAGCAAAAGCCCACGCTATCGCAGGGTGGGGAGCAAGAAGCAAAGACTGATGGTGAGATAGGCAAGCAGAGCAACAGGCTTACCCCCCTCCTCCAGTGCCACGATGTCCACCACCACATCCTCTGGATGACTTTGTTCACTCACCCCTGCCTGGCTGGATTCACCCTGGGCCACTGCTACTTCATGATTCCTTTTGTGAAGAGGTGAACTGGACCTGCCTTCCAAAGCAGAAAGACGAACCCGAACATTTTCATTATATCACATGGATATGGCCTTTCTGGTAACCCTCAGGATCTCAGCCCTGTCTCTGGCCACCATGTCCGCCCTGGCATTTTCTAAGCTGCTAGCCTTTCAAGCATTAGGTGCCTTTCTTGCACCTCCTTGTCTTCATCGGATGAAGAATGTGCTGCCAAAGCCCTCTTACATGGTGGCTTGGTGGCAGGCTGCTTGCCCTTAGAGGGGCCCTTTCCTTTCAGCAATGCCATGATTGTGTAACAGGCCTAAATGACCAAGCACCCAGAACTGCTGTCGACAAAAATGGCCACTCACACCTAAAAGCCGATGACTGCATGTGGCAATACCTCTCATCGTGAAGGGAATGAACAAGGAGATCGCCCTGCAGGGGGTGTCTAGGGAAAATTCTCCCCCACTTCCCACTCAGGGCCTACCCTCAAAGGAGAGCTGGAAACAGAAACTATGCATCTACTGCATTGATTTGAACCTGAAGATTTATGTACTGTGGCTCCATGAAGTAGCTTTAAAGAGAAACCAGGCTGAAGAAGGATTGAAAACGTAGCAAAGTCCTAGGAGGAAGGTCCCATATTCTCTCTTCTGGATACGTTTAACTCCTTTAACTCCTTTAACAATTATTAGAGTTGCCAATCCCCAGGTGGGGGCAGGGGATCCCCCAGTTTGGAGACCCTCTTCAGGGTTGTCAGAAAGCAGGGGGAGGGGAGGGAAATGTCTGCTGGCAACTCTATTATTCCCTATGGAGATTTATTTCCATAGAAAATCAAGGAGAATTGATCTGGGGCTCTGGGGGGGGGCTGTTTTTTGAGGTAGAGGCACCAAATTTTCAGTATAGCATCTAGTGCCTCTCCCCAAGATACGCCCCAGGTTTCAAAAAGATTGGACCAGGGGGTCCAATGCTATGAGCCCCAAAAGAAGGTGCCCCTATCCTTCATTATTTCCTATGGGAGGAAGGCATTGAAAAGGTGTGCCGTCCCTTTAAATGTGATGCCCAGAACTCCCTTCGGAGTTCAATTATGCGTGTCACAGCCTTGATCTTGGCTCCACCCCTAATGTCACCTGGCTCCACCCCCAAAGTCCCCAGATATTTCTTGAATTGGACTCGGCAACCCTAACAATTATTGGATCTTCGAGGGTTCTACAGCAGAATACTTTGGAGCGTTTAGCCCAGAGGAACATTTTTTTTTTTAATTATTTCCAGAGGATTATATGTGTTCCTGTATTCAGGGAAAAGGCAAAGTTTGTATTGTATGAATGGTGTGCTTTAATTGTGGCTGTCACGACTCAGGAGGGTATTAGCCAATTGCTGCCACCATTCTGGGTTAAGGGTTCCCCTTGAGAAGGCCCAGAGTTCCCTCCGAAGCCCTTCAGGCCACTTGTAGCTTAGGCCAAATGATAGGTGTGAGGACCAGGCAAAGTGAACAACAACAAAAGGGTTTATTGCAGTGCAATATAATTTTTTTTAAATCCTTAAATAAATTTTATTATGAATAATTCAGCATACACTCTACTTATAAAAGCCATACAAAAGTAAATACAATCCACATTTCAAAATTAATACAGCCAAGTATCAGCATTATACAAAACATTATAACAAAACAAAGCAAAAAAAAAAGGGGGGGATAACACAAGCTATTACCAAAAACAAAACTTTCCAGCATCTAATTCTACTTTAAAGATATCAACAAGGTTGCTTTCAATACCAACAAGGTTCAAGAAATATTTGGAACCTAAGAATCTATTAGATATTTCTTGAACCTTGTTGGTCTTCTATGAATGCATTGTAAAAGATTGGGTTCCAGTGAAAAATAAGCCTCCAAACTGAAGAAAGACAGATGAAACGTCTTGATATCTAGAACAGACATCTTTGGAAGGGCTTCCTTTAGCTCTATGAACTAAATACTGGAATATGGATATTCCTTTGTGATTGGAAAGTTTGTTGAACTGCTTTTGAAATCACTTGTGAGAATATCTTTTTGAAGCATGTTTTTGTTCATTTGAAGTTCTATGTGCAAGCCTGGTCAGAACACCACTGACCTTCACATTACATTGTTTTGTCATTTAAAATTTATGGTGTCTCTTAGTGGTTTTTTTATTTACCATTTGTACGCTAAAATCCTATAGTTTTGCCGGAATTTTAACAAATCCTTTATTTAACAGTTCCATATACAAAAAAACCCCCAAAACTATACATAAACTATACATAAACATAAACAAACCACCACCCATCCCTCCAAACCAAGGAGCTTAAGGGGCTTCACCATAACACAGTTCCGACTTTCTCATAGTAATTCCCATGGTTTTTATCCATACATATAAATAATCCCATGTCTTCCTACAGTCTTGTAGATTTCCTCCTCTTAATCTTACAGGATTAATCGTACAGGATTCTCGCGACAGTTATTATATACAACAACATTTTTTTTTCTTGTCTGGATAAACTCCCTTTACACACATTCAACAAGTATAATTCCGGAGTATGTTGCAGCCTTATTCTTAATATTTTTTGTGCCCAGAAATTAATCTGGGCCCAATATATTTTTTGCATATTCACACTGCCACCAAATATGGCAGAGGGACCCCTTTACTTTCCTGCATTTCCAACATTTGCTGGTTGCTGATGTTGAAAGAACTTTCATTTTGGAAACCAATACGTCCACAAATCTACAAACAGAATGGGTATCTGAAAGAATCCAAAGGAATTCATTGGAATATAGTGCTCTAGAAATGTAGGAAGTGTTACACAGAAAGGGAAGGTTTCCAGACAAGATTAGAGGAAGGTTAATATGTATCTTTAACATTTAGAGAATGAAAAATCTTGACATGCAGAAGATGCCCCGACCTCCATTGTTTCCAGTGGAGGGGGGGGGAAGGGAGGGCAGTATATAAATCTAATTAATTAATTAATAATTTATCTGGAATTGGAAGAACACATTGCCTTCACAGAATTCTATGACTCATTTTCCTGCAAAAGCTAAATTTTCTCCCTAATGTCAGCACGGTACTCAGTGTCGCATAGCAGTTAGTGCTGAGCTGGTCTGAACTGGCATGTTTAAATCCTTGCTTGGCCAGTGATGCCAACTCTCTCTTCTTCAACTTGATCTACCTCATGTGGTTGTTGTGAGGCTAAATGAGGAGGGGAAAATCACACTGTGATGAACAGCGGGCATATGCATGCTTAGAGGCAGTGCTGCTTAAGAGAGAGTGAGTTAGCGGAACTGATTGACAGCTCATGGAACTCACTCTGATTGGAGAATTGTGATTAACTGTAGAGGGGAGTGTGATAGTAGAAGAGGAAGAAGACTGCAGATTTATACCCCGCCCTTCTCTCTGAATCAGAGACTCAGAGAGGCTTACAATCTCCTATATTTTCTCCCCCACACACACAAAAGACGCCCTGTGAGGTAGGTGGGGCTGAGAGGGCTCTCACAGCAGCTGCCCTTTCAAGGACAACTCCTATGAGAGCTATGGCTAACCCAAGGACCATTCCAGCAAGTGGAGGAGCTGGGAATCAAGCCTGGTTCTCCCAGATAAGAGTCCACACACTTAACCGCTATGCCAAACTGGCTCTCATTAGTTAGGGAGCTGGAGAGTTAGTTGAAGAGAAGAGTTGTGGCCTGGGACTCTCTTGTAAGAGGGGTCTAAAAAGCAGAGTCTGTTTCAGAGCCAGTGTGGTGTGGCTTTGGAAAAAGGAGAGGCTCTGGAGGAGACAGGTCAAGTAGTTTAATCTTCCTCTGTGCGGAAAACAAAGAAACACAACTTGAGAAGGGAATTGCTTTTCCATTTATAAGCTTAATATCCAGTGTGAAGAGACTGTTGTTTTAACAATTTATTGATAGCATATCGTTACACAATTTAATTATTTCTTCACTATTTCAGTATTAACCCATATGACATTTCTATCCCCCTTCCCTCCAATTATGACTTCCCCGAGGTTATAAATTCAAGTTCAATACTAAAGGTACTACTAACTGATCAAAATTCAATATATATATTCTTACTACTAAAAAATTGTCCAATATCTTTTTACTTTCCACTCTTCCTCCATATATCCTTTAAATTTCCTCCACTCCCTTTTGAATATCTCTAAATCATAGTTAGTTTGTCCATTTCACACCACGATAAAACTTTCATGGTCCAGTCCCATTTCTCCGGTATCTTTTCTTGCTTCCAAAGCTGCGCGTATAATGTCCTAGCAGCTGATAGCAGGTACCAAATTAGAGTCCTGTCTTCCTTTGGAAATTTTTCTAATTGTAATCCAAGCAAAAACGTCTCTGCAATTTTCTTAAAATCATAACCCAAAATTTTGGAGATTTCTTGTTGTATCATCTTCCAGTATTCTTTCGCTATAGTGTGAAGAGACTGTTAATCTGGAAGAAAAGGATTTGGCAACTGGTTTGAAGCAGCACTGAAAGGCCCCAAACATGCCAAAAGCCCAGGTTATTGATCTTAAAGAGAAGATGATAACAATTTTGCCAGAAAAATGGGTCTAGTAGGGAAACTCTCATCTTAAGCAAAAAGGGATAAAGGTAAGTATGTTATCAAGTCTGTGTGGCAGACAAATATTAAACGTAGAAGGAACCGTAATGAAATCAAGAACACGAAATATCTAAGCAAAAGAATTGCAACATCCGTAATACATTAAGTGAAAGCAAAACAGCCTTAAGTCTAAAAATGTCTCTTGTGCATTCGGCACCGTAAAATGCAGTTCTGTAATTATATTTAACTTTCTGCCTACCGATTCCAAATCCAAAACATTATGTAAATATTGATTCCCTTCCCTGCCAGTTTGTTCAAATAAATCTGAAAATGGTATAAATCTGTAAGTGTGCCTAAAGTGCCATTTCTGAAGGGGATATTGGAAAACTCATGCAACATAAGGGTGATCATTTTAGAAGTAACTAATAAAACAGTCACCTTATTACATGCCCAAGCCATTCTGAACTTCTCAGAGGATGGGTGGGATAATAAATGTGATAATGTGGATTGATTGATGGGCTACATTGAAAATACTTGGTTGGATCCACTCTGATTGGCAATTCCCAGTGATATCCCTTTTCCAATGCATTCCCCCCCCTCCCCATGTTCTTCCTTAGGTTCTTCCCTCAGCAGAAGCATTTCGTGAGGATCAATGAGCTGCAGTTGGAAAGGGAAGACAGGGAAATTAGCAGTTGTAATTCTGCTTAGAATTGCACTGTGGGATTGGATATAGGATGCTTTTTTCACTTAGTCCTGCCCAGTTCCCTGTACACGACAGCCCTGTTCGATGATCTCACCATAGCATTTTTTGAGGGCGGACTATTCCATTTTCATCAGCTGAAAATCTTGTGAAATCCAAACCAAATTCTACAACAAAACTTAAGTCCACGTTCTCAAAAAGATCACCTGGTTGCTGATGCTGAAAGAACTTTCATTTTGGAAAGCAATACGTCCACAAATCTACAAACAGAATGGGTATCTGAAAGAATCCAAAGGAATTCATTGGAATATAGTGCTCTAGAAATGTAAAAAGTGTTACACAGAAAGGGAAGGTTTCCAGACAAGATTAGAGGAAGGTTAATATATATCTTTAACATTTAGAGAATGAAAAATCTTGACATGCAGAAGATGCCCCATCCTCCATTGTTTCCAGTGGAAAAGCAAAAAAAAGAAGCAAGAGCTATAGAAGCCCAGCGGAACAAAATCAAAGTCCCAGAGGACCTCTGCAGTACAAACAGAAGGTATGGGGAATTCTTACAAGCCCAGTAGAACCTGTACAATATGCCCAGCAGAACTAGTCCCACTATGGCAGAGCACATCCAACAGGACTAAGGTCAAGCCATTAAATGTCAGACACAGGTTCAAAAGGTATAAAATAGACCCCCTGCAGGCTACAGACACCAAACACACAGGGGATCTTACCATACTGCCTGCTCTATAATCTCTCCAAATTGGGGGTGGATTACGTTTCTGAGGTCCCAGTTACAGACCCCCCCCCCCCCCCCCAAAAAAGGTCTCCCTGGTGCTCTCTCTGAAAAGACAGTTGCAGTTACAGAAATCTATGTAATGGCTCAGGAACAAGCCAGTGACACCAAACTCAGAGGGAAACTACACCGGGGAAGACCCTCCCACCAGACACTGAAAGCAAGGCAAGAACCCTTTCTACACTCGCAGCCACTTTAAGTCTCCAAGGTAGTTTTGAAATGAGAGAAAAACAGACATAGAATCATAGAGTTGGAAGGGACCTCCAGGGTCATCTAGTTAGACAGGTTAAAACGGGTAAAAGGAAGTACTTCTTCACCCAAAGGGAGATTAACATGTGGAATTCACTGCCACAGGAGGTGGTGGCGGCCACAAGCATAGCCACCTTCAAGAGGGGTTTAGATAAAAATATGGAGCAGAGGTCCATCAGTGGCTATCAGCCACAGTGTGTGTGTGTATATGTATATATATATATATATAAATTTTTTTGCCACTGTGTGACACAGAGTGTTGGACTGGATGGGCCATTGGCCTGATCTAACATGGCTTCTCTTATGTTCTTAGACCAACACCCTACACAATACAGGAAACTCACAAACACCTCTCCCTAAATTCATAGGATCTTCATTGCTGTCAGATGGCCATCTAGCCTCTGTTTAAAAACCTGCAAGAAAGGAGAGCCCACCACCTCCCGAGGAAGCCTGCTCCACTGAGGAATCACTCTAAAGGTCAGGAAATTCTTCCTAATGTTGAGCCGGAAACTCTTTTGATTTAATTTCAACCCATTGGTTCTGGTCCTACCTTCCGGGGCCACAGAGAACAATTCCACACCATCCTCTATATGACAGCCCTTTAAGTACTTGAAGATGGTGCTCATATCACCTCTCAGCTGCCTCCTCTCCAGGCTAAACATGCCCAGCTCCTTCAATCTTTCTTCACAGGACTTGGTCTCCAGACCCCTCAGCATCTTCATCACCCTCCTCTGGACCCGTTCCAGCTTGTCTATATCCTTCTTAAAATGTGGTGCCCAAAACTGAACACAATACTTCAGGTGAGGCCTTACCAGAGCAAGGTAAAGTGATACCATCACTTCATGTGATCTGAACACTACTGTTGATACAGCCCAAAATTGCATTTGCCTTTTTAGCCACTGCATCACACTGTTGACTCATGTTCAGCGTATGATCCACTAAGACCCCTAGATCCATTTCACACATACTACTGCTAAGACAAGTCTCCCCCATCCTATAACCATGCATTGGATTTTTCCTACCTAAATGCAGAATGTTACATTTATCCCAGTTAAAATTCTTTTTATTGGTTTTAGCCCAGTTTTCCAGCCTGTCAAGGTCATCCTGTATCCTGTTTCTGTCTTCTTCTGTGTTTGCAACCCCTCTGCAAATTTAATAAGCATTCCCTCTACTCCTTCATTCAGATCATTGATAAAGATGTTGAACAAAACAGGTCCCAGGACAGGTCCTTGAGGCACTCCATTTGTCACTCCTCTCCAAGAGGATGAGGAACCATTCACAAGCACTCTTTGGGTGCAATCTGTCAACCAGTTACAGATCCACTTAACGGTAACAGGATCCAAACCACATTTTACCAACTTGTCAACAAGGATAGTATGTGGAACTTTATCAAAAGCCTTACTGAAATCAAGATAAATGATGTCTACAACATTCCCCTGATCCAGCAAGGTAGTCACTTTCTCAAAAAAAGAGATCAGGTTAGTCTGACATGACTTGTTCTTGAGAAACACATGCTGGCTGTTAGTAATCACATCCATTCTTTCTAAATGTTTCAGGACTGACTGTTTGATGATTTGTTCTAAAACTCTTCCAGGTATAGACGTCAAGATGACAGTTCGGTAGTTACCCAGATCATCTTTTTTCCCCTTCTTGAAGATGGGGACAACATTCGCCCACCTCCAATCTTCTGGCACCTCTCCTGTTCTCCAAGAATTCTCAAAAATAATAGCCAGAGGCTCAGAAATTACACCCGCAAGCTCTTTTAGAACCCTTGGATGCAAGTCATCTGGCCCTGAGGACTTAGTTTCATTTAAAGAAACTAGGTGTTTATGTACTACCCTTATGCTGATTCTAGGTTGGAACTTCATACCCTCCTTATATCTTCTGTTTTTGCCATGTTGAGCACCGTTTCCCTCAGAAGAGATGACTGAGGAAAAGTAGGAATTGAACAGTTTCGTCCTCTCTTCATTACCTGTTACAATTTCACTTTCTTGCCCTTGCAATGGGCCTACCATGTCCTTGCTCTTTTTCTTACTCTGAACATAAGAAAATAACCCCCTTTTTTGTTGTTTTTAGCATCTTTGGCGAGCCGAAACTCATACTGAGCTTTAGCTTTCTGAACGTTTTTTTCTACAAGCACTGGTGATTTGTTTATATTCATACATAATAATACTTCCAATGGGGGCTCCCCAAAGTAAGTCCACAGCAGTATGAGAAACAACCCAGCCTCACCAGACAAGCAGGGGGAACATGCCTACAACTCTCACAGCCTCCCCAGGCTGAAACCCCTGTGCAGAGGAGAGGAAACACCTGTCGAGCTGGCTGGGCCAGGCAGATTTTGAATGACCAGAAGGCCAACTAGTCCATCCTGGCAAGAGCCATGTGGCTGAGATGTCTCCCAGATGGGAGAGCACCTGCTTGCTCTGGACACTGGTGTTAGTTTACCACTGAAACCAGTAGTGAGGCTTCTCCCTGACTGGGCTCTTTAAGGAAGAGGTGCTAAACCACAGCTCCACCCCCTCTTCTTTCTCTCCCCACCCCCCCCAGCCTCTTCCACCTGCTGTTCCCTCTGACCAAATCTGCTGGCCTGTAGCTCCACACTTCTTTGCAGAGCCCACTACCATTGCACAAAATCTGCATGTCAAGAAATAGAATTCCTTGGTTTTTTTTTCATCAAACATTGGTTCAGGCCATGTTTTCAAATACTAGGCCTGTATCGAAGCTGTAAAGTACAAATGGAAAAACACTGTTCTTATTGCGGGGAAGACTGGGCAGCATGAGCTTGTGACTCTTAGATTACAGTTCAGGTTGCAGGGAATGAAGCAGTGCCTACCTCGACTCTCTTTGGGTTCTCAGAGCCGTAGCACCTAGCAATCAATTAGTTGCATTTCAGAGTCTATGTCTTACACCTGGCGGACGTAGGAAGATAAACAGCAGCTCTCTCCATTTTCACTTTAGCCTGACCTCATTTAGGTTATCTACTTGGATCACACGATCAGTTGATATAATCAAGCTGAGATCTGATTGGTTTAGAAGGCTTCAGGCCGTGCTGGATTGCAGCCATAAAGAAGTTAGCTTTTTTACTTGTTACTAACAGCCCTGGTGCTAGGGATTCTGCTGCCCCAGGAAGAACCCTGTCCCACCTCCTACTCTAATCCCATGCACTTTGCTATTAGAGTAGGAAGGGTGGGGGCAGGGTTGGCATCACCTGAAAGTGGGGGACATCACTTGAAAGTGGGGGAGAGGGATGGGCAAGGGGATAGCTGAGAGAGAACGCTTGGCCCACCCCTTGCCCAGGCTTCTCCCTCTTCAGAGGGAGCTGGCTGGGCAGCAGCCGCGTCCTTCTTCCTTTGCTACAAATCAGGGTGAAGGAAGAAGGATGCAGGCAGCCACTGCCCAGCCAGCTCCTTCTGAAGCGGGGGAGAGGGCTGGGCAAGGGGCGGGCTGAGTGAGAACACTTGGCCCACCCCTTGCCCAGCCCTCTCCCTCTTCAGAGGGAGCTGGCTGGGCAGCAGCCATGTCCTTCTTCCTTTGTTTGTTACTAACAGCCCAGCCTCACTTAATTGCTTGCTATGGGCCAGATACTCTGCTAGTTCTTGCTGACTTTTGACTTCAACTGCTGAAATAACCTCAGCTTTTGGAAAGGTAACATGTTAACTTTTGAACTAATGTCTTTACTGTATAGCTAGTTCCTGAATTTAGACAGTTTGGAAATTTATCTATGAATGAGCTGCCACAAACAACACAACACAAACAACACAAACCCAGTGGCAGAGTGGTAAAGCTGCAATACTGCAGTCGGAGCCCACTGCTACACAACCAGAGGTCAATCCCAGCAAAAGCTGGTTCAGGTAGCCGGCTCCAAGTTGACTCAGCATTCCATCCTTCCGAGGTTGGTAAAATGAGTACCCAGCTTGCTGTGGGGGGAGTGTAGATGACTGGGGAAGGCAATAGCAAACCACCCCATAAAAAGTCTGCCGTGAAAACGTTGTGAAAGCAATGTCACCCCAGAGTCGAAAACAACTGATGTTTGCACAGGGGATTACCTTTACCTTTACAAACAACACCACAGTTCATGGAATGTTTGTGCCTGTCACCTTTCCATTAATATTGCTTCCCAAACCATGTAGCACCCAAAAAAAATGTGACAAACTTTACATCATGAGCCATCCCTACTCTGCAACAGCAATGAAAACACAGTTTATTGTCTCTCTCGGCTTGACTTCGCAAACGAAGATTTAAGAAGGGTGCAGTAGTCCACGTCTGCTGCAGGCTCGCTGGTGGCTGACAAGACCAATGTGAGACAGGCAGATCCGGCCACAGTGGCTGCAGGGAAAAGTCTGATTTGGGGTTGGTGCTGTAGCAGTGCGATTCTTCTTTAATCTCCTTTTGTCCTCAAGACCAGCTATGCGTGCGTTCTCAAAGGAAGAGACAGCCTGGTGGATGGTGTGCCTCCACGCTTTGTGATCTGAGGCTAGGTCAGACCAATGGTGATGGTTGATGCGACAGGTGCCAAGGGATTTCTTCAAGGAGTCCTTGTACCTCTTCTTTGGTGCCCCTCTATTTCGATGGCCGGTGGAAAGTTCGCCATACAGAGCAATCTTGGGAAGGCGGTGGTTTTCCATCCTAGAAATATGCCCTGCCCAGCGCAGCTGCGTCTTCAACAGCAGTGCCTCGATGCTTGTAACCTCTGCCCTCTTGAGGACTTCAGTGTTGGTCACAAAGTCACTCCAGTGGATGTTGAGGATAGTGCGAAGGCAGCGCTGATGAAAGCACTCAAAGAGTCACAGGTGATGACGGTATAAAACCCATGATTCAGAGCCATAGAAGATTCGGCTACGACAGTTTATTGTAATCTACATACAAAGGAAATTAGTGATTTGGGGGGGGGGGGATTTGTGTATATAGAGACCAGAATGTAACTACAACACTATTAGATCAGGCCAAAGACCTGACTAATCCAACATCATTTCCCCCATGGGGGGCAATCAGATGAATGCATACGGATGAATGAAATTGTCTAATAAGGAGGGTAACCTTACAAATGGGGGATGTGGGGTCTGTTGTGCATCAGAGTGACAAGCAATATTGCTTCTGAACACTGAACGGTTTCATCATAATGGCTCTTACAAAATCTCTTACAACACATTAAGGAATCATCCCTGTCTCCTTTCAAAACCATCTAAAGAAAGAAATCACCCCAACCTGGATAGCTCAAGCGAGCCTGATCTTATCAGATCTCTAAAGCTCAGAAGGGTCAGCCCTGTTTAATACTTAGATGGGGCACCACCAAGGAAGTCCAGGCTTCCACTGACAATTATACCTTTCTTTTAGTAAGCTTCCCTTGATTTCGTTTTAC
Organism: Heteronotia binoei; assembly: GCF_032191835.1. Classification (NCBI taxonomy): domain Eukaryota; kingdom Metazoa; phylum Chordata; class Lepidosauria; order Squamata; family Gekkonidae; genus Heteronotia; species Heteronotia binoei. The sequence goes on from NC_083230.1 coordinate 13,926,614, forward strand.
ATTCACCTTGATTAAAAACGAATAAATCATGTTAGGTTAACAATTGATATTTAGAGAATGTTTCTCACCTGTAAAATGCCTCTTGTGTTGAAATCCATAAAGGCATTTTTGGACATAACCTAGATCTATAATTATTCTATGTCCTCAATATTACATGTCTAGTATAATGATTTTTAAACTATGTATTGTCCCAAAGGTAGACATGCCACTCGTATTTCAGGTCATGTCTCTCTAGTTCCAGCAGTCCCCTCCCCACAGCAGTAACCATTCTTTCATCCAAACCAGACAACAGACAGCAAAATATAATTTCAGATTGGGCAAACCTAACCTTTCTTTACAATCCTCCAAATCTTATATCTAATGTGTGGTTTTTTCCCCCCCTTGCCAAACAAACAAATCTTTTTGCCACTGTTTAATTGGTACATCCGATATCCACACCGGTATATTCTGAAACAAAAATAACATCCTCAGTAAAACATTACGTAATTTTGATCACAGATATTCTTCCCAGCAGCAGCGATTGCAGTTTGCCCCATCTTATAAAGTCTTTTTTTTTTTTTACTTCATCCCACATTTTGAAATAACATACAATTCATATCTGTCCACAAAATGCCCAGCTACTTCACTTTCTTTTCAACCTTAAAGCCAGTTTTATTTATCAATTCTATTTGCTGTTGTGTTTTCATATTTTAATTAACAATTAAATAGAATTTTCTGTTTATTTTAAACCCTGCTAATGAGCCAAAATATTTTGATTTAATTAATACCTTTAAAGGATCTTTCAAAGTTAACACCAAGTCATTCGCAAAAACTCTTAGTGTCGTGGGTGATGCCCGGGTTGGCAGCATTACTCCCTCTACGCAGCAGAGTCTTGTGAGCAAAAATTGTACTTTGTGAGCTACTGGTATTAAAGTCGTGAGCTACTGCATAAATTATTGTGCTCTGAGGCCACTTTTCCTGAGCTAAGGCAAAACGTGTGAACTGGAGGCTAAAAATCTGAGCTAGCTCACACTAACTCAGCTTAGAGGGAACACTGGGTTGGCAGTGCCACTAGAGCCTGCAGCTGGCCCCTCTGATGCCTTGGGAAGTGACAACTCACCACTGCTGCCTGAGTCAGCATTCCCCACACCTGACCCGGCAGCCAATGAGGTGCAGGTGCAACCAGACAGCCCACCTGACTCATGTCTATGGGTGGCTCAGCTGAGAAAGGGACTTTGCAAAGACTTAGCAACCCGCTGCCAGGACGCATGCTTGTGGGGAATTGTAGCATTCTTACTATTTGCTGTGGGGAAGTAAAGAAGTTACAAACCAAGCCTCTGACAAATCATTAGAGTACCGCTTTCTCAACATTATACAGAGACCAGTTATGATATCGCGTCCTTAAGGTTTTTTGTGATTCAGAAGCTTGAGAGATCTGAGTGTAAAGGAGGTGATCCGCACAGGATTTTATTGCAGAAAGAGGCTCGAAGAATTCATCGCCTCAACTCAATAGAACCTTTTGGCTTGAATCAATCTAATGATTTGTCATGTTATATTTAAGTAGTTACCAGAGTACATGCTGTGATTAGTTTGCTGAGTTTTTAATAGGTATGGTCCTTTTAATGTGATTATGTGCAACAGCTGTGGTAGAATTTATATTGCTTACGTGAGAGTGCAAATCAAGCCGTCTTTCAAAAAAAAAAAGTCTAAAGAAATGGGCGTGTTAAAGTGATGCTTGGAGAGGTATTTTTGAAAGTCTGTTTTACAGTTTTCTTTCTTTAATGACGGAGACTTGGTTTGTAACTTTTGTACTTTTCCACAGCAAATGGTAAGAATGTTATTCGGCTTGCGAAAAAACTTTGTATAGCGGAATGTGGATCTTCTAGCCGGCAACCGCGTGAAGGAAAATTACCCTTTGGAGCCAAACTCTGGATATTGAGTCTTTTTTTTTTTTATTGAACTTTGGACCTTTTGTGACTTTTACTAAAGAAGGAAAAAAATTGAGGAGTCATACAGAAAGAACTTCATGTTGCTTGAAGAGACACTGGACCTTTGGAAGTATCTGTTTGGATTTTGTAATATGTCTTTTGTATTTGTAGTGTAAATCTAATAGAAATAGAACTGTAAGTATTTTAATAGTTTTGTTTTTAGGTGCAGTTGTTTTTCCTATCTTGCTCTCACTGTACTGCCACTGGCTTTTTGTTTATAACAATTTTTTGGCAATGATATTGGTCTATAATTTTTTAAAAAATCAAATCAAGATCTTGTTCTTCTTTCAGTATTAGTGTTATATTCACCTCTTTCCAAGACTCTGGCATCTTTCCACTTTGTAAGATAAAGTTCATTGTGGACTGCAATGGTTCTGTATCTAAAATAGAATTATGTACAAATAATGATCTTGTTTTTGCTAAAACGTACAAACTTTTGTTCAAATATTAAACAGAAGAAGAACAAGTGAAAGATTTAGGACACAAAATTTGAGTCCAGTGGCACTTTTTAGACCAACAAAGTTTAATTCAAAGCGTAAGCTTTTGTGTGCAAGCACACTTCTTCAAATACAAACAATGGAATAAAATTTCCTCAAGTCCTACTTACAGAAAAAGAGAAAAGCAGCTGTTAGGAAGGCCCAGGATGCATAAGAAGAGCTGAAATAGGATCAGGTGGCCAGTAATATCACTGAATGGCACCAAATTCATATGTAAATGCAAGAGCTAACGAAAAGATGTGAGGATGAAGCTGGATTCCAGCAGCACCCCCAACCCAGGGTTGAGTGTGGTTCGTCTTGGTGCTTCTGCCATGTGCTTTGTTGGTCTTAAATGTGCCACTAAACTAAACTTTGTTCAGGTGGAGGATTGTATGATGAAATGGGTGAAGAATTTCAGATATTATACACCAGTGGGAAAGAATATGGTTGAAAGGTTTGAAATTCACATTAAGTGTTAATATTAAAGAATTTTTTTATAAAATGATGTTTCATTCGTATACGTCCCTGGATAAATTGGCCAAAATATACAAAAAAACCCCTTTGAATAAGTGCTGGAAATGTGAGTAGCATGGACCTTTTATCATAGGTGGCGGAATTGCAATTAAGCTAAGAAATTTTGGATGCAAATATATTTATTAATGCAGAAGATTTTTAAAAATCAACATATTAATAAAGCCAGAAACTTTTATTCTGGGAGTGATGGACAGACATGGTGAAAATAGTCATGGAAATTGGGACTGAATTAAGAAGAAGAAGAAGATATTGGATTTATATCCCACCCTCCACTCCGAAGAGTCTCAGAGCGGCTCACAATCTCCTTTACCTTCCTCCCCCACAACAGACACCCTGTGAGGTAGATGAAGATATTGGATTTATATCCCGCCCTCCACTCCGAAGAGTCTCAGAGCAGCTCACAATCTCCTTTCCCTTCCTCCCCTACAACAGACACCCTGTGATGTAGATGAAGATATTGGATTTATATCCCACCCTCCACTCCGAAGAGTCTCAGAGTGGCTCACAATCTCCTTTACCTTCCTCCCCCACAACAGACGCCCTGTGAGGTAGATGAAGATATTGGATTTATATCCCGCCCTCCACTCCAAAGAGTCCCAGAGCGGCTCACAATCTCCTTTACCTTCCTCCCCCACAACAGACACCCTGTGAGGTGGGTGGGGCTGGAGAGGGCTCTCACCGCAGCTGCCCTTTCAAGGACGACCTCTGCCAGAGCTATGGCTGACCCAAGACCATTCTAGCAGGTGGAAATGGAGAAGTGGGGAATCAAACCTGAATCAATCAGATAAGAGTCCACGCACTTAACCACTACACCAAACTGGCTCTCCAAACTGAATTAAGGACCTCCTGCAGGCCAAACAGATGCTCTACCACTGAGCCATAGCCACTCCCCTCTCATTCTAGATAAAGTTCTCCCTTCCCTAGAATGATCAGTACAAGCACCTTTTTTGTATGCTAGTTCTTCAGGTTCATTGGACAGATTGATGGGAGGCCATGGACAAACAGTACATGAAAGTATATGCACAAAATATTTGTGATCTGAACCTGTATGTTCCCATGAGCAACCACTAAATCAGCCAGAACAAAATGGGCAAGACTAGAACAGAGAAACCCTCTCATGGATTGCTGCCTTGACGTGGTGAGAGGGCTTGAGTGATTCAGTGAGGCTGTGGGCTATGCCATGTAGGGCCACCCGAGATGGACAGGCCACAGCTGAGAACCCAGACAAAATGTGATCCAATGGAGAAGGAAATGTCAAACCACTCCAGTATCCTTGTCAAGAAAACCCCATGAACAGTAACAAAAGGCTAAAAGATTTAGTGCTGGAAGATGAGCCCCTCAGATCAGAGGGTGCCCAATATGCTACTGGGGAAGAGCGGAGGGCAAGTCCAAATAACCACAGAAAGAGTGAAGCAGCTGGGCCAAAGCCGAAAGAACGCTCAGCTGTGGATGTGTCTGATGGTGAAAGAACAGTCCGATGCTGCAAAGAACAATACTGCATTGGAATGTGGAATGTAAGATCTATGAATCAAGGTAAGCTGGATGTGGTTAAACAAGAGATGGCAAGACTGAACATCGACATCTTGGGAATCAGCGAACTAAAATGAATGGGAATGGGTGAATTTAACTCAGCAGATCACTACATCTATTATTGTGGGCAAGAGTCCCATAGAAGAAATGGTGTGGCCTTGATAGTTAGCAAGAGAGTGAGGAAGGCAGTAATGGGATACAATCTCAAAAATGACAGAATGATCTCGGTCCGTATCCAAGGCAAACCATTCAATAGCACAGTAATTCAAGTCTATGCTCCAACCACTGATGCAGAAGAGGCTGGACCAGTTCTATGAAGATCTACAATACCTTCTAGAATTAACACCAAAAAAAGATGTCCTCATCATCATAGGGGAGTGGAATGCCAAAGTAGGAAGTCAAAAGGTAACTGAAACAACTGACAAGTTTGGCCTTGGAGAACAAAATGAAGCCGGGCAAAGGCTAATAGAGTTTTGTCAAGAGAACAAACTGGTCGCAGCGAACACCCTCTTCCAATAACATAAAAAGTGACTCTACACATGGACATCACCTGGTAGGCAACACAGAAATCAGATTGATTATATACTCTGCAGTCAAAGATGGAGAAGCTCCTTACATTCAGCAAAAACAAGACCTGGAGCTGACTGCGGCTCAGATCACGAGCTGCTCATTGCAAAATTCAGGCTTAAACTGAAGAAAACTGGGGAAGCCATTAGGACATTCAGGTTTGACCTTGATCACATCCCTTATGAATATACAGTGGAGGTGAAGAATAGGTTTAAGGAACTAGAGCTGATAGACAGAGTGCCTGAAGAACTATGGATGGAAGTTCGAGACATTGTACAGAATGCAGCAATCAGCACCATCCCAAAGAAAAAGAAATGCAAGAAAGCTGTCTGATGAGGCTTTACAAATAGCTGAGGAAAGAAGGAAAGCAAAAGGCAAAGGTGAAAAGGAAAAATTCACCCAACTGAATGCAGATTTCCAGAGAACAGCAAGGAGAGATAAGGAGGCCTTCCTGAAGGAACAATGCAAAGCAATAGAGGAATATAATAGAATGGGAAGGACAAGAGATCTCTTCAAGAAAATTGGAGAAATCAAGGGAACGTTTTGTGTAATGACGGACATGATAAAGGACAAAACCGGTAGGGACCTAACAGAAGCAGAAAACATCAGGAAGAGATGGCAAGAATACACAGAATTTTACAAGAAGGATCTCAGTGTCCTTGACAACCATGACAGTGGAATAGCTGACCTGATCTTGGAATGTGAAGTCAAATGGGCCTTAGAAAGCATTACTAACAACAATGCAAGCAGAGATGACGGTATTCCAGTTGAGCTATTCAAAGTCCTAAAAGATGATGCTGTTAAAGTGATGCACACATTATGCCAGCAAATCTGGAAAATGGAAAATGCAACAGTGGCTACAGGATTGGAAAAGATCAGTTTATATTCCAATTCCAATGAAGGGTAATGCCAAAGAATGTTCAAACTATCGCACCTTTGCACTTATTTCACATGCCAACAAGGTCATGTTAAGGATCCTACAAGCTAGGCTTCAGCAGTATGTAGATCAGGAACTACCAGAAGTTCAAGCTGGGTTTCAGAGAGGTAGAGGAACTAGAGATCAAACTGCCAACATTCAATGGATTATTGAGAAAGAACAGGAATATCAGAAAAACATCTATTTCTGTTTCATTGACTATGCTAAAGCCTTTGATTGTGTGGATCACAACAAACTGTGGCAAGTCCTTAAAGAGATGGGAGTACCAGACCACCTCACATATCTCCTGAGAAACCTGTATAAGGGTCAAGAAGCAACGGTCAGAACGGGATATGGAACAACTGATTGGTTTAGAATAGGAAAAGGAGTTTGACAAGGATGTATATTGTCACCCTTTTTATTTAATTTATATGCAGAGTACATCATGTGAAATGCTGGCCTGGATGAAGCAGAAGCAGTAATTAAGATTGCCGGGGAAAACATCAACAACTTCAGATACGCAGATGATACCACTCTAATGGCAGAAAGTGAGGAGGACCTAAAGAACCTCTTGTTGAGACTTCCGGCAAGATGGCGGGGTGACGCGGAGCTCCTTTCCTTGCCTTAGGAGGGAACTCTGTTTGGGGGGTAATTGAGGGGGCTTCCCGGCTGGGAGGCACCTCTTAAGGAGCTGTCAGGAGACGCTCCGAAGCCTGGGGGGCTTTCTGGACGTGGGCGAGGAATGGAGATTCCCCGCTCAGAGCCAGTTTTCCTCCTGGCCGCTACCTTCCCAACACTTCGGTGCCTAACTGTGCCGCCGGAGAGGGAGTCTGGAGAGGTACTGTAAACTCCCTTCAAGTAGACCCAGTAGCGTCCTACCTTAGTGGGGTCCTCATACCTTGCAAGTTTATCCGGAGAAGAATGGAGTTTGTTGGAGTTTGCGGCTGAGCGGTTTGTGTGGCGCAGGAGCGGAGGCGCGGCTTGTGAATGCTGCTGGAGGAGCAAGCGGCTGAGAGGCGGCTGGGCGAGCGAGTGTGGGAAAGCACGCAGAAGCCGAGTTGGAGCGGATGGATTTGAGGTTTGAGAGAGTGAGGGGGTAAGAGGTGTTTTTTGCCCCTGGGACATTGGTTTTTGCAGCCGTTGGATTGTATCATGTGAGAGAAGCCCGGGCTGGACTAGAGCGGAATGCGTCTCGTAATGGCGGACGCGGTCTGAAGCTCTTCTTAGAAGTGGGGCGTAGAAGCTGCGGAAGGCACCGAGGCGTTTGAAATTTGAAGGCTGTGTGAGACCTCCCCACTTCATCTTCCCATCTTTCTTTGTTTTTTCTTGGCTTCTGTGCTGACCTGATATTTCATTGTTTTTTATACTTTATACTTTTGCTTTGGAAGGGGCTTAGTTTTGTCTGGTGATTTGGGTACTTCCGGGATAATTTCGTAACAAGTTAAAGGGTAAAGTTGCAGTTCTGAGCGGTTTATCTGAGGCTGCGCTTTACTGAAGCTTCTGGGTCCTAGTGCTATAACTATAACTATAATTTTAAGAACAGTGAACAGAGACAGAGACAGTAACAGACACTGGGACAGGTCCAGAATCCCTTTGGAATATAAGAGACTACCTGTGGATTTTATAATAATTCTTCAAGACTTCTAGAAGACCAGAAGACCAGAGTGTTGGAGCTGCTAGGACTAATTTGGATCTTATAATATTAAAAGATATATTATTGGATGATGTTTAAAAAATTTTGTTACCAGTGACTAGGACATTAGGATTGGGAGTTGGGAAGAAGAAGGAACTGGAAAAGGAAGAGAGAAGAAGAAAGAAGAAGGAACATAGAAGATAAAATAAGATAAGACTGTGTTACAATTTATTGGTTATTGTTTCTGACTCAGTATTTGTTCTTTCCTTTGGATTATGTACTCTATTCTTGTCACAATATTTTACAGATAGCTCACAGAGTACTGTTTCTAATGAATTGACTTTATGAGTAATAAGTAAGGTAACTAAGTGATTAATTAATTGAACTGCTGTCTAAATTTTATTAATTTTTCAATTTTTAAATTGTATTGACTTGCTTTTACTGCTTCTTTCTGTGTGGGGTGTCTGAACTCTTGGATTGTTGATTTAGCTCATGGATCTACTGTACTGACTGTGAATATTATTGTAGCATTATTTTACTTAGGGCTGGGTTATTGCAACTTTTAAATTGGGTTAAAGGTACTGGGCCGTGGTAGTAGATTGCCATGACGGAAACAAAGATTAAAATTTTTTTACAAGGTACTCCCCCGGCGGGGGGGGGGGGGTAAGGTAGTTCCAGTTTCTGCCAATCAAGATGTCTTGGAAAAATTACAGAACATTGTTACTGCTGGTTTCAAAAAGAACCAAGAAGCTCTTGATGAGATGAAAACAGACTTGATGTACCAGATTAAGAGAACTAACGACCAGTTGGCAGAATTCCAAAAACAATTGTTGGCTAATACGCAACAAGTTCATGGACTAACTGCTAAAGTTGAGAGAATGGAAGATCGAGATAAGCAAACAAGTAATATACTTAGAGAAAACCAAACGGAATTGTTGGAGTTGGAAGATCGCGTGATGAGACTCGAAATGGAAAAAGCTGCAACTATCCTCCGATTTCAAAACTTACCAGAAGAGAAAGAAGAAGATTTAATTAGTAAAATTACAGATATTTTAATAGTGGATGATGAAGAATTATTGGAAGAAGGCCCAAGGGATATCCTTTGGGCCAAAAGAGTGTCCTCAAGCTATATAAGGAAATTTAAACTCCCTAGGGAGGTCCAGGTAAAGTTTGTTCGTCCTGAAACTACGGAGAAAAGCAAGAGAGTCCGAAATGAACTGGAAGGGAACCAGCATAAAAATTTTGAAAGAGATACCTTGGAGTGTGCGACAGCGGAGATTTAAATTTAAGAAATTGTCTACCTGGCTAATCCAAAATGAAATACAATTCAGATGGCTTATTCCACAAGGTTTATTTTTTACATATCAAGCTAAGCGATTCAATATCACCACTGAGGCAAAGATGGAAGAATTTTGGGAAGAGTGCGTGAAGCGAGATGGATCCGAGTCAGGAGATGAACAAGAGGGTGCTAAGAAATCTACCGACGAGGAGTCTCCCAAAAAGAAACGTGAGAAAGTTAAAACTAGACTCCAGTCTAAGAAAGATTTAGCCAAGATACCTGATAGTATTGACTCAGCAAAATGAACTCTAAGTTGGGAACTAAGATACTTTCTCTGAATGTCAACGGCTTAAATGAACCTGGAAAGAGGAAGAGAATCTTTCAACAACTGAAAAAATCCGGCGCGCAAATTATCTGTTTGCAAGAAACCCATATTAGGAGGGATAATGTGAAATATTTGGAAAACAAGAAATTGGGTACCCTATACTCATCATGTGACCCTCTTAAAAAGAAGAAGGGGGTAGCCATATTTATATCTCAGCATATCAAGTCGAGTTGTTTATACTCGGACGAACAAGGAAGAATTATTATTGTTGAATTGGAATTTAATGGTCTCAAAACAATTCTTGGAAACCTTTATGCTCCTAATGAAAATCAAGAGAAATTTTACCAAGCTTTATATCTCAAACTTAGAGAACTTAATTCAGATAGGTATTGTATTGTTGGGGATTTTAATGCAATATTTGATATTAAAATGGATAAAAAATATGATGACCCTCGGAAAAAGAAGAAGAATCGGAACTTGTTACCTACCTCCTTTTTGAAAATGGCAGAAGAATTAAATTTAGTGGATGCCTGGAGAACTAAAAACCCGATTACAACGGACTTTACTTTTTACTCCCATGCACATAAATCTTGGTCAAGAATAGATATGTCTTGGATATCTTTGAGTATGATACTGTCTGTTAATCAAGCTGATATTCTTCCTCAGTCTTATGCCGATCATAATCCAATTGTGTTGATATTACAGGAACAGTCAAGAAGCCCTCGATGGTCTTTAAATTTACAAATTTTAAAAGAGACTCAATTTTTGGATGAAGCCAAGAAAGAGATTCAGGAGTTTTTTAAACTTAACTTGGAAAAAGACACGAAGATTCCAATTATTTGGGATGCATTTAAGGCCTTTTTTAGAGGAGTCGCGATCAGATACTCATCGAAGAGGAAGAGAGATCAAAGGAAAGCCTATAATGAACTAATAACAAAATTGGAACACTTTGAGAGACAACAGAAATCCGGAAATTCTTGGGAGATGAAGGCCAGAATTACCTTTATCCAACACCAAATAAATACGCTTTTGGCGGAAGAAATTGAGAAAAAATTGAAATGGGCAAGACAAAATCATTTCGAGAATGCTAACAAAGTGAGTAGATGGCTGGCTTATAGACTGCGAAAGGAGAAGGAGAAGAAGATAATAAAAATGTTGAAAAACGAAGCTAAGGAGGAAGTGTTTCAGAATTCCCAAATGAAAGAAATTATTCAAGACTTTTATCGGAACCTTTATAAAAAGCAGAAGATCGAATTGTCAAAACAAGAAGATTACATAAAGGGGGCAGAAATGAATCAACTAACAAGAGAACAGCAAACAAGTTTGGAGAATCCCATTTCAATACAGGAGATAGTTGATGTAATCAGAACCCAAAAAAGCAACAAGACGCCAGGTCCAGACGGACTCCCAATTGAGTTCTTCAAAGCCTTTGAAGACTTGCTATTGCTGCCCTTCAAGAAAGTAGTGGAGAATGCTTATAACACAGCTGAGATTCCAGATTCTTGGAAAGAAGCCTTAATTACACTTATACACAAGGAAGGTACTGATCCTTCAGAAATTAAAAATTATAGACCAATTTCGCTTCTGAACAGTGATTATAAGATCTACGCAGCCATATTAGCAAACAGATTGAAGAAAGTAATTGCTAGTTTAATTCATGAAGATCAAACTGGCTTCGTTCCAGGTCGATTAATGAATCAGAATGTGAGGCTATTATTGAACGCGATTGAATATTACAGAGAACACTCTGATAAAGAATTTGCCGCCATCTTTGTGGATGCAGAAAAGGCCTTTGATAATGTTAATTGGCATTTTATTAAAGCGACACTGACTGCAATTGGCTGTGGTGAAAGATACTTCAGAATGGTTGAAGCGGTCTATTCAAAGCAGGTAGCAAAAGTGAGCTTTAATGGAGTAATGTCTGACTCAATAGAGATTGAACAAGGTACTAGACAGGGGTGTCCGTTATCCCCCTTACTTTTTATTCTGACATTGGAACCATTGATTAAGAAGATTAGGGAAGATACTCAAATTCAAGGGACCAGAATAAACAACATAGAGTTCAAGACCATGGCGTTTTCGGATGATCTTGTATTTACCTTGGAACAACCTTCCTCCTCGATTGTTTTTCTAAAGCACCGATTAAGAGAATTTGGAGAGGTATCCGGATTTAAATTGAATGTCGCTAAGACTAAAATCTTAACGAAAAATATGGAGAAGGATCAAATTGAAATATTAGAGCAACTTTCAGGGTTCAGGCATGAAAAAAAGATAAAGTATTTGGGAATTTATTTCACAAGCGACTTAAAATCTTTATATAGAGACAATTATGAAAAAATATTGAAGGAAATTCGTAATGACTTAATTAACTGGAAAGACCTTCAAATCTCACTTTTAGGTAGAATTGCTACAATAAAAATGAATATTCTTCCGAGAGTTTTGTTTTTGTTTCAAACAATCCCAATTATTTTACCTAAATTATTCTTCCAACAACTCAACTCCATGACTAAGACGTTTATCTGGCAAGGCAAGAAGGCTAGAATCAAATTGAAAGTTTTACAAGATAGTAAATTAAGAGGTGGTCTAGCCCTACCTGACTGGAATTTGTATTACAAAGCTTGTTGTATTGCATGGTTGAGAGTCTGGTGTAAGTTAGATAACAGAAAACTACTGACCATCGAGGGGGCTGGCCTGGGTGAAGGCTGGCACAGTTATATGTGGTATCATGCTCCTGTCAAAACTGGTCGCTTTCTTAGACATGAAATAAGAAGATCTTTGTATAAGACTTGGGATGAAATCAAAGTACAATATACCTATACTCCAAGGTGGCTATCTCCGACAGAAGCTTTGACCCACCCAAACCTGTACAATTGGGACAATTTACAAGATTATACTTACTTGTTAAACGACCAGAATGAACTGATTGAGGAGGAGCTTCTGAAGCTAAGTTGGTGGCTTCAGTGTCAACTTAAATCAAGGTTTCGTAAAGACAAGGAAAAGGGTTTTACGAAGACACCAATTGAATTAGATCTTATTTTAGAGTCTAAACAGAAGATAATTTCTAAAGTGTATGATTGGCTATTACAAACCAAGATGCAGGACGAGGTTGTGAAAGAAGCATGGATACGTTGGTTGAAGGACTTTGGCTATAACATAGACTTGGAAAAATGGGAAAAATTATGGAAGCAGAATTTAAAACTGATCAAACCAGCAGAATTGAAAGAAAACCTATACAAAATGGTATATAGATGGTACCTTACGCCAGACAGGTTGGCTAAAATTTATCCCACATATTCCAACAAATGTTGGAAGTGTCAAGAAGCTAAAGGGTCTCTGTTTCATATATGGTGGCAATGTAAAGATGCAAAAAAATATTGGTCACAAGTTAATATTTGGATTCAAAAAATTCTGAAAATACAAATTAACCATGTGCCGGAACTGTATTTGTTAAATATTTGTAGACAAAACTTGCCTCTGTCTAAACTGAAATTGTTGTTGTACATAGTCACTACTGCTAGAATATTATACGCCAAGTATTGGAAAAGTGATAAAACCTCCAATAGAGATGAATTTATTAACAAGTTGTTGGGTGCCGCAGAATCCGACCTAATGTCTACAAGATTAAGAAATGGTAATGTGCAAAAATGTCAAGAGGATTGGGATCCTGTTTATAAATGTGTTAAAAGTAGAGGTTTTGCATTGGAGTAATTATGGCTTTTTTCTTACGATATTCAATCCTCTCCGTCTCCCAGTGTGCATGACTGGGTTTTGGTGGTAGATGTTAGAGTATTGTATGTAGATGTAGATGTCGTGTTTGTGATTTGTGATTTGTTAGGGATGAATGTTTTTGTGTATTATGTCTATTTTCTCCTCTTTTCTTCTTTTTATGTACATCAACTCTTCTTTAATAAAAAAATTTTCTTCCAAAAAAAAAAAAGAACCTCTTGTTGAGGGTGAAAGAGGAGAGCACAAAAGTAGGCTTGAAACTCAACATCAAAAAAACTAAGATCATGGCATCCGGCCCCATCACACCTTGGCAAATAGAAGGGGAAGACATGGAAGTAGTGACAGACTTCACTTTTCTGGGATCCAAGATCACTGCAGATGGTGACTGTAGCCATGAAATTAAAAGACGTTTACTCCTTGGGAGGACAGCTATGGTGAACCTGGGCAGTATAATAAAAAGTAGAGACATCACCCTGCCAATAAAAGTCCATATAGTCAATGCGATGGTATTCCCATTAGTAATGTATGGCTGTGAGAGCTGGACCATAAGGAAGGCCAAGCACAGAAGAATAAATGCTTTTGAGAAGTGGTGATGGGTTCAGCCTGTCATGAGCAGGCCTGGTTAAAATCATGCTGAACCAAATGCTGCTAGTTTATTACCCTGTAGTGGCCCCTCTTCCCCTTTATGACTGGCAATTGTTGTGAACAAAGTAATCTGGGCCTTCCCAGGGAATGGTGTGAGGGAGGAAGAGCCATCTCTGAGACGCAAGGCCAAAAGGCTTGATAACCACCCTGGGAATGTATCTTTGTAGTTATGTGTGAATGCCCCCTGGCTTCCCTCCCCGTAGGAATCCTTTTGAAGTGTATCTTATAACTCCTGTATCAATGTATTGGTTTCATTCTTCTCACGCTATCGGCTTGAGCCAAAGTAACGGTCTATCTATAAATGAAGCCTTTGTATTCACTCTGATTCATCATTGAATCTGTCTACTTGACAGCTACTCCCAATGCATGTACATCGGAACTTGTGATACAAAACCCACTTTTATCAGGCGTTCATCCCCACTTTCATTAATGAATGTGTGTTGGCTCATTCTTACAAAGAGATCATGCTTGCCCAAGCAGGATTCATTTGTGTGGTCTCTACCATGTGAGTAATAGGACTAGTGCTAAGTCAAGGCTAAGAAACTCCAGCATGCTAGGGCCCAGTGGGGATTGTTGATTAATGCCGTTAAGTCAAATGATGATGGGAAATTTTGGGCGAAATCAATTGCATCACCATCAGTTCTGTCTCAAACCTGCTTTTCGTATTTCTTAAACCTTTTCAATGAAGATGGTGCTATTTTTTCTAACTCCACTGAATTCAACAGCCCTGTGCTGCCTGAATGGCCCCTTGTGTCTCCAGAGGATATCATTACTTTGATCACATATCTTAAGCCAAAAAAGGCCCTGAGTCCTGATGCAGTTACTCCAGAATTATTAAAGTCCCTCCCAGGATGGTGGGTCCCTCCTTTGGCTGTCTTGTTCACTATGATAAATAACACTGGGATAATGCAAAAGTCATGGACCAGCACAATTATCATTCTGATCTTTAAAAAGAGCGATCCTTCTTTACCTGATAAGCCTGCCTGAGCCGCCCTGAGCCTGCCTCGGCGGGGAGGGCGGGATATAAAGAAAAGTTTATAATTATTATTATAACTACAGACCAATTGGTCTTTTAGCAGTAGTTGGTAAGCTTTATGCTAAACTTCTCCTAACTAAACTAAAAGGATGGATGAATGACCATAACTTACTAGTTCCAGAACAATTAGGGCTTAACTGCAGAAAATCTTCACTGGAACACTGTATAGTACTGTCACACTTAATTGCTAAATACAGTGGAAAACCTGGTAATAAACTCTTGGCTGCCTTTTTAGACCTTAAAGTGGCATTTGATTCAATTCCAAGAGATCTCTTATGGCAGTGGCCCCCAACCTTTTTGGCCCCAGGGACCGGCCCCAGAGCCAGCAGGGTGGAGGCCAAATTGGCCTCCCCCACAGCACCTCCGACTGAGGGGTGATATGATAGAGGTTTACAAGGTTATACATAGGATAGAGAAGGTAGAGAAAGAAGTACTTTTCTCCCTTTCTCACAATATGAGAATTCATGGACATTCAATGAAATTGCTGAGCAGTTGGGTTAGAATGGATAAAAGGAAGTACTTTTTCACCCAGCGGGTGATTAACACATGAAATTCATTGCCACAGGAGGTGCTGGCTGCTGCAAGTATAGACAGCTTCAAGAAGGGATTGGATAAACATATGGAGCAGAGGTCCATCAGTGGCTATTAGCCACAGCATATTGTTGGTACTCTCTGTCTGGGGCAGTGATGCTCTGTATTTTTGGTGCTTGGGGGGAGGCACAATGGGAGGGCTTCTAGTTTCCTGGCCCCACTGGTGGACCTCCTGATGGCACGTGGGTTTTTTGGCCACTGTGTGACACAGAGTGTTGGACTGGATGGGCCATTGGCCTGATCCAACATGGCTTCTCTTATGTTGTTATGTTCTTATGATCAAGGGATCAATTTTTATTATAATAGGAACTGGGCTACACATCATAATCATGTCACCGACTTAGCAAGGAACAGTGCCATTTGAGAGGCAGTAAGTATGTTCCCATGGCTCTAAATGCCTTTAATGCCAAATCCAGCCCACAATTCCTATATGGACCCTATATAGATAAATGCAATCAGTCCTTCTGTAGAGGTGCCACAATGAATTTTTCTACAAAAAATCCTTGGTCTTCCTAACTGTGTACCATGTGCTGCGATTTGTCTCAAAACTGACTAGATGTTAGAAATTCAGGCCTGGCTTCTGATAATTAAATTTTGGCTTCTCCTTTTGTTCAATTCTGATTTGAACTCTTTCACTTTCCTAATGATAACAGATTATCACGAAACTAATTGGCTGCAATTAGTCCACAAAAAAATTAGATCTATAGGCATACCTCTGCCTCAGCAGTATACCAGATAATCAAATGCGGGCTCAATGTTACTGCCTGACTGAGGCAGTAAGGAAAACTTGTTCTTCAACTCCCCTGGGATTGTTCCCGACTCCTGGCTAGCTAGCCACTTATTTCTACTTTTTAACTGATCCTCAGTAAAGAAGTGCATTAGTGCTGGCCAGATTTAATCTACTGCCATCGGTCATCTTCTCTGGAAGATGTAAAAAAATTCCTTATGAATTAAGCCAATGCCCCTGCAGTCTAGGAGCTATTCAATCCGTTTTCCATGTTTTATACAAAATCAGGTATACAAAATTGGCTGACAATCCCTGGGCCAAAGGAGGCCAAATTGAAGAGTACAGGTGACAGGGCCTTTTCAATCGCAGCTCCAAACTGGTGGAACCAACTACTGGATGAAGTGCGGGCCTTGTGGAGTCTTGATAAATTCCGCAGGGCCTGCAAGACTAACCTTTTTCAAATGGCCTTCACTTAAATGTGGATTGATCCACTATATTTGGCCATCATAAACTACCGAGGAGAACATCTAGAGTATAGCACTGAAAATGTTAATTCTTATTGTAATCTTATGCTTTTAATAATGTAATTATATGGTTTTAATTAGTAAATTACATATATTGTTTTGGAAAATGTTTTATATTGTAAATTGTAAGTTTTACATGTTGTGAGCCGCCCTGAGCCTGATTCGGCGGGGAGGGCGGAATATAAATAAAATATATTATTAAATATATTATTATTATTATATTGCCCATTTTACATTAAGTTTTAAGGGCGGAAATTCTGAACTCCCATCTCTGTACATGGTGCGGCCTTCCTGACAGAGCTAACGTCCAGCAATTACTTTCTGGTCACAATCGTCTTATAACCTCTAATGTCACCTATTTTCTTCAGTCCACAATTTGAACCAGGGAAGCTTTTAACTGATGTACTTTGATTATTGCTCGCTTTGTTCCTCCACTCTATTTTAAACTTTTGGTGCATTTTTATCTTTGAACATATGAAGCGGCCTTCTACTGAATCAGACCCTTGGTCCATCAAAGTCAGTCTTGTCTTCTCAGACTGGCAGCGGCTCTCCAGGGTCTTAAGCTGAGGTTTTTCACACCTATTTGCCTGGACCCTTTTTTGGAGATGCCAGGGATTGAACCTGGGACCTTCTGCTTCCCAAGCAGATGCTCTACCACTGAGCCACCGTCCCTTCATATGCCAATAAAGGTTGCCTGTCTGTCTGACTAGTGATTATTGGGAGGATCACATGTATAGCAAAATGCAATGACTGAACAGGGTTCTTGACTGATGGAAGCTGAAGGTGGAATGAACCAATGTTTCCTTGCTCTATTACAATGCAACTACCACCTTAGTGGTAGTCTCATTTGGTAATTTATTTGGTGTCGTTTTGCACATTTGAATAGTTGCCTTCTTTTGTCAATTAGCATGTTTTCTAATTAGATAACAATTGCTCAGATAGTGTTTGTGTTAGAAATACTTTGTGTAATTGGTATTACTTTAGCATCTTATTAAGATACAATGGAAATAGTGTTGTTTCAGTTGATCTGGCTTCAGGCTTGTTAAGAAAAACAGATTCTGTTGTGATGCAAAAGACTGACAATTAGGCACATCAAAAAAAAGCGCAGATACATTCAGATGTTCCATCAGCCAATCGCACCCCTTGAGGACTCACAGCTAGCTGGATGTGTGAACTGCAGCTATTGAAAAATGCTGTGTTGAATCAGTTATCCATTTAATGAAACAATTGGTCCTGAAAGAAAAAAGGTAAAGGTAGTCCCCTGTGCAAGCACCAGTCGTTTTCGACTCTGGGGTGACGTTTTCACGGCAGACTTTTTATGGGGTGGTTTGCCATTGCCTTCCCCAGTCATCTACACTTTCTGGTCCATTTAATTATCCATTTAATGAAACAATTGGTCCTGAAAGTACATATGTTAAAAGAATAACATATATAATTGTGTCAAGATTACATCACCAGCCAACATGGTATAGCGGTTACATTGTAAGGCTAGGTTTTGAGAGAAGGAAACGACGACATTGGATTTATATTCCGCCCTCCACCCTGAATCTCAGGGTCTCAGAGCGGCTCACAATCTCCTTTCCCTTCCTCCCCCACAACAGACACCCTGTGAGGTGGGTGGGGTTGAGAGGGCTCTCACAGCAGCTGCCCTTTTAAGGACAACCTCTGCCAGAGCTATGGCTGACCCAAGGCCATTCCAGCAGGTGCAAATGGAGGAGTGGGGAATCAAACCCGGCTCTCCCAGATAAGAGTCCACGCACTTAACCACTACACCAAACTGGCTCTCTTAGGCCTGGTATCAAAGTCCCACTGTCAGTGGAAGCTGTCTGGGTGACTTTAAACCAGAGAGATTCTCCCTCTCTCAACCAAACCTACCTCACAGAGTTATTGTGAGAACAGAACGGGGGAAGGGAGAATAAAG
Source organism: Heteronotia binoei (assembly GCF_032191835.1). Classification (NCBI taxonomy): domain Eukaryota; kingdom Metazoa; phylum Chordata; class Lepidosauria; order Squamata; family Gekkonidae; genus Heteronotia; species Heteronotia binoei. The sequence continues at coordinate 13,945,011 of NC_083230.1, forward strand.
TTGTACATCCCCTTCTCTGTGTTCTTTGTTACAACAACCCTGTAAGGGAGGCTGGGCTGAGAATGTTAATGGCTGAAAGTCACCCAGCAAGATTTCATGATAAAGTTGGGATTTGAACCTGGGTCCTGCATATCCTAGCCCAACTCTTCAAACACTACATTGGCTCAATTTTCACAAGAGAGAAGGAAACCTTTAATTTATTTATTATTTATTACTTTCAATTTATATCCCGCCCTCTCCGCAAGTGGACTCAGGGCGGCTTACAACATCATAAAATACAATCAACCCAATAAAACATATAAAACCATAATTTACTTATATCAATTTTAAAACCATTCCATAGCACTGTTTCAGTACAGTATAGGCGGTATTGAATTCTCAACTGTGTTCGGCAGCATTCTGTAAGATGTCCGGTGGCAGCCCTTTTTCAGTCAAACAGCAAAGGCCTGTTTAAACAGTTCGGTCTTACAGGCCCCGCGGAACGCAGACAAATCTCGCAGGGCCCTTATGGCTTCTGGAAGGGTGTTCCAAAGTTCTGGTGCTGCCACCGAAAAAGCCCTGGATCTCGTCACACACAGCCTGGCTTCTTTTGGGCCAGGGGCAGACAAAAGATTTTTTGTCCCTCATCGCAGTGCTCTCTGGGGGATATATGGGGAAAGGCGGTCCCTGACCATAAAGGGCTTTGAAGGTTAATATCAACACCTTGAAGCGAACTCGGAACACAACAGGCAACCATATAATAATAATAACATTATTATTATTATTATTATTATTATTATTATTATTATTATGAAGAAGAAGAAGAAGAAGAAGAAGAAGAAGAAGAATGTAGAGAGAAAGGTCAAAGCAGGATGACTGAGATATTTGAAATGATCTCTGAAAGGAACATAGTGAAATAAGCCCTTTTATCCCTAAAGGTTGACTTCTCTTGTTTAAGAACCTTTGCACTCCTTGATATTTCCCCATGTCTAAACTGATGTACAGGAGTATGCAGCTTTGGTAAAGAGTAAGGAAACTGCTCTGTCCATTCCTGGGTTGCTCTTCTCTCTGCTAAAGAGGGGATTCCTTTGCCCAGTTTGGTGCAGTGGTTAAGTGTGTGGACTCTTATCTGTGAGAACCGGGTTTGATTCCCCACTCCTCCACTTGCACCTGCTGGAATGGCCTTGGGTCAGCCGTAGCTCTGGCCGAGGTTGTCCTTGGAAGGGCAGCTGCTGGGAGAGCCCTCTCAGCCCCACCCACCTCACAGGGTGTCTGTTGTGGGGGGGGAGGTAAAGGAGATTGTGAGCCGCTCTGAGACTCTTGAGTGGAGGGCGGAATATAAATCCAATGTCTTCTTCTTCTTCTTCTTCACATTTCAAGACGCACTGGGGTTACTCAAAGGACAAAGCTGCCATTACTAACCCTTCACCCTGGAACATTTCCAAAAGTGCCCTCCTATTAAAAATTACTCACTACCTAGGCTAGTATACAGTATATGGTGTCAGCTCTCTGTATATTAAAGTGAGACAGAACAGATGGATTTTCACCCTGAAGTCAGATTTGCTTGGCTCTTGTGGTTTGAGTTCAGGCTTCTAATATTGATAAAAGCTCCCTCCCCCACCGCTCTCAGTGGTTTAACTAATGGCATCATGAGCCAGACAAAATAAAAGAAGCTGTTTGTAATATGATGACCTTTTTTGTTTCCTTTGCCATCTGAACACTTTGGAATCTGTGGACTTTTGATCAGCATTTTAAAAGCCACATATAGTGACAGCCTTTTGAGAATTCTACACCAATCTGGCAAAAAAAAAGAAAGGTACACCATGTTGACAACTGTGTTGGAGGCTGGCAGTGTATCGATCTGATGAAACGTGCGGTTTGATCTTACAGCACAGCACTGCTGTGTTTGAATTCTTCTGGCACCCTTCTGTCCAACTTGGGAAGCGGAAGCACCAAACAGATATCACAGGTTTAACAGAAAACCTCAACCCATCTGTGAGTGGTTGAGCTGATTATAGAATACAGTGCTAACAACCTCACACTCTCTGAAAGACTCTCTTCCCACTCCTGCAACAGTGGGAAGGAAAATGAGATAGCTGCTGCTGCTGCATTTTGACTGAGGATCAGAGCTCTTTAAGGCTGTGATTTCATACATTAAATAATGCACTTTTAATCCACTTTCAGTGCACTTTCCAACTAAATTTTGTCAGTTCACACAGTAAAATCCAGTTAGAACATGCATTGAAAGTGCATTATTTAGTATGTGTGATTGCAGCTTAATAGTGTCCTAAATTCAAGGTCAAGCCTCTGACTCCACAGTCAGTTGGGTAGATTGACATCTGATCTCTGTTTCCTTAAATGAAGAATAACTGCAATACTAAACAATGCAAATGGGTACATGTATTATAGCTGTCCCAAATCTCCAGACAAAGAATAGGAATGCAAATGGACAGTCTCTCTCTCTCGGCTTGGCTTCGCGAACGAAGATTTAAGAAGGGTGCAATAGTCCACGTCTGCTGCAGGCTCGCTGGTGGCTGACAAGACCAATGCGGGACAGGCAGATCCGGCCACAGTGGCTGCAGGGAAAAGTCTGATTTAGGGTTGGTGCTGTAGCAGTGCGATTCTTCCTCAATCTCCTTTTGTCCTCAAGACCAGCTATGCGTGCGTTCTCAAAAGAGACAGCTTGGTGGATGGTGTGCCTCCATGCTTTGCGATCTGAGGCTAGGTCAGACCACTGGTGATGGTTGATGCGACAGGTGCCAAGGGATTTCTTCAAGGAGTCCTTGTACCTCTTCTTTGATGCCCCTCTATTTCGATGGCCGGTGGAAAGTTCACCATACAGGGCAATCTTGGGAAGGCGGTGGTTTTCCATCCTAGAAATATGCCCTGCCCAGCGCAGCTGCGTCTTCAACAGCAGTGCCTCGATGCTGGTAACCTCCGCCCGCTTGAGAACTTCAGTGTTGGTCACAAAGTCACTCCAGTGGATGTTGAGGATGGTGTGAAGGCAGCGCTGATGAAAGCGCTCAAGGAGTCGCAGGTGATGACGGTATAAAACCCACGATTCGGAGCCGTAGATGAGGGTTGTCATCACAACCGCTTTGTAAACATTGATCTTTGTGCCTTTTTCAGATGCTTGTTGCTCCACACTCTTTTGTGCAGTCGGCCAAAAGCACGGTTTGCCTTTGCCAGCCTGTTGTCAATCTCCTTGTCCATATTAGCATCTGAGGAGATGATGCACCCCAGGTAGCTGAACTGCTGGACTGTCTTCAGAACTGATTCACCCACAGTGACGCAGGGAGGGTGATAATCTTCCTGGGGTGCAGGCTGGTGGAGGACTTCTGTCTTCTTCAGACTAACTTCTAGGCCGAATAGCTTGGCAGCCTCTGCAAAGCAGGACGTCATATGCTGCAGAGCTGATACCGAGTGGGAGACGAGTGCAGCATCATCAGCAAACAGTAGCTCTCGGATGAGTTTTTCCATTGTCTTGGAGTGGGCCTTTAGTTGCCTCAGGTTGAACAGGCTGCCATCAGTGCGATAGCGGATGTAGACACCATCGTCATCATCTAGATCTACTGCGGCTCTTTGAAGCATCATGCTAAAGAAGATCATAAAGAGAGTTGGTGTGAGAACGCAGCCTTGCTTTACACCTGTGCCTATTGGGAAGGTCTCCGAGAGGTCGTTGCAGTGTCTGACTTGGCCTTGCTGGTCTTCGTGTAGCTGGATGATCATGCTGAGGAACCTTGGGGGACATCCTAAACGTTCCAAGATTTGCCACAGGCCTTTCCTGCTAACGGTATCGAAAGCTTTGGTAAGGTCGACAAAAGTCACATACAGAGCCTTGTTCTGTTCCCTGCATTTCTCTTGGAGCTGCCTGAGAACAAATACCATGTCGGTGGTGCTCCTGTTAGCTCTGAAGCCGCACTGGCTCTCTGGGAGGAGTCCTTTTGCAATGGCGGGCACCAGTCTGTTCAGGAGTATTCTGGCAAGGATTCTGGCAAGGCATGGAGAGCAGGGTTATCCCCCGGTAGTTGGAGCAGTCTGACTTTTACCCTTTGTTCTTGTATAGGGTGATGATGATTGCATCGCGAAAGTCCTGTGGTAATTTGCCTTGTTCCCAGAGTGGGGATCTCATCCAACTCTGTTTTCACTGGTTGAAGTGGGGTGAAGTGAATTGCTGAATCTTGAACTACGCGGTTGGCACTGAAGAGAACCTGAAAATACTCCGACCACCGGTTCAATATGGATGCCTTGTCTGTGAGGAGCACTTGGCCGTCTGCACTACGCAAGGGACTCTGAGTCTGATGTGATGGACCATATACTGCCTTCAGGTCTTCGTAGAACCCTCTTAAATCACCAGTGTCTTCACACAGCTGGGTTCTCTCAGCAAGCTTGGTCCACCACTCATTCTGAATGTCTCGAAGCTTGCACTGGAGATTGCTACATACAGCGCAAAAGGTTGCTTTTTTCCCAGGACAGGAGGGCTGAGCAAGATGTGCTTGGTAGGCAGATCTCTTCTTTGCCAGTAAATCTTGGATCTCTTGATTGTTCTCATCAAACCAGTCCTTGTTCTTCCTTGTGGAGAACCCAAGGACTTCTTCAGAGATCTGCAGGATGGTAGTTTTTAGGTGTTCCCAGAGTGCTTCTGGAGAAGGGTCTGTGGGGCAACTGGGGTCCTCAATTCTTGACTGGAGTTTTGCCTAGAAGGCAGCTTTAACTTCGGCTGACTGGAGACTGCCAACCTGAAACTTCCTCCGAGGGATACCTCCTCTCCTGGGTGTGGGTTTAAAGTGAAGACGGAGATTGCAGCGTACAAGACGATGATCCGTATGACATTCTGCACTGGGCATTACTCGGGTGTGTAAGACATCTCGAAGGTCTCTCTGGCGCACCAGAATGTAGTCGATAAGGTGCCAGTGCTTGGACCGTGGGTGCATCCAGGTTGTCTTCAGACTGTTCTTCTGCTGGAAGATAGTGTTGGTGATGGTGAGCTGGTGCTCCATGCAGAATTCTAGCAGGAGGCGCCCGTTGTCATTGCAGTTGCCAGTGCCGTGTTTGCCAAGTACTCCTTTCCAGGCTTCCGAGTCTTTACCTACTCTGGCATTGAAGTCGCCAAGGATGATCACCTTGTCCTCTGTAGGGGTCTTCCGGACGAGGTTGTGTAGATCAGCATAGAACTTGTTCTTTTCTGCAGGATCTGCTTGAAGGGTTGGGGCATACACACTGAAGAGTGTTGCATGCTGCTTGTTTTGAAGTGGGAGGCGCATGGACATGATGCGATCTGTGTGACCTGTTGGCAGGTTTTCGAGTTTGGAGGCAATGGAGTTCCTGACCATGAAGCCAACGCCAGAAAGGCGGCTCTCAGCCTTTGACTTACCTGACCAGTAGAGGGTATAGCCAGCACCGTGTTCTTGAAGACTACCTTCCTCAGGGAAACGGACCTCACTGAGAGCTGCTATGTCGATATTCAACCTGAGAAGTTCGTGGGCAACTAGAGCAGAGCGTCGTTCAGGGCGACCACTGTCTACTGTGTCAAGCATGGTTCTGATGTTCCAACACACAAGCTTTAGTCTTTGCACACTTTGTGAGGCAGGTGCATGCCTTTTCTTTGTTGTTATTTTTTGACCGCAAGTAAGGATGCCCGTTGACCGCGGCTAGCCAACTGGGGTGGAGGAGACGAGCTTTGTTTAGGCCACCTTTTCTAGGCCCCTCTCCGTGTGGAGCAAGCAGTGCTGTCCCTAGATAAGGCTGCTTGGTCGTTCAGGGTGCTGCCGAAAAATGCTTTCGTCTCCGGGTTAGCATCAGGCAACCAATACCCTGAACCGCCTACATGCAGGATCGGGACTGCAGCTTCCAGTGGCACCTTCCACCTGCCGTTTCGCCCCTTGCCCATCGCTGCAGGACTTGATGCGTTGTGGGTTGTGTATGTGGATATGCCCTTCAGGCCTGCGCAGAGGAATTTTTTAGGTGAAGCCCAGTGTGCGCGGTACTGGCTCCACCCTTTCACCTGGGGGTCATCTGCCATGGCCCAGTAAGCCGGGACGCCGGCAGCGAGTCCTCCAGGTGGTAGGTGTTACATTAACGAGCTCTATCTGCCCGGGTTTGATGTTAGAGTTTTCCTTCTCTTAGGCTGGCAAGGTTGGTGGGCCCAGCCTGCCCATCCGGTTATACTGCCAGACAATTCGGTCGCACCATGACGTAGCAAACTCTGTGAAAAACGGGGGGGACCAGCGAGAAGGTGTTGCTACGGATGCAGTAATGCAGGAGAGGCCATTGCAGTGACCATCTGCCAGGCATAGCCAGACAGTGACCACGCGGCATTCACTACACCGGGAGAGGAGAGGCTATGTATTGCGCATACACTTTCCCTGGGGGGTGGGGTCCCTCTGGGTATCCTACCCCCCCAGGGAAATGGACAGTAACTGGGATGCAAACGGACAGCCAAAGGAAGGATTTGCACTATCAGGGTGGTTTCAAACAATACAACTGAGCCAAAATGACTTTTAAAAATGTTTTGTATTCATTGAAAAATGTTTGGTTCATCAAGCATTCTTTGGCACCTCTTCAATATTGTGACTGTCTTTTGAATGGTACAGTGATTATAGCTCATTCAAGTTATTTCCTATAGGCAGGGGCACAGGGGGACACCTTGTAGAACCTCTGGCACCCCCACCCAATCTTCCTTTTAGATTGATAAGGAAAGATTGGATGAGAATACTGCAGACTTTATAGGGGCCACTGCCATTGTGCCCCCCCCCCCCTTGCTGGCTACAACCCTGCCTATAATGTTCATTAAATATATGTTTGGCACCTTAAAGACTATTTTTTTTTATTATTGTAGCATATGCTTCAATGAACTAGAAAGATAATGTTGTTTGTATAAATAGGGAGTTGCCCCAAAAGACCAAAACAACCACTTTTAACTTTACAAGAGGTAAATTCTGAGATGAGGAGGCATGTGAAGAGGAAACTGAAAGGAAAGGTAAATAGGGTCAGAACCCTTGGGGAAGCTTGAAGGCTATTTAAAATTACTATCCTAGAAGCTCAGATAAAATATATCCCACAAGTTAGGAAAGGCACAAATAGGTATTTTAAAAAGCCTGCATGGTTAACAAACAAAGTAATGGAAGCTGTAAAAGGTAAAAAGAATTCCTTTAAGAGGTGGAAAACTAATCCAAGTGAGGTTAATAAAAGGGAACACAGACTGTGGCAAATAACATGCAAGTCTGTGATCAGGCAAGCAAAAAGGGACTATGAGGAGCATATTGCAAAAAACATAAAGACAAACAATAAAAAAATTCTTCAAATACATTAGAAGCAGGAAACCAGCCTGGGAGGCAGTGGGGCCCTTGGATGACCAAGGGGTAAAAGGATTACTGAAAGAGAATAGGGAAATGACTGAGAAGATTGATGCATTTTTTGCCTCCGTCTTCACTGTGGAAGATGAGAAGTGTTTGCCCACTCCAAAACTGCTAATTTTGGGAGGGGTGTTGAAAGACCTGAGTCAGATTGAGGTGACAAGAGAGGAGGTCCTACAACTGATAGACAAATTAAAAACTAATAAGTCACCAGGTCCGGATGGCATACATCCAAGAGTTCTGAAAGAACTCAAAGGTGAACTTGTGGATCTCCTGACAAAATATGTAATCTTTCATTAAAATCTGCCTCTGTTCCTGAGAACTGGAAGGTGGCAAATGTCACCCCCATCTTTAAAAAGGGTTCCAGAGGAGATCCTGGAAATTACAGGCCAGTCAGTCTGACTTTAATACCAGGAAAGTTGGTAGAAACCATTATCAAAGAGAGAATGAATAGGCACATTGATGAACACAAGTTATTGAGGAAGACTCAGCATGGGTTCTGTAAGGGAAGATCTTGTCTCAGTAACCTGAGTTATTTGAGGGGGTAAACAAACATGTGGACAAAAAGGACCCAATAGATGCTGTTTACCTTAACTTCCAGAAAGCTTTTGATAAAGTTCCTCATCAAAGGCTCCTTGGTAAGCTTGAGAGTCATGGGGTTAAAGGGCAAGTCCTCTTGTGATCAAAAACTGGCTAATTAATAGGAAATAGTGAGTATAAACGGGCAATTTTCACAGTGGAGGGGGGTAAGCAGTGGGGTACCGCAGTGGGTCCGATGCTTTTTAATGTGTTCATTAATGATTTGGAGTTGGGAGTAAGCAGTGAAGTAGCTAAGTTTGCAGATGACACTAAATTGTTCAGGGTGGTGAGAACCAGAAAGGATTGTGAGGCACTCCAAAGGGATCTGTCAAGGCTGAGTGAGTGGGCACCAACATGGCCAATGAGGTTCAATGTGATAAAAGTGCAAAGTAATGTAGATTGGGGCCAAAAATCCTAACTATCAATACAAGTTGATGGGGTGTGAACTGGCGGAGACTGATCAAGAGAAAGATCTTGGGGTCCTGTTAGATAACTCATGGAAATTGCTGAGACAGTGTGAGACTGCAATAAAAAAGGCCAATGCCATGATGAGAATTATTAGGAAGGGTATTGAAAATAAATGTTTATATTTATTTTAAATGTTTATATTTATAGAGGTTATATAAAGTTTATAAATGAAAACCCCATACAAGTCACACCTTTGTTGTTAGCCAAAATACAAGAATATGGGGAGTTGGCGGGACTTTGTATTAATAAAGAAAAATCAAAACTTCTATGTAAAAATATGCAAATAAATAAGCAACAAGAATTGCAGAGACTAACGGGCTGTGAAGTTACCTCCAAGGTATTTGGGTGTGGAGATAACAATGAAGAATATTGATTTGTTCAAAAATAATTATGAGAAGCTAGGACGTAAAATGGACGAAGATATGTTAAAGTGGAATAAACTTAATTTGTCACTGTTGGGTAGAATAGCTGTAATTAAAATGAATATTCTACCAAGAATAATGTATTTGTTTCAAACTATTCCAATTGTGAAAGACAGTAAACAATTTAATAGATGGCAAAGAAAAATTTCAGAGTTTGTGTGGGCGGGGAAGAAACCAAGAATTAAAATGAAAATTTTAACAGATGCAAAAGAGAGAGGTGGATTTCAATTACCAGACTTAAAATTATATCATGAAGCAGTTTGCTTAGTATGGATAAAAGAAGGGATAATGTTGTTAAACAAAAAACTCTTAGCGTTGGAAGGTCATGGAAATAAATTTGGCTGGCACGCTTATATGTATCCCTCACCATTATATAAGAAACAGCTTGCTAAATACATGGATGAAATATAAGAAATGTGGAGATGAGACAAAACCGTTATCGATAGTGCCTGCCGAAGTGATAAAAATAACAGCTGAGATGGGTGAAGAAAAGTGGTTGTCATATAATCAACTATTAAAAATACAAAGTGGCAAAACAGAATTGAAAACTGCTGAAGAGCTGAATAATAAATATGATTGGTTTCAAATGCAACAAATAAAGAGCTTGGTGGAGAATGACATTAAAACTGAAGGAATAAGAAAAGAGCAGACAGAAATGGAAAAAGTTCTGCTTGGAGACAATGAAAAATTAATTTCAAAATTATATAAATTACTTTTAAAATGGTCTACGGAAGATGAAGTAGTGAAATCTCAAATGATTAAGTGGGCAATTAATGTAAATAAAGAAATACAGATGGAAACTTGGGAATATTTGTGGAAGAACTCTATGAAGCTTTCAACATGTCATAATATTAAAGAGAACTGTTTTAAAATGATGTATAGATGGTATATGACTCCTAAGAAATTGGCAAAGATGAATAATAAGATGCCAGACAGATGTTGGAAATGTAAAAAACATGAAGGTTCTTTCTACCATATGTGGTGGACTTGTGAAAGAGCAAAAAAGTATTGGCAGATGATTCAACAAGAAATTTCTAGGATCTTGGGATATAAATTTAAGACAGTTGCAGAGACTTTTCTGTTGGGATTACAAATGGAAAAATTTCCAAAAGAAGATAGAACTATAATTTGGTACTTGCTTTCAGCTGCTAGGACATTATATGTGCAGTTGTGGAAGCAAGAAAAAATACCAGAGAAATGGGATTGGATTGTAAAAGTTATGACATGGAGTGAAATGGACAAATTAACAAGAATTTTAAGAGACTATGATTTAGAAGTATTTAAGATGGAGTGGAAAAAGTTCAGAAGATATGTAAAAAAAGAATGGAAAATAAAAGGACATTGGACAATTTTTGATAATGATTAAGTCTTAGAAAAAAGAAGAATATTAATTTATGTTTTTATTAGTTTAGGGTACCTTTAAACATTAGTACTTTAAGTAAATAACACCGGCGGGGGTCAAGTAACGGGGGGGAGGGGTGGGTAGAAAGTAATATATGGGATAGATAAAAAGAAGTTATTAATGATGCAAGAAATATAGTTAGTTACCATATGTTACCAAATAAAATTGTTTTAACCACAAAAAAAGAGCAAAGAAATCAGCCAGTATCATAATGCCCCGATATAAATCAATTTATTTATTACTTCAGTCTTACCGTATATCCCACCCTCTCCGCAAGTGGACTCAGGGTGGCTGAAAGTTAATGAGAAAAAAACACCAAACATTTAGAAATTTAATTTAAAATGATAAAATAACAATTTAAAACACATTTTAAGGTGCTGTTCAACCTCAGTATAGGCAGGATCTTCTCCCTTCTGCCAGTGATCCTATGATGATTATAGTTCCTCAGCAGTGTAGGGTGGCAGTCCTCTCCCGGTTTAGGTGTTAAAGACCTGCCGAAATAGGCCCTGCGAAATTGAGAAAGATCCCGCTGGACCCTTATGGCCTCCGGGAGGGCTTTCCAAACTTCTGGTGCTGCCACTGAGAAGGCCTTAGCCCGTGTAGAACACAGTCTGGCCTCCCTTGGTCCGGGAATAACTAATAAGTTTTGTGTCCCTGAATACAGTGCTCTCTGGGGAACATATGGGGAAAGGCGGTCCGGTAGATAGGCAGGCCCTCAACCATATAGGGCTTTAAAGGTCAATACCAACACCTTGAAACAGACTCAGAACACAATATGTAGCCAGTGCAGCTCTTTACAGCACTGGTTGAATGTGCTCCCATCGAGGGAGCCCCATTAACAACCATGCTGCAGTGTTCTGCACTAGCTGAAGTTTCCATGTCAGGGTCAAGGGTAGCCCCATGTAGAGAGCATTACAGTGATCTATTCTTGAGGTGACCGTAGCATGGATCACCATTGCTAAGTCATCATGCTCTAGAAAAGGGGCCAACTGCTGTACCCACTGAAGATGAAAAAAGGTGGATTTGGTAGTGGCTGCTACCTGGGCCTTCATTGCCAAAGAGGGCTCCTGGAGCACTCCCAAACTCTTGACCTTAGCGGTCAGTATTAATGGCACCCCATCAAGAGTTGGTAAAGGGATCTCCCTTCCTGAGCCACCCTGGCTCAGATAGAGAACCTCCGTCTTCGTCGGATTCAGCTTCAGCCGACTCAGCTTGAGCCAAGATGCTATGGCTTGGAGAGCCAGGTCTAGATTATCCAGGGTACAGTCAGATTGGCCACCCATCAATAGGTAGAGCTGGGTGTCATCTGCATATTGGTGACATCCCAGCCCATACCTCCTGACAATATGGGCAAGGGGGCGCATATAGATGTTAAATAATATCAGGGACAGAACCGCCTCCTGTGGCACACCACATGTAAGTGGGTGCCTTCAGGATGATTCTTCCCCTATCACCACCCGTTGTCCTCAACCTTGGAGAAAAGAGTCCATCCATTGCAAGGCTGACCCCTGGATCCCCATGTTGGTGAGGTGGCTAGACAGTAGCTGATGGTCAACCGTATCTAATGTGGCTGACAGATCTAATAGTAACAGCACCGCTGAGCCACCCCGATCCAGATGTCACATGAGGTCATCTATGAGGGCGACCAGAACCGTCTCCATCCCGTGACCTGGCTGAAAGCCAGACTGGAATAGATTCAGTGTGAACGTGTCATCCAGGAATCCCTGCAGCTGAGTTGCCACCGTCCGCTCTATGACCTTACAAAAAAAGGGTAGGTTTGACACCGGGCAATAATTTGCCAATATAGCCAGGTCTGCTGATGATTTTTTCAAGAGGGGATGGACCACAGCCTCTTTAAGTGTGGCCTCATTGGAATTCTGGTCACCACACCTCAAAAAAGATATTATAGCACTGGAAAAAGTGCAGAAAAGGGCAACTAGAATGATTAAAGGGTTGGAACACTTTTCCTATGAAAAAAGACTGAAACACTTGGGGCTCTTTAGCTTGGAGAAACATTGACTGAGGGGTGACATGATAGGGGTTTACAAGATTATGCATGGGATAGAGAAGGTAAAGAAAGAAGTACTTTTCTCCCTTTCTCACAATACCAGAACTCGTGGGCATTCAATGAAATTGCTGAGCAGTCAGATTAGAACTGATAAAAGGAAGTACTTCTTCACCCACAAGGTGATTAACGCATGGAATTCAATGCCACAGGAGGTGTTGGCAGCTTCAAGAGGGGATTGGATAAACATATGGAGCAGAGGTCCATCAGTGGCTATTAGCCGCAGCATATTGGAACTCTCTGTCTGGGGGCAGTGATGCTCTGTATTATTGGTGCTTGGGGGAGCACAGTGGGAGGGCTTCTAGTGTCCTGGCCCCACTGATGGACATCCTGATGGTGCCTGGTTTTTTGGCCACTGTGTGACACAGAGTGTTGGACTGGATGGGCCTGATCCAACATGGCTTCTCTTATGTTCTTATGAGGAACACAAGTAGACAGTGGCACAAATTTATATATGAAGGTATGAAAACAACAGGGGCAAAGGGCTGTGAAATGTAGTACAGGATGAGATATAACAAAGAAAAGTATTGAGTCAATTCTCAGTCATTGGCTTCTCTTATGTTCTTATGAGGATCACAAATAGACAGTGGCACAAATTTATATATGAAGGTATGAAAAATCTGAACAACAGGGGCAAAGGGCTGTGAAATGTAGTACAGGGTGAGATATAATAAAGAAAAGTGAGAAGTTTCTGAGAATGGCTGACTACTGGCCAAGTCACCATTCTGTAGATCAGATGCAATATCCACATACTGTGGGAAATTTCTTAGTAGAAAATAAGCATTAAAGTCCCTGACTTTTGAGATACCTGTATATTTGAATAGCTGTCTAGATCCAATTAATATTTTCAGGTGAGTAGCTGTGTTGGTCTGAGGTAGCAGAGCAAAGTTTGAGTTCAGTTGTTGGTCTTAAAGGTCCACAGGACTCAAACTTTTGTTCTTTTATGAAAGTAATTCCTGAGGATCACATCAGAAAAGCCACTGGGTAAAAATGATACCATTGTGTTCTCAAAAAAAAAATGTATATTTTGCAGCAAATATTAGACACCATGTAAATCTAGCTCAGCTCTAAACATCTTCACAAATGCAGGAAGCACAACCTCTTTCTGCTCCTTGTATTTGCATACATCATTAATGTCAACAACACCAAATGTGTTGTGTTGATATAACACAAAACTTGCACTTTTATTTAGCAAAGTGATCACTTCCTACTGATGTGAGAATGTCTGCCTTCTGTGGGATCAGCTGCTAGCTCTCTCACTTAGCATTTTATGCCTAGCTCCCGTTCCCTTTCTTCATTTCCTTTCCTGAAGGCAATCATTGTGAGTTAGTAAGGGTAATCCATAAGTGACGGGGCTTCCTCCCCCCGAAAAAGCCCAGCAGGAGCTCATTTGCATATTAGACCACACCCCCTGACATCACCATTGTTTCACACAAGGCTTTTTTGTAGGAAAAGCCCCGCAAGAACTCGTTTGCAGATTACCCCTGTTGCCAAGCTAGCCAAAACTGCATTCCTGTGCATTTCTTGTCCAAAAAAGGCCCTGATAAGCAGAAATGGGATTCTTTTTATAAGTCTCCCTTACTGGAATGCAAAAGAGTGGTGTGAAAGGTAAAAAAAGACATGTACAGTACTTGAGCACTGCTACAGCACATCGAAAATATGCCATGTTGGTTAACACAGATGTAACACATACAGGGAGCTAGGGGTGAGGTCAGACGTTCATAAAATCCTGCTACGGGCATGAGTGGAGTCCGGAAGCATGTCGAATTTTAAGCGGTTGTCCAAACGTCAGCATCTGCGAATGGTGGTTAGCTCGTTCAAGTCCCGTGTTGAGACAACTGGGGCGCGGACTAATTTGATACTGCTTTAAATCAGGAACAAAATTCTTCTGACGGTCCCTGAGCGGAATTTCTCTGTTTGAACGCTCCATCGTTGGCGACTTGTCAGAAGCGCACCACCGCTTCCCTCCCAAAGCCCCCTGCAAGTGATATCACTGCGCCAGTGAATGAGTGAGCGAATGTTGGCTCGATAAATCGTTTACCCACCCCGTGTCCGGAAACAAAACTCACTTTTGAAAGTAGATGTGAACTAGATGTGAACTGATTTGAATTCCTGGGTTTTTTTCTGCACACGTAGTGCTCGTGCTGGAAAAGTAGTGCCAACGGACTAGCAAAACTGTTAGTGATCCGACCCATTTAAAAGCGACGCGCTGCAGATAGTGGGCATCACTGAGCCTGCGCTAATGCAGATTGACATCTCATGAAACGAGGTCCGGTAGAGCACTCTGATCGACCAGCGACGGGACCCACATGGGATAGAACGGGAGCCTGGCTGTTGTCTGATCGGAAAATTGGTTGTGCGGATTATAATAGAGGCGCATTGCAGATGGTTTAATGGTGAGTGTGACCGCACCCTAGGAGTGCCTGTCTGGGAAGAGAGGGTTGTCATCAAGGGCACCTGCTCTGCCCCTCTCCCCACACTGTAACCATCTGCTTTGCCCCCCCCCCCCCCTCTGTTGATTAGTCTGTTGATTACAGCTAGAAACTTATTAAGTAACCTGGGTTTCAATATTTGCCGTACTGATGGTTTTCAGCTGTAGTTTTAACACTATAACTATTTTGGCACTGACTGGAGGAAGATGAGTTTAGCATGCCCATATAAATGGATGCAAAAATAAGCTGGTCCCAGAACTAAGATGGGGGGGGGGGATAAAACAGAGATGGTCTCGCAACGGTTGCCTCTGAGCAAAGGCTTAGGAGGGATTTTATATTTTAAACAGCTCAGCCTGAAATTCTTTCTGTCCAGAAAAAAAAAGATCCATTTTTATTTTCATGTCCTCCCCTCTCTATTTCAAGGCACTTTATAAAATAAAGATTTTTTTAAAAAATGCACAGAATATGCCAGCTCAGTGGAAGAAGACTATTGAATTTCTGAATATTCTAAATATCCATTCTGATGTTTTATCAATAAATTAATGCATGCAGAAGGCTGAAGGAAGCCCATTCCTTATCTAGACTCCAGATCTCCTCTGCTCCACATCTTTGGAAATGTCCATGCAGCTCCTATCTGGATTCCCTAATCTCAATTGACCAGAGCTGTATTCTATGATAGATCTGGTGCGTTTGTATTTACGAACATGAGAAAACAAAGAACCTTGCTGGATTAGATCAGTCTTCCATCGAGTCCAACATCCTATTTTGCTTAGCGGCCAACCAATTGTCTCAAAGGGTCAACAAACAGGGTAGACCTTCCATTGATGCGGCCTCCTGGCTCTGTTATTCAGAGCTGCCCTGACTTTATATAAGGAGGTTCCCTATACTCCCTATACTGTTTGGTGTAGTGGTTACATGCACAAACTCTTATCTGGGAGATCCTGGTCTGATTCCCCAATCCTCCACATATACCTGCTTATGTGACCTTGAGTCAGTCACAAGTTTACATAGAGCTGTTCCTCTCAAGAGCAGTTTTTGTCAGAGCTCTCTAAGCTCCACCTACCTCACAGGATGTCTGTTGTGGGGAGGGGAAAGGAAAGGAGATTGTATGCCATTCTGAGATGCCTTCGGTTAGTAAAGGATGAGGTATATTTGTTATTTATAGGGCAACCTTTCCACAACATAAATTCTCTTTTTAACACATGCCTCCTCCCTCTCTAATATTGTTCAGACCTTCCCTATTGTCTTGTTGCTTTGTTTCACTTTGGTCAGCTTTTTATTCAAGTTTAAACCTTATAAGTCATTAAATAGGTAGATTTCCAGCAAATTTTATTTATTTATTTATCTATTTATTTATTTTATCATATTTATATCCTGCCCCCTCAAATGGGCTAAGAAAGAACAAGATTTTAAAGTTGGTATTAATGAACTGAGCACATTTTCCTGTCCCACAATCACCTAAAACATGTCAATGTATTCATTATGACCATCTGCCACATTTTCTCAGTCAGTCATCTGAACTAGAAAGCAAGCTGTTCTTCCAGTATTTTGCCAATAAGACCATTATTTGAGTGAAAGTTTTTAAAAGAATGCTATTTCTTCATTGAAGGTTTCTAATGAATTATATTGTCAGAAAAATTTTCACAGCATGGTATCCTAGAGTCTGAATATGGAAAGGTCTCCTCTTTAGAACCATTTTACTATGTGAAAACTGTGTCAGTAAATTCACATTATAATTTTACACCTTTTTCAAAATAATCTTGTAATAGTTTACTTTGGTTTATATCCTGCTCTCCCTACCGAAGTGGGCTCAAAGCAGCTTACAGAGCATTGAAGATAATAAAAACAATAAGACCAATAAAATAATTACTACAGTAACATTAAGGCTGCAATCGCACACACGAAATACTGCACTTTCAATCCATTTTCAATGCACTTTCCAAATGGATTTTACTGTGTGAACTGGCAAAATCGAGTTAGAAAGTGCGTTGAAAGTGGATTGAAAGTGCATTATTTCATGTGTGTGATCTCAGCCTAAAAGTGCCAAGTCCAAGATGCCAAAGTGCAACTAACTTCTTCATATCAATTAAACAGTCCTCCCGATGAAATAATAGGCCCAAGCGTCACAGTGACTCCATTCTGTCTGCTCAAAACAAAGATCTAGTTACAGTGACCCATGCAATGGTCTTTTCCACGTTGGACTCTTGTAACTTGCTTTATGTGGGCTTGCCCTTGGGACTGATCCAAAAACTCCAGCTGATGCAGAATGCAGTTGCAATTCCACTGACTGCGTTGCTTGTGTGGGCTTACATTTGGCTAGTGCTTTGCCAGCTTCACTGCCTATCAGTCAAGTACCGGATCCATTTCAAGGTGCTGGTATTAACCTTCAAAGCCTTGTGTGGCCTGGTACCAACATATCTGAAGGACGGCCTCTCCCCATATGTGCCCCAAAGAGCATTACGCTCAGCCAATCAAACAGGAATTCATTTGCCTATTAGGCCACACTCCTTGACATCACCATTGTTTTGCGCAGGGTCTTTTTGTTGAAAAATCCCAGCAGGAACTCATTTACATATTAAGCCACGCACCCCTGCCACAAAGCCAGTCAGAACTGTGTTCCTGTGCATTCCTGCTAAAAAAAAAAAAAAGCCCTGCATATGGCATATGTGTGAGTAGATACCATACCACTAGCTTCACCCCACACTAGTATGCATTGCAAATGCATATCATTGCAAATTTTCGAAAAGCCAGCATGCTAGTGCCAGCTCTTGCTAGACATGCCCTGATTTCAGTGTACATAATATTGTGCGTACAGGGGTTTTAGGCTTGATTTGGATCATGGTCTATCATTGTGCTACTTCTTTTTTGTAACATGTCTTCTTTTTTTTTTACATACATTAAGGGATATATTCTGAATTAATGTATACCGTTTTCGCACGCAACTTACCTCGCAGTCACAATCCTGTTCCCTCCGCAGCGTCCGGTCGGATTTCCCACCATCTGCGTCGAAGTTACAGGAAGTGCCGCGGCTTCTGCGTAGCAAACATAAACCGCTGAAACCCAGTTTATGTTTGCTATGCAAAAGCCGCGGCACTTCCTGTAACTCCGGCACAGACAGTGGGAAATCCGACAGACGCTGCGGAGGGAACAGGATTGTGACTGCGAGGTAAGCTATGTGAGAAAACGGTTGTAGACTTGGGTTTTACCACCTACATGAGCATAGGAGTTATGAGTGGTAGAGGGAAAGGTCTGTTGATCAGAGGCATGACCCTATATCTGCCTTTTCTGGATTTCAAAAGTTAGCAGCGATGGGCCCAGTGAATGCCCTTTGTCCGGAAGTGAAATTCACACATACGGCAAAAGGTTCAGAATTCATCATGAAACCTGTTCGTTATAAATTATTCACTCAGCTCTTTTAAGTAATGCGCAGCCCTAAGCAACACAGAATAAAGTCATACTGTTTTTTATGACTGTATTCTCACGTTCAAATGCCCCTGTATAAATCAAATGCCCCTGTATAAATCGATGGTGCGGTCTCATTTGGAGTACTGTGTGCAGTTCTGGTCGCCGCACCTCAAAAAGGATATTATAGCATTGGCGAAAGTCCAGAGAAGGGCAACTAGAATGATTAAAGGGCTGGAGCACTTTCCCTATGAAGAAAGGTTGAAACGCTTGGGACTCTTTAGCTTGGAGAAACGTCGACTGCGGGGTGACATGATAGAGGTTTACAAGATAATGCATGGGATGGAGAAAGTAGAGAAAGAAGTACTTTTCTCCCTTTCTCACAATACAAGAACTCGTGGGCATTCGATGAAATTGCTGAGCAGTCAGGTTAAAACGGATAAAAGGAAGTACTTCTTCACCCAAAGGGTGATTAACATGTGGAATTCACTGCCACAGGAGCTGGTGGCGGCCACAAGTATAGCCACCTTCAAGAAGGGTTTAGATAAAAATATGGAGCACAGGTCCATCAGTGGCTATTAGCCACAGTGTATGTGTGTATATAAAAATTTTTGCCACTGTGTGACACAGAATGTTGGACTTGATGGGCCGTTGGCCTGATCCAACATGGCTTCTCTTATGTTCTTAAATGATGTATGTCTAGAAATGGCAGGACCAATATTTTTTCTATGATCCTATCAAGTTCTTTGGCAGGCCTTTCCAACTCGTATGAGTTTTGGGGTGGGATTATTTGGAGACAAAGATCTTGTTCCGCTGGTTTGCATCTAGTTCACTTCAGTAAACTTGTGAAAAATTTTCAAAAACCAATTACTTCCCTAGTTGGAATAACAAGATGGCGACAGTGGCTGGAGTAACGAAAGGCAGCTTTATTAACTTTACAACATTAACGAAAATGGCAGGGGCGAATGAAGACGTGAAGGCAAGGGGTAACCCTTTCTCTTCCTTCATGGTGGAAGAGCCTGGCCCCTGGTGCAAACCAACTACTAGAAGAGGTGGTAGTGGTGAGGGGGCAGTGAATAACAGCTCTTTATTTGGTACAGCATTGTAAGTGGCTGCACTGTAAGACTAAAGACTGGGCTCATGGGACCAACTATATACAACTCAGGGTTCCCGTACAAGCATGTTATTGGGTCATTCAAACTGGCAGGGACTTGTGATTGGTGTAGGGCAGCAGGGATTTGGATCCTACTGCCCATTGTTCCCAAGTCCCCAAGCTCCGTTCGTATGGCTCCAATGAGCCAGGCAGGAACACCCAATTCAGTCCTCTATTGAGTCCACATACAAAACATCCACTGACTTGGTAGCATCCAGGCAGCCCACATGTGAGCCAAACCCTTGTCCACACTCCCCTTTCAGGCTGCATAGCAGTCCAGGGGACCTGACCTAGAAGCATCACGGGCTGCTAACGTGTCCCACTGGGAGTTCATTTTCCAATGGTTGTTTGGGGTGGGGGGGGGGGCTGCAAAAGTGGAACTCTCTGCAAAAACCTGCTTCCTGCCTTCCAGGGTAACCTACTAGGCACCACCCAGAGCTGATAACCCACCTCTGCCAACACAATGAGGTAAGCAAAAACACCTCCCCCGCTGGCCAATCTTGTGGGAGATGAAAAATCCCAACCTTGCCCCAAATAGGGTGACCGCCAGTAAACCCATTCTGATGCAGGGAGGGTAGGTGTGCCAAAAATTTGGAGAAGAATGGCTGAACAAAAAAAGGTGGGGCAATATAAACCCTCGGCTCCACCCCACTGTACTGCAGCCCTTTGGGTTTTACTCCGACCTTCTCGACTCTTCCATGGAGGCAAAATAAGCCCTCCAGGCTTACCAGCACTGCCAGCTGACTGATAGACCCGTACTACATTTAAATGATACAAATGAAAAATACGAGGTATACTGTGTATTGTTCAAGAAGTGTTACATATCATGGTAAATTGATTACTGCCAATGGAGGAGTAGAATTAGGAAATATTAGCCATCAACGACTAGTGAATATGATTGAATCAACACCCCACAGTCCCCCTCTCCCACCCAAGTGTGTGATCTTTGACTTCTGTTACGGGGAATGTCATTTCTTGAAATATAGTTAGTGGCAGTAACTATTCAGCATTTCCGTGCAAAAATGTCAAAGGAAGTGCTGAGAGCATTATGAGAGAACATCTGTCGGAATGGGAAGAGTGAAAATGAACACCTTTAAGGCCAAATGGAGAGCCAGTTTGGTGTAGTGGTTAAGTGTGCGGACTCTTATCTGGGAGAACCGGGTTTGATTCCCCACTCCTCCACTTGCACCTGCTGGAATGGCCTTGGGTCAGCCATAGCTCTGGCAGAGGTTGTCCTTGAAAGGGCAGCTGCTGTGAGAGCCCTCTCCAGCCCCACCCACCTCACAGGGTGTCTGTTGTGGGGGAGGAAGGGAAAGGAGATTGTGAGCCGCTCTGAGACTCTTCGGCGTGGAGGGCGGGATATAAATCCAATATCTTCTTCTCTTCTTCTTCAAATAGATTTGTCATGGTGCAGTCAAAGGCTTTTCTCCCAGCTTTCTGTGCTTTTAATTAGTCCTTCACTGAAAGAATACCAACTGTTGGGGAATCTTGGAGGCAGGCTTCAAACGAACTACAGGTAGTTTTCTCAGTTTTATACTCAGCGATTGTCTCATGCGAATTTCTGAGCAAAGATCTGAATCCGACGGTGCAGTCCTTTGCAGAAATTCACTAGTCTAAATTCGTTGACGTTAACTGGCTTGGACTGGCGGAACTCTGCCCAGGATTGCACAGCAAGTCTCCCAAGTCCTCGTCCAACTCTTTAACCACTACACCATACTGGCGCCAAAGCAAATCTTTAAAAAGCTGTTCAAACAGTTCTAGTCCAAATAGTTGGTGGGTCCGCATAGAGATTGGCGGGTCAGCCTAGGTGGCATAATCCACACTAAGGAAAGGGACACAAATTCTTATGCACCATCTCTTCTCTCTTTATTTTCTTTTTAAACAGGTTCATCCTTCATTGCTAGCTTATCACCAACGTCTTGATGTGTACCACATAACCTCTTGTGGAAGCACAAAAAAGAAGGCAAGAATCTGATTGCCAGGAAAGTAATTCTGAAATCCGCAGGCTATTTGTACTTTGCTCATGGCATTTGAGGCCACGATCCAGGAGGAAATGTGGGGTACAAATATTTTAATAAAATGTTTTTGTAAAAAAAAACCCGGCTTTTGTGCTTTACACTTCCTTTCTTGTTCTGTTCAGCAATTTTCACTTCGGAATTTTGACTTCCACAAAGCTGTCCATTTAGGGGAAATGTACATAAACGGATGGTCTGAATGCATTTTGTGTGCAATTGGCTAAGGTAATACTTTGCTTTCGACTTCATTGTCCATATGCTGAACAACTTTGTGATTAATGGTCCAAGGATTAATATATTAGCCCAATCATTAGCACTCAGTAAATATCCATAAATCTTACAGAGAAGTTTCACACCCTCTGATTAGAACTGCTGTTGTTTCTGTGGACCAACTGGTTGACTCATCCAGCTGAGAAATCACCATACAGTGAACATTATAGATCAGCATATTTCCATGTTAGGTGTGTGCAATTTTCTACGAGAAAAAAAAAATCTTCTGTGAAGTGCGCAGACTGGGCATAACTCTTCAGAAGAGGCTTAACTTGTTTTTTTAAAAAAATTGTCTATATGTGCATTTAAACCTGTTGAGATGCGGCAAGACCTTTTTTGGTAATGGCACCACTCTATTCCTACACAAACCCATGGTCACCCCTGGTACTGGGACCCAGAGTCATTAGTCCTTCCTAAGGGAGACATACCCTTCTGTCACTGACAAACTATCTTCAGTTTCCTTCATTGAATATTCTCCTGTACAGACTCTCCCTTAGTCCTGCTCTAATATTCTTGGAGAGTGTCACTTGCAAGCTCTCCTTGTGAGCAATGAGCTTTCTGTTGCCTTCCCCATGTGCTGGATTGGATGGTTGTCTTCTGGGTCCCTGTAGGTCCTTGACATTGGCCCTGCCTTCCAAGGCTCTTCTGGCCACTCCTGGACTCCTGAGGCTGTCTGAACAGCAGCCCCCCTTCCCCATCAGGTGGCCTTTTAAAAGTAAATTTGGTCCTGCTCTCTCAGCAGCAGCAGCCAATAACCCTTGGCTTGGTTGTCCTCATTTTGGCCAAGCCTAGGGCTACCAGGTCTTACCTGGCTCCTGGTGGGAAATCTTCTTCTACGGTTATCATAAAGTTTTTTCCAAATGCTGGAGCATCCCCCTGTGATATACCCAGTGTAATAAGGTCACTTTCAGGTGACATCATCACATCAGGCACGTTGCAGCATGCTGGTATTCTTCAGGTGTGGGGCTCCAGCACCAGCCAGTTCCATGGCAGCAGGTTGGAAACCCCTGGTGGGAGCTGAGAACCCTAGCCAAGCCACTGGAGTCCCTGAGCTGCTGACTGGGCCCCGCAGGATCAATTGGCTAATCACATAGTGACTTTATTTATTTATTACGTTCAATTTATATCCCGCCCTCTCCGCAAGCGGACTCAGGGCAGCTCACAACATTATACAATACAATCAATCCAATAAAACATCTCTCTCTCTCTCAGCTCGACTTCGCGAACGAAGATTTAAGAAGGGTGCAGTAGTCCACGTCTGCTGCCGGCTCGCTGGTGGCTGACAAGACCAATGCGGGACAGGCAGATCCGGCCACAGTGGCTGCAGGGAAAAGTCTGATTTGGGGTTGGTGCTGTAGCAGTGCGATTCTTCCTCAATCTCCTTTTGTCCTCAAGACCAGCTATGCGTGCGTTCTCAAAGGAAGAGACAGCCTGGTGGATGGTGTGCCTCCATGCTTTGCGATCTGAGGCTAGGTCAGACCACTGGTGATGGTTGATGCGACAGGTGCTAAGGGATTTCTTCAAGGAGTCCTTGTACCTCTTCTTTGGTGCCCCTCTCTATTCAATAAAACATATAAAACCATAATTTATTCAATAAAACATATAAAACCATAATTTACTTAATTCAATTTTAAAACCATTCTCTGGCGCTGCTTCAGTACAATTTTAAGCGGTATTGAATTCCCGACTGTGATCGCCAGTATTCTATATGATGTCCGGTGGCAGCCCTTTTTCAATTAAACAGCAAAAGCCTGTTGAAACAATTCGGTCTTACAGGCCCTGCAGAACGCAGACAAATCCCGCAGGTCCCTTACGGCTTCTGGAAGAGTGTTCCAAAGTTCTGGTGCTGCCACCGAAAAAGCCCTAGATCTTGTTACACATAACCTGGCTTCTTTTGGCCCGGGGGCGGACAGCAAATTTTTTGTCCCTGATCGCAGTGCTCTCTGGGGGATATGTGGGGAAAGGCGGTCCTCCAGATAGACAGGTCCCTGACCATAAAGTAAGTAAGTAAGTAAATTTTTATTTATACCCCGCCCTCCCCGCCGAGGCAGGCTCAGGGTGGCTTACAGAGCACGATACGAAATCATGATATCACAATGACAGATAAAATCAATAACAATATAAGTACAAATATAAATTAATTTAAAACGTTAAAACAATACAGTGGTGCTACAGTCTCTATTTATCCGGCAGCGTCATATTTATTCTGGTTACATCTTAAAGGCTCCTTGGAAGCCTTTAAGATGTACCCAGAATAAATATGATGCTGCCGGATAAATAGAGACTTTTAAAGGGCTTTAAAGGTTAATACCAACACCTTGAAGCGAACTCGGAACACAACAGGCAACCATTTGCAGGCACTTTTATTAGAGATGTCAGGAGCTGCAGCACACCCACTGAGTAGACTTGGCAGAAGTTGGCAGGTGATGCAAGTGATGATATCCAAGGCTGGATTGAGACATGCTGAGGCCCTTAACTTTGTTTTATTTAGCAGGCCCTATAGTATCACAATCAAAAAAAAAAAATAGTCAGCTCTTCCAAGGGCTTGTAAAGTAAATCGATTTGTTCGTTTGGTATTGTGCCTCTTCCTTTACTTCTATCGTATTTTTTTATCTGTCGACCATCCTTAAATATCAGAGGGCTATTCCTCTGGATAGGTTAAAGCAGGGGTGTCAAACATACGGCCCACGTGATAGAACTGGCCCACCCAGGGCTCTTATGCCGCTCGTGAGCAACCGGTGTGAGGGAGGGAAGGCAGGAGGTTACTCGGGAGGAAGCCACATGTGCTGAGGTATGTGTAGTCAAAGCTGTCAAGAAATAAAAAGGAAATGGCTAGGGGGCGGAGCTAAGAGGCAGTGGTAAAATAGTGGGGGGAACAGCAGAGAAGGCAGAGGCATGGTTTCCCCCTCCCACTTCCTCTGATTTTAACTCAGTGAGGACTGGTGAAGCCAGTATGGGGGGCGGGGGGATAGAGCTCAGCAGCTGGTGCTGCCACTACCACATCAAATGGCTTTGCATTTTTACAAATGGTGACTGTGAGGGGGGGGGGGTTTGTGAGAGCAGGTGCACAGACCGGTGATTTGGATGAAGGGATGGGGCTGACAGCCGAGAGAGGAGGAGGGCCGGCGTATGGATTGGCATTACATTTTATGGTACATGTGACCCAGTCCAACAAATGACATTTATGTCAGATCTGGTCCTTATAACAAATGAGTTCAACAACTCGGGGTTTAATGCTTTTCCCTCTGCTGTTTTGTTGGGTAGCTTCCAAGGAGTAGCTTATTCAGATAGACGGTGTCTTTTGTGAGTCTGCTGCAAACGGAACATTGGCTCATATCTTCTTTGACTGCGTACTGGTGGTCCTTTGAGAGAATTCTGATTTCAATCCATGATTGCTTCTTCTGTTTCCTCAGCATTTTCTTAACTGCCGTGGGCTGTGGCAAAATATTTGTCTGCAGTGGCTTCAACAAGAGGCTGTATTTTACGTTGTCCAAGAGTGTTGGGTCATTGGATTATTTGAAATAAATAAAGGGGGGGGGGGAGTAACGTAGTTGGTTTTTTTTGCTATTTAAATGCCCCTCAAAAATTTAATGTTTATTTAATGTCATGAACATATGAAGCTGCCTTATACTGAATCAGACACTTGGTCCATCAAAGTCAGTATTGTCTTCTCAGACTGGCAGCGGCTCTCCAGGGTCTCAAGCTGAGGTTTTCCACACCTATTTGCCTGGACCCTTTTTTGGAGATGCCGGGGATTGAACCTGGGACCTTCTGCTTCCCAAGCAGATGCTCAGCCACTGAGCCACCGTCCCTCCCCAAAAGTTCATTAGGTACACTCATGTGTTTCTCCTTCATTTCCCTCTTGAGAGTTATATGAACATATGAAGCTGCCTTATACTGAATCAGACACTTGGTCCATCAAAGTCAGTATTGTCTTCTCATACTGGCAGCGGCTCTCCAGGGTCTCAAGCTGAGGTTTTCCACACCTATTTGCCTGGACCCTTTTTTGGAGATGCCGGGGATTGAACCTGGGACCTTCTGCTTCCCAAGCAGATGCTCTACCACTGAGCCACCGTCCCTCCCCAAAAGTTCATTAGGTACACTCATGTGTTTCTCCTTCATTTCCCTCTTGAGAGTTATATGAACATATGAAGCTGCCTTATACTGAATCAGACACTTGGTCCATCAAAGTCAGTATTGTCTTCTCAGACTGGCAGTGGCTCTCCAGGGTCTCAAGCTGAGGTTTTCCACACCTATTTGCCTGGATGTCGTTTGTGCATAAACCCAATTCTGATGACATCTATTGTCAGGATTAGGTTCTACCATCCACTCAATGAGCTGGATCCAAGCATCTTTGTCATGCACCCAGTTTCTCTCCGCAGTACAACCCCGATCCCATTTGGCTTTTGTACACGCAGGCTGGATGATCCTTGGCAGCAGGGCTTTCTTCTCCGGAAAAAAGAGTTGCTGGAACGCTCAAGAGGGAAATGATGGATGCCCCTCATGAACTTTTAAACATTTTTTTTTGGGGGGGGGAGATTTTGTTTCCATGAAAAGGTTCCAGGACTCTGTTCTGCAATGTTCCCCCAGAAAAAAAAGCCCTGCTTAGCAGTGCCATGGAGGTGGTCAAAGACAATTTCTTCTTACATTTTTCATCAAAAAAGTGGGTTGGATCCAACCCAGGAGCTGTCTTTTGCTGCCTTGTCCATGGGACATCCCTTTCCTCCTTAGTAGCACTCAGCAGTGGTGGCTGAACTCCTTTCAATGATCTACCATGTCAGCTGCTGCTGATTAGAAGAAGAAGAAGATATTGGATTTATATCCCACCCTCCACTCCGAAGAGTCTCAGAGCGGCTCACAATCTCCTTTACCTTCCTCCCCCACAACAGACTCCCTGTGAGGTGGGTGGGGCTGGAGAGGGCTCTCACAGCAGCTGCCCTTTCAAGGACAACGTCTGCCAGAGCTCTGGCTGACCCAAGGCCATGCTAGCAGGTGCAAGTGGAGGAGTGGAGAATCAAACCCGGTTCTCCCAGATAAGAGTCCGCACACTTAACCACTACACCAAACTGGCTCTCCAGTTTAGCTACTTCTTAATGGCAGATTAGCTACTTCTTAATGGCAGGCCACAACATTTACTTTTTTTTGGGGGGGAGGGGTTAAACATTGAGTTGATTATAACATTTTCACTACAATTCTTAGTTAAATTCTGCTTTATTTTTGCTCTGGTTATTGGGATTTCTGGACCTTTACACAGGCTGATTACAAGTTAGGGGGAAAAAAAATAAATTAGTGTCGAAGAGAAGATTGGAACATAGATTAGGCTTTAAAGCCAAATCAATTTTAGCATGCTTCTAACAGCTAAAAAAAAGGGAAAGTCGTCTGTCTTTTAACCCAGGAGTTTGATAGTTTCCTCGAACTTGCAACCTCTCGTATTCTATGAACGCAGTGGATTGTTTGGAATGCATTCCTTTGCTCCATTGAAAATTAAATTCCCTTGTTGCAATTGTATACAAAAGAAGTGTGCAAGCAATTCAGTCCCCAGCAGGAAACCCTGTCTGGGAAAGCAAAGTGCCATGGTGAACAGTCACTCTGAACGAGGTATTCACGGTTTTAATACAAGGCTTGATGTAAAGTAATTGGATCACCACTGAAGTCAAGTGATATTATTATTCTTGTCTGACAGTCACTTTAGGTGAGCTGTACACTGCAGGCACCGTAACAAAGGAGTGGGGGAAACAAGGTAAACATTAAACGAGGTTTCCATTGCCACTAAGAGGAAAACATGCTTCCGTTGAAGAAATAAGGGAAGGGGTAAAATCCTAATGTTGTCGCACTGGATCCTGTGATCTGGAGATACAAGTATTGCAGATCTGTGTTCCCTTTCCCCCAACTTTCTTTTGTAACCCCAGGGAAGTTTATTCTCACTGTTGTGAGAGGGATGTGGTCTCAAAACTCTCCTGCCTTTTCCATCAGCAGAGGTCTCCCCTCCCTCACTGCAGCCTCCTGACGTGCATGGCTATTAGATAATGTGGATTCCTTGAGCATGGGAATAAAATTTCCCAGGGACTCAAAGGACCACTACAATGATAGGGATGCAGGGAGGAACCGTGACTATCAGGCCCTTCCGCAGAATCTAACCAACTGACACTAGCTTTTGTCCTACCACTCCATCCATTGGTGTTTGCAGCCTTTCTCCAGCCTAAGGAGGATTCCTGCAATGGCAATGGCTCTTCCACGGGAGGAAGAGCCACAAGTAACAGGAAGGCTCTTTAGGCTGCAGGAAGCCTTCAAACTTTGCTGAGTGGAGTGGTCAGATACAGGCCACTTTTATGGTTGCCACTTCTTTTGGAAGAGGCTGTGGCTCAGTGACAGAACAGCTGCTTGGCATGCAGAAGGTCCCGGATTCAAAGAATCAGGCAGTAGCTGATGTGAGTGACCTCTGCCTGAGGCACTGAAAAGCGGCTGCTAGTCTGAGTAGACAATACTGACCTTGATGGACCAACAAGTGGTCTGATTCAGCATAAGGCAGCTTCATGAGTTCATGTTTTCCCCGCTACATTTAAAAGACGTTTTGATTAATTGGAGCAAAATGATTCTCTCTCTCTCTCTCTCTCTCTCTCTCTCTCTCTCTCTCTCTCTCTCTCTCTCTCTCTCTCTCTCTCTCTCTCTCTCTCTCTCTCTCTGTTTTAATACAAGGATTGATGTAAAGTAATTGGATCACCAACTAATGGCAGCGCCAGCAAGGGGTTTTCATGGCAAGTGATTAAAGCAGAGGTGGTTTCCTCTGCAAAGTCTTCCTTGGTGGTCTCCCATCCAAGTACTGATCCTGTTTTCGTTCCCAAGAGCTGACAAGATCAGTCTATGACATGCCACCTTCCCTCCCAAACAGTAGTGAACCTTAAAATATCTTTTAAAATATTTGTATTGTTATAAATCTATATCAAAGATAAGGATGTTGCTGAATTTCAGGAAGGTATGCATTCCATTCAAACGTTCCCATTTCTGTCCTAGTGACTTTTGGGCCAGTGTGAAATTGAAGTCTTCTTACATAGAAAAATGACCATTAAAACTGATGCCCGTTTTTAAAACTACTTGTGTGCAATTGGGATAACAATAGCATAAACATGGCACAGAAGAAACAAAGGAAGAACATGACAATTAAAAATAAGCAAAATGAGAACAACATATGAATCAAAAAAGAAAATAAGAAGTGAACATGTGTATATCTCTTTCAAAAAGTCCTACAATTGTCAGTTTATTACTATTTCAGATATTAAGCTGGCTAATTTACATATGCAGACATTATACAACTGGTCCATGCAGAAGCAATGTTGCATGCGACTCCACCTTGCTAAATGAGGAAAAGTGTGTTTAAATGTTGTTCATATCCCATTTTCTGTCCAATATAATTCATCATGAACCTACTCTAGCCATTTCTTATAAACACAATTCAATATAAAATGTGCATTTCAGTGCTCATCTAAGACTTAGATTCTCAAAAACGTAAGAAATAACCATGTCATGGCAATGAGTTTATCACCTATGCTGAAACCCACCAGGCTTCTGGCCCCTAATAAATTATACCTGCCTCCATATGCTTGAGCCCTATGAGAGCAGCAAGTGCAGATAAAGTATATCATTGGGTTGCCAGGTACCCCCCGGCAACCAGTGGTGGTGGAGGGTCTTACTGGAACCAAAGAAAAATCTAAACCAGCATTGCCAGCGACATGGCAATGTCACTTTTGGTGCTCACTGGAAATGGCATCATCATATCGCCAGTGACATGGGGATGCTCTGGTATTTGGGCAAAGACTCTATGGAGAAGTCATTCTTGTCATAGACCTTTTGCCCGAATACCAGAGCATCCCTGTGTTGCTGGCATCATAATGACTCCACTTCTGTTGCATTCTGGAAGTGACATCATTGCATTGCCAGCAACACTGGCCTAGGACCCCATTTGCTGTAAGTTAGTTCACTACCAGCCAGCTGGTAGTGAACCAGTTTGGTGTAGTGGTTAAGTGTGCGGACTCTTATCTGAAAGAACCGGGTTTGATTCCCCACTCCTCCACTTGCAGCTGCTGGAATGGCCTTGGGTCAGCCATAGCTCTGGCAGAGGTTGTCCTTGAAAGGGCAGCTGCTGTGAGGGCCCTCTCCAGCCCCACCCACCTCACAGGGTGTCTGTTGTGGGGGAGGAAGGTAAAGGAGATTGTGAGCCGCTCTGAGACTCTTCGGAGTGGAGGGCGGGATATAAATCCAATATCTTCTTCTTCTGCTTGATATTGGGAAGAGGTGTCATATAGCAGGGGATCCACCATCCTCAGCAGAGGCCTGACAACCCTAATATATCATGACATAAATTATTCCCAGTGTAGTTGACAGGCTACCACTGGATAGAAAATGGGAAGTCTAGATTGCCAAAATTCTTTAGAGCAATTTATACGCAAGAACTGCTCTTGCCCCTTCTTTGCAAGCAGAACTGATGGGAGAGGGGGCATGGCTCACCAGCAGAGCTCCTGTTTGACATGCAAAAGGTCCTGGCTTCAATCTCTGGCATCTCCAGGTAAAAAGGATTGTATGGAAAAGCCCCCTACTTTTCATACACATGGACATGGTGATCGCCAGTATGGTTGCCCGGGTGCCTGGAGTTTTGACTCGCACACATCTGCTCTAAGAAGTGGACTTTGCCCACGGTTTCTAAGGCTTATGTGGATACTATAAGCCTCAGCTTTGCAGCAGCATTCTACATCTCTGGATGGGTGTTAGCCAGAACTACAGACAAGCTTCCAGCTGCTCCTTGTGTGCTCAGTCTTGGCCGTTGCAGTGGAAGAAGCCATGCCACCATGTTTCCAGCCTGTTTCCATGAACCAAAGGCTAACACCACCAGAATCCATCTTGTTTTCCTGACTCCATATCCAACAGCTGCTTCAACTTCTGCATAAGGCAATCCAGCTTATCCAGGCATGGATCCTGCCAGACCACTCAAGCCTTTGTCTAATGAAACCCAAGACAAAGACTGGTACCAAGAAGATGACTGAAGAAGAGGAAGACCATCTCCTGCCAGAGCCAAGTCTTTTGTCCAACCCGGGTGTTACCTAGGCCAACATTTGATTTTCTATCGTCACCCTTTTAGATAAGTCCATTTAGTCTTAAGTATTCCCCACCCAGTAATCACTTCTATTCTTCTTCCCAACTGTCGCTTTGGAGCCTCCCCCAGGTCCATTTCAACCTGAAAGTTTACTCAGGTACTCCTGGACCAAGCTTGTTCATTGGTCAGTCATGGGCACCCAATTAGGTGCCACCAATGAACTTTCTATTGGCTACTGCAGTAGTCCAGCCCCTATGGTCACTGCAGAGCCTCCCCTTTTCTGAGGTCATGTACCAGCTGACCACCTGTCATCCTCCCTCATACCTCCCAGCCCCTGAGGGTCTAAGGTAGTCTATTTAACCTCTGACCCAACTCCACTCATGTGTGCATCTAATAGTACCCCAGTTTCGCGGTCTAGATCCATCCCCAATTCTGTCCACAGTTTTGGGTCCATTTCCCCCGTCCTCTTTTGTCGCCATTGGAGCCTTCCTTGAAGATTACGATAGGTAAATATCACCCTGTTTGTCTACCCATGTGTTGTCTCTATATATCTCTCTATATTTCCTAGGACTGTATGTATGATTGTATGAGTATTCTATCTTGTATGTATGCCTATATTTTCTAGAAGAAATTGTAATTGTTTTACTAAATTAGAGTCCCCATTATTTTAAGCATTACTCTCTGGATGGTTAATCTTGTATACATTGGGAAAACGATCCCTAGTGAGCCAGGTGCCCACCTGACTAATTCCCCAACCTCATTTTGAGGGCATTTCGGCTTACAGGATCAAGCAATAGATGATGTCACATACCTCTGCTTGAGACCCGAGAGAGCCCCCGCTTGTTGGAGGAGGCAATACAGAATTCGATAGATTAATAGTATGATTGGATATAAGGCAGTTTCATGTGTTCAAGTCAAAATTAGTGAGCGCTTCTGAGTTTTAAAAAATGGTGAGATTTTGCATCTGCCACGTTGACGCCCACTCACCCAGCCTCAACAGATCCCTTTGGAGTTCCTCACAATCCTCTCTGGTTCTCACCACCCTGAACAATTTAGTGTCATCCGCAAACTTGGCCACTTCACTGCTCAGGTGAAGGTCATTCACATAACCTGCTACCGGATCTTAAACTGGAAATGCCAGAGATTGAAACTGGGACCCTCCACACGCTAAGCAGATGCTCTACCACTGAGCCACAATCCCTCCAAGATATAGGACAGTGTGGTGGTAAACATGTAACTAAATGTCAGGCTCACGTGCCCAACCCCATGATGTATCAAAAATGAATGGGAACCAGATTCTAAACACCTAGATTGCTATCTGATAAATACTTGCTCATACTATCTGCTGTAATAATAATAATATAATAAATTTACAATGGGGATCGGAGAGTGATGGATCATGGAAACACCCTGCTTGTGATGACATTTACATGCAATAATCCCAGTTGACATGCAACATTTTGCACATATTCTGCATAAGAAGATATTTGAGCCTCACGCTCTCTCCTGTTCCGTCTTGTCTGTGTGATCCAATCATATACGTCTGGGCCTTCCCATTGTGGGATAACTTATGAACAAAACTTTGATAAAGGATATTTCTTCGGTGTATAGTATTAGACTAATGATCTCTTTCCACCCTGCTCTTCCTCCAAAGAGTTTAGGGCAGTGTAAATGGTGGTGGTTGTGAGGACATAAAGTAAGAAAGAACAATGTTGTAAGCCACTTTGGGTCTCAATCAGAGAGAAAAGCAGGAAATAAACAAACTAGAAAGCAAATAATTCCGTTTCCCCCAGAACTCACTTGTGTCTCTTTAGACCCCAACAAAAGTTGTAGAGATCTTTGAAAGTTGCCTGTAATTTTCATATCATATTTTCAAAGCCGTATAAAATGATACCTGGTAGTTAGTGTGATAAACGCCACTGCTTAAAAGAGCCAAAGGTATCCTGATATATCGCTTGCAGGTAATTAATTTTAAATTGGATGAAGACATTCCTGGAATTACAAGAATGCACTCAAGGCTGATTCTTCTTTTTTTGAGCTCTTTTTTTTTAACGCTCTTATAAATGGGGATTTGGTATTTGGCCCAAAGCTCTGTAACTAAACTCAGACTAAACGTGAATAGCAAATCATTCCTGATGACATTTTCTATTCTGTTCTTCTTTGATGACTGGTACTCGGGGCAGAGAGGCAGACACGGGAAATGGCTCAACATAAACCACACACTGCATGGTCATTCAGCCGCCTGAAGCATCCATCTGGTTGAAGTAAAATTTAATGAAATTAAAATGCAATAATTTTGAAACACAATTATAAATGCAGTGTTACTTGAGGCACAAAAAAAGACATTATTCACTGACTGTGTCTCTAGCTCCTGATTAGTAGAGCCCAGAACAGTATGGGTGACCCTTTAAAATCCAGTTCTGATCTGCAAAGTGCCCTGCAGAAAAAGTACTTTCCTTAAAAGGAAGCTCTTCTCTCTCAGTGTAGAATGACTCATACCAGGTCGTATGGGAAACCAAGAAAAGAAAATGGAGCTTTGTTACCTCTGCTTTCATCAGCGTGCACAGCCAACACAGTTGCTGGGAACTGGATTGGATTACATTTGTACTCTCTTTTTCCCTGCATCCCCCATCAACATGGTTGTTAACTTAATTCTGTTTCCATGGTTTCCTATGCACCAAAGAGTCAATTCATTGGCTTTGCCTGCAGCAATTCTATGTATAGGGCAAAGGTATGATGTTACCATTATATACTAACACTGTATCCAGAGACTGCATAATCCCAGACCTTCTTCTTCTCTGTTGCACTTCTTTCTTTGCGCCCAGAACAAAGAAACAGTGAATGCAATTTACCTGAAGATCAGTGCAAGTTAACCCTGTTGAAGCTGATGCTGAACATGCTCCATAGTATGTCACATCTATTTCACTGCAATTTATTGTTGGACTAAGGGTGCAATTCTATGCATGCTTACCTGAGTAGAATCTATTCCCAGTGAAGCTGCATACATTTTGACCACAAGTGTCATTCCTAAGCAAGATGTCTTGCAAGCAAATCTCATTTTTAGGGTTTGTAGAATCTTTCGGGATCAAGTGCCGTGTTCTACTGGAGAAGTTTTCCTTCCAGACGTTTCATTCTCAGCTGCGGAGAACATCCTCAGTGGCGTTGCAGCCGGAGCAGGCGCTCAGACCTTCTTGGCTGCTGTGCATTGCCCCACTCAATGCACAGCAGCCAAGAAAGTCTGAGCGCCTGCTCTGGCTGCAACGCCGCTGAGGATGCTCTCCGCAGCTGAGAATGAAACGTCTGGAAGGAAAACTTTCTCCAGTAGAACACGGCACTTGATCCCGAAAGATTCTACAAACCCTAATGATGTTACCAGCCGTGAAAAACTGAAATCTTTGATAAAATCTCATTTTGTTAAATTGGGATGATGAGAAGCTAAACAGTTGGTTATGCGTACTTCATGAAGTGTGGATGCAGGATGAGCGGATGAGCTGAAACCAGACTGACTTTTCCAGTGGCAGAATGGAACTTCCCTGACCCTCCCGCATCGACCCACGGATTTCCAAAAAATGCTGCTACTGGAGGATGGAGGATCCTGCGCAATGCCACTATGGGGAGGGGTCTCAACATCGAGGGGGAAAATCAACAGAAATTCCCAAATTCATCTCGATCCAACCCAATGTAAAATAGTGAGGCGACTGTGATGAAGGCAGGGTCAGAACCTAACAAATCAATCCAAAGGTGACGGATCCACCAGCACAGTAGCAGTTATAATAGTGGAGCAGCATTATTACTTTGTTAGAGTGTAATTTTTGGCCAGTTCCCTCTTTCCAGTATAGATTCCAACTTTGTCCCCACACTGTGGGAAACAACAGCAGGAGAAATATAGGAAAGGCCTCTTCTCTCAACATACCTTCACTATTGAAGCGATGGATATAGACATATTTTGCCACGCTCAAGCTTAAGAGGCACCTGAAAACATAGACTAGTAATATGGAAAATGTTTACAGCTACTCCAATACACTGTAGGATTGCATGTGCTTACATTTAATAGCCCTACTCAGATACCGCATACTGAAATGCAGAAGTGTATTTAATTACAGCAATTAAATGGTTCTCTGATATACTCAGATCCAAATCAAAATATGAATCGATCGAACAATATTAGGAACAAGAAATGAAGCATTTATAATCTGTAGCAGCATCAAATAATTCACAGAAATGACAAAGCCTCAAAAATAATCTAGCAAGGCAAAATGGCAAAATAAAAAGGCAACAGGAAAGAAAGAAACTATGATGAAGGCAGGGTCAGAACCTAACAAATCAATCCAAGAAAAGAAAGAAAGAAAGAAAGAAAGAAAGAAAGAAAGGAAGGAAGGAAGGAAGGAAGGAAGGAAGGAAGGAAGGAAGGAAGGAAGGGAGAGAGAGAGAGAGAGAAAGAAAGAAAGAAAGAAAGAAAGAAAGAAAGAAAGAAAGAAAGAGAGGGAGGGAGGGAGGGAGGGAGGGAGGGAGGGAGAAAGAAAGAAAGAAAGAAAGAAAGAAAGAAAGAAAGAAAGAAAGAAAGAAAGAAAGAAAGAAAGAAAGAAAGAAAGAAAGAAAGAAAGAAAGAAAGAAAGAAAGAAAGAAAGAAAGAAAGAAAGAAAGAAAGAAAGAAAGAAAGAAAGAAAGAACAATACCCAAATATACAGAACAGCAACAAAGCATCCATGACCATGCAAGAAATGCAAGAGAACCTAAAATTAAGCTATTTGTAGATCACATTATTTAAACTTTTTTGAAATGTGTTTTACGAAACATAAACTGGAGGAAGTTTTGTTCCTGTCCTGAATTAACTGTAACTCAAAGTTCTGCTTACACTCTATAGAATAGGAAGAATTAGGGTTGAAAGTGTGCTATTGACTTTTCTAAAGATCTTATGCCATTCTTAGTAAAAGCAGCCTCTAACATCTACGTTGTTAATTAAAAAGCCAGAGCAAATAGGGATTGAACATGAGCATAGCCAGTATTGCTAAAAGCTGGAGGAAGAAAGCAGAAAAGCAGTCACTCGTCACAATTATAGAACTGTCAGAAATCCCCCACATACACCACTTACCAAAACAAAACCTACTACGCTAACAGAAATCCCAGCACTGTAAAGAACCAGAAAGTAGTTGTATGCAGCCAACGCAAAATCCAAAAACAAGAGCACATTATGCACAATACCTTATATGACATACATATGCGTCATCGAGTTGCAAAGTTGCAACTGATTTATGGCAACCCTGGCGAGAGGCTTTCAAGCCGAAAAGTGGAGGTGGCTTCCTATTGCCTTCTTCTGTAGTCTTTCTTGGCATTTTCCCATCCAAAACATTGGCGCTGCTTAGCTTCTGAGAGTTGACAAGATTGGGGTATACCATGCCACCTTCCCTCCCAATAAGTGCAGGTTTTCATGTTGCCTACAATTCTTCATCAGGTTGGATTTTTTTTTTAAGTGTGTGTGTTGGGGGCCACAAATTTCAAGTCATTGATCTCAAGAACTAGTCTTGCTAGCATCCTGTGCAAACAGGCAGATTTAAAATGTTGCTGGTGTTGAGTTGCACCTCTTACTTTCTGGGAACAGGGTGACAAATGGTTTCTTCCCATTGGGGATTCAGAGGAATCGTTTCAATCCTTAAATGGATGATGATATTGGATTTATATCCCGTCCTCCACTCTGAATCTCAGATTGGCTCACAATCTCCTTTACCTTCCTCCCCCACAACAGAAGCCCTGTGAGGTGGGTGGGGCTGAGAGGGCTCTCACAGCAGCTGCCCTTTCAAGGACAACCTCTGCCAGAGCTATGGCTGACCCAAGGCTATGCCAGCAGCTGCAAGTGGAGGAGTGGGGAATCAAACCCGGTTCTCCCAGATAAGAGTCCGCACACTTCACCACTACGCCAAGCTGGCATTAGCAATGCTAGATATACATTTAAGCGAATGCACAAGTTATAAGGTCAACTGAAGCCAAATTAAATAGTTTTACTTCACGTTGTGCATGCAGCCCCATTAGCACAGCCACTTTCTGAGTTTATTCTTCTCTGGTTGATAAATCTTTCTCTTTACCAGCTGAATTTAGGTATTCTCAAAGCAGAAGCTGCAGGTAGAGTCTTCAGCCCCTGGTGACTCTTACAAGGGCAGAAAGGGAAGGTCTACATTTTGTAAAATAAAACAAAATGAAATAAATTGCTTCATGAATATCCCACAGAAATCTTTAAGGCTATTCTGGTCCTGAGTAGCTGTTGAGCTGTATCTTCTTTTTTGGATTCCCTACATTTTTGTGTGTAGATGTGGGGTTTCCACTGTTTAGATGTTACAAACCCTTTCTCCCACCCCACCCCCCATTGTGACATTTTCCTCTATTCCAGTATCTCAAGTGCATTTTCTTTTTGATTGTGCTGTCATGAACTGAGATGTCCCTTGGGTTGTGAAGATAAGGTTTCCATTCAACACATTCCTACATCTACATATTTTTTTCCCTTGCAAACTCTGGGAGGGGAAATTATACACCCAGTAACTGCCATCCATTGGTTATGGTGAGCCATAGAATGATTCAGCAGCAGCAGAAGAAGAAGATATTGGATTTATATCCCGCCCTCCACTCCGAAGAGTCTCAGAGCGACTCACAATCTCCTTTACCTTCCTCCCCCACAACAGACACCCTGTGAGGTGGGTGGGGCTGGAGAGGGCTCTCACAACAGCTGCCCTTTCAAGGACAACCTCTGCCAGAGCTATGGCTGACCCAAGGCCATCTCAGCAGGTGCAAGTGGAGGAGTGGGGAATCAAACCCGGTTCTCCCAGATAAGAGTCCGCACACTTAACCACTACACCATACTGGCTCTCCATCTTCTTATGGTGAGCCATAGAATGATTCAGCAGACCAAACTGGCCCCAAAAAAGATAATGCAGGATTAAAAAAAGAGAGACTACCCTAGCAGGTTTCTTGCTATGGCGGGGCCTGCAGGGTTCCAGCCCCACCACTCCAACACCAAAGCCAGGGGCCTGGCACCACTACTAACCGCCCCAAACTTCCAGTTTCAAACAGCTGGGCAAGAGAAACCACCAAGTGTGGTCCGTGTGTGATGGGGAGAGACTCCCCACCCCATGCAGATCCCAGAGCCAGCTTCTCTAGATCAGCAGTCTAAATCACTTGGCAAGAGAAGCCTCCAAGCAAGGTCTACGTGTGATGGGGAGGGACTTCCTCACTCCATGCAGATCCTGGGGCCAGCTTCTCTTGCCCGGCAGTGTAAACTGCCTGGCAAGAGAATCCTCCAAGTAAGGTCTGGCTGTAATGGTGGTGGGGGGGGGGGGTGGAGAGAGACCTTCCTGCCACAGGTTGATCTTGGAGCCAGGAGCACAGTGTGTGGGGGTGAGACCACGGGAGCAAGCAAGTTGGGAGATGACATTTGGCTCTTTAAATCCCTTCTTCAAGCCAAGGTGGGGGCCCAGATACTGGTGGGGCTTGGAGAACACATTTAAAATGAAAGTTGCTTTCTTTCCACCCCTCCCTTTCTTTCTCTGGCCACCCTAAACAGAAAATCTTGGCTATGTGCTCCACTAAATGAAAAATCCTGGCTACAGCCGTGTCCCCTAGTGATGTGTTACTGTTGTATGGGGAGAGAGTGAAACTGCATCTAACCTCACAAGTGTGCTAAGCAGGCCTCAGTTGGGGGCTGGAGCTTTCTGGAACAGTGCTCCAGAAGCTCTAAGCCTGATCTCACCATTCTATCCTATGGGCCCATAGGATAGAATGGAAAGATCAGGCCATGGCTGAGTGCAACTCCAGAAAAGGGCTTTTAAAGTTTAAAACCTGTTCTCTGGCGTCACTACTGCTGCCTAATCTCTCAATTTCCTGTGTTACGCTAGAGAAGGGGTTTTAAACCTTAAACCCCTTTTCTGGGGTTGTGCTCAGCCGTGGCCCGATCTCTCCATTCTATCCTATGGGCCCATAGGATAGAATGAAGAGATATCTCCCTGATCTTTCTTCCCTTCCCCAGCCAGCCCTGGCAAGCTAGCTGGGGAAGTGAAGAAAAACTGGGGAGACCTCTCCGCATGGGCCCAGCTTGGGCTCTTCTGGGCTGCCCAGTTTCGTGTGTTTTAACAATTTATTAATAACATATGGTTACAATATTTGTCTCTTTTCTATACTAACCCATATGATATTTCAACCCCCCCCTGCCATATTTGACTTCCTCGAAGTTATAAATTTAAATTCAATTATAAAGGTACCACTAACCAATCAAAGTTCAATACATTTCTTTTCTCATTAATACTAAAAGATTGTCCAATGTCTTTTCACATTCCACTCTTTCTCCACATATCCTTTAAATTTCTTCCACTCCTTTTTGAATATATCTAAATCATAGTCTCTTAAAGTTTTAGTTAATTTGTCCATCTCACTCCACGATAAAACTTTCACAATCCAATCCCATTTCTCTGGTATTTTTCCCTGTTTCCACAGCTGCGCATACAGTGTCCTAGCAGCTGAGAGCAAATACCAAATTAAAGTCCTGTCTTCCTTTGGAAATTTTTCTCATTGTAATCCAAGCAAAAAAGTCTCTGCAGTTTTCTTAAAGTCATAACCCAAAATTTTGGAGATTTCTTGTTGTATCATCTTCCAAAACTCTTTCGCTTTTTCACAAGTCCACCACATATGAAAGAAAGAACCTTCGTGTTTTCCACATTTCCAACATCTATCCGACATCTTTTTACTCATTTTAGCCAGCTTTTTCGGAGTCATATACCACCTATACATCATCTTAAAACAGTTCTCCTTAATACTCTGACAAGCTGAGATCTTCATCGAGTTCTTCCAAAGGTGCTCCCACGTATCCATTTGTATTTCTCTGTTCACATTGATTGCCCATTTAACCATTTGAGACTTTACTACTTCTTCTTCTGTAGACCATTTCAATAATTTATATACTTTCGATATTAATTTTTCATTATCTCCAAGCAGGACCCTTTCCAGTTCTGTTTGCTCACGTCTAATTCCATCCGATTTAATATCATTTTCCATCAAGCTTTTAATTTGTTGCATTTGAAACCAGTCGTACTTATTATTTGACTCTTCTGCAGATTTTAATTCAATTTTGTCTCCTTGAATCTTGAGCAGTTGATTGTATGACATCGCTCTTTCTTCATCAGATTCAGCTGTTATTTTTATTACTTCTGCTGGCACTATCCAAAGCGGTTTTCTCTCGTCACCATATTTCTTATATTTTATCCAAGTGTTTAATAAACTATTTCTGATATAGTGGTGAGAGAAAAAACCGTCCATCTTATTCTTCCCATAACACAAATATGCGTGCAAGCCGAATTTATTCCCATGAGCTTCTAACCGTAGAGGTTTTTTATCTAACAGCATTATCCAATCTTTGATCCATGTCAAACAAACCACATCATGATACAATCTTAAATCGAGGAGCTGAAAGCCACCTCTCTCTTTAGCATCTATTAAAATCTTCATCTTAATCCTTGGTTTCTTTCCGGCCCATACAAAGTCAGAAATCTTCCTTTGCCATTTATTAAATTGTTTGGTATCCTTCACAATTGGGATAGTTTGGAACAAGTACTGTATTCTTGGCAAAATATTCATCTTAATTGCAGCTATCCTGCCCAATAAGGACAAGTTAAGTCTATTCCATTTCATCAAATCTTTGTCCATCTTACACCATAATTTTTCATAATTATTTTTGAACAAGTCAATATTCTTCATGGTTATTTCTAATCCAAGATATTTAACTTTAGTAGTGACTTCACAACCCGTCACAGTTTGCAATTCTTTAAATCTATTTAGTTGCATATTTTTGCATAAAAATTTCGATTTCTCTTTGTTTATATATAATCCTGCTAGCTCTCCATATTCTTTTATCTGGGCTGCCCAGTTTCAACCAGGCAGCTCAGCAGATCTTGCAGGAAGATGTCTGATTACAGTACTGGCTGCTTTGCCAGCAAAAATCATTTGCATAAATGAGTTGTATAAATGAGTTGTGCTAATGAGCTCTGGCATATATATATATATATATATATATATATATATATATATATATATATATATATATTTAGATAATGACCCCTGCTAAGTTTATCTGTTTTATTTATATATCTTCCATTCCCCCACCACAATCATTTTATGGTCACTCACAGCTGATCTGGAAAGATAATAACACAACGAAAACCATCACATCAGCTTCGTGCCAATTTGAGCATACCAAATTTAAATCCAGCATCTCAATCACTACATACAGTTTCCATTATTGTAAGATTCCAGCACAGGTGGCATGTGAGGAATTCCAGTGACCTTAATACACATGAGCACGGAGAACGACCAATACAAATAAAGAACAAAGTCGGAGTCCAGTGGCACCTTTAAGACCAACAAAGTTTCATTCTGGGTATGAGCTTTCATACCCAGAATGACACTTTGTTGGTCTTAAAGGTGCCACTGGACTCCAACTTGGTTCTGTTATTTCAGATCAACACAGCTACCCTCCAGAATACAAAGAAAGTTTTGTATAATTTTTTTTTTTTTTCTGGGAGGCTTAAATCGCATTGAGTCTTTTCCGGGCTCTTCGTGTGAATGTTTGATCAGTGTTAGCTCAGAACTGAAAGCCAGAGGACGGCGTTATATTTGCACTACAAAACAACTGAAGTAAGAACCTCTGTAAGCATCACTTGGGGAAAAAAATGTTCTTCACTTCTTCAAGCAGGAATGACCGCTTGCCATTCTCCCCTCTGATATGCTTCTCAACTTTAAGTCAGCTTCCAGAATGCACGCTTGATTTCTAGGCTTCCCATGAGCATGAGATGCCTGTTTAAAGTAGCTAAGGCTGCAGTCTCAAGGACGCTTTCTAGGATTGCTCCTTAAGTTAGTGCTGATTTGGCACCTGTGTAGTCAGAAGCATGCCCCCCTTCCTTCAGGTTTTAGGCCGACAAAACAAGTACAAATCTGTTAGTGAGCGCTTTATGGCCATTTGGAAGTCAACTGAGCCTGATGTGGGCACAAAATACTTCGGCAATCTTGACGAGTCCTCTTTTTTGAACCTGAACTGCTTAAGCACGCCTCCCTCTCTGACTCTTCTCTGATCTGTTGTTGTTGCACATTGTCGCGCATTAATGTTGTAATAAGACAAGTTGCACATTTCCTGAATGTGTGCACATCCCGGATACGAAAGCCTTGGTCTGTTTCATTTCAGGTTCCTAGAGAACATCTTCGAACTGATAGACAAACTACACAATCCTGTGCATTTTTACTTCGAAGTAAACTTCATTGAATACATTGGTGCTTGCATTGGTGAATGCATAGGACTGCCTCCTAAAGTTGAACTTGATCCGTGCTTTCTTAATCACTTCCATACACTGGTTGAGCACCCTTACCTTGAAGGTGGGCAGCTCTTAGGTTGACATAAAATGGATAACTGCACTCCTTGGAGGGGCTCCCCTTAGCAGATTCTCACCTTTCAGACATCGAACCAAGGGAGAACAGAGTTTCTTGACGTTGGAGAGCTCCCTTCTAATGATGACACAGCACATTTTGTAAGCTGATATTTATTTTCATTGGAAAGAAAATGATTTACAGGAAAGGACTGCCATGGCAAGCATTGCGTTGGTGCCTATAAGGTCCTCATTACATGAGATGTGAGACATGAGTCAGGTTGGTAGTTCCCTGTTCTGATTAGCAGTCACACTGGTATTGGGGATTCATCTTAAAATTCACAGTGGGATTAAATTCTGCTCTGGATCATCGTATGGTGAAATGATGGCCTCCAGTTTTCCCTTCTTTCCCTCCTGTGTCATTTTTTTCTAGCAAAAATGGTCCAGGGGGAAATTTGTTCCACTTCTGCAATCCATGTGTCCACCCAAGACATGTGGGCAGTAGACACATGCATCCCTCAGAAGGACAAATACCCCTGACCCCATGTCTGGGAAAGAAGACAAAACCTCTTCCCACAAATCCACATTCCAAGGAGGGGGAGGGGGAGGAGAAGAAGAAGAAGATGATGATGATGATGATGATGATGATGATGATGATGATGATGATGATGATTTGGGTTTATATCCCGCCCTTCACTCAGAGGCTCAGAGTGCCTTGCAATTTCTTTCCCTTCTTCTCCCTACAACAGACACCCTGTGACTGGTAGGTGGGACTGAGAGAGCTCTGAGAGAACTGCTCTTGAGAGAATAGCTCTGAGAGAACTGTGACTTGACCCAAGGTCAACCATCTGGCTGCATGTGGAGAAGTGGGGAATCAAACCCAGTTCTCAAGATTCGAATCCACTGCTCTTAA
Organism: Heteronotia binoei; assembly: GCF_032191835.1. Lineage (NCBI taxonomy): Eukaryota > Metazoa > Chordata > Lepidosauria > Squamata > Gekkonidae > Heteronotia > Heteronotia binoei. Next base: position 13,987,941 of record NC_083230.1, read on the forward strand.
CCAACTCACCAAACTGGCTCTGCAGAGTATTTTAAGGTGAGCTCCCTATCACATATGTGACTGCAAGTGAGGTCATGGAACTCTCTGAACCAACCTACATCATTTGTCTTATATAATGTGTATTTAAGCTGTATTGATGGGTTGAAACTGTTCCAATAGCAGTTGAGCTAGTGTCCTGCACTGGAAATTTTGCTGTGGAAGAAGAGGCACGTTCTATCCTGACAATGTTTATTCTATCAGAAAAAGTATCCTTATGCTGGAACTAAGCTTACAGAACTCTAAAGTATACAACAGAAGAACAGTGACCATTCACAAAAGAGCTTGTGTGGTACAATGAATAGAGTGTTGGACTAGGATCTGGAAAATCCAGGTTCAGATCCCCACTCTGCCATGGGATTTTGCTCACTGCTTGGGCCAGTCACATATGCACCCTAACATACCCCTTAGGCAGGCCTTGAATTCAGCAGGAGCTCACAAGAGTGCAGCTCCTGAACCTTTCTCACAGACCCCCTCCTCCTCTCCACCTACCTACCTTGCCCATTGAATAGTAGATGCAGCTGCATAACAATCCCTGGATGAGCTCCACTACCTATTTTTCTACAAAACGACTCCTGCCCATAGGGTTGTTGCGAGGATAATACAAGAAGAGAATAATTAAGTCAGCCATTTTGGGTCCCAATTGGGGACAAAGATAGGGTATAAAATAAATAAGCAAACATAGGTGAGATCACAACCTCCAAAATTATATTAAGCTAGAGAGCTCTTAGAGGAACAAGCAGAGTTCCTCCCCCCACTGCTTTCAGATGCTAAACTGCCCCCCAACAGCAGGCCTGTAACCAGGATTTTTTTTTTTTCTGATGGAGCATTTATTTATTATATTGCTCATGGGGCTTCCATTATGTGCCTGTAAATTGCCATGCTTATACTTCCAAGTAATAATAAAACAAGTATTTCAGATTTATTACAAAGATGCTCTCCATTGAAGAGCTTGTGTCGTTGATAAGGTATAAGACGCTTTGGCAGGGATATTTTGAATTGGAAAAGTAATAAGGCAAGTGTTTCAGGTTTATTACAAAGATGCTCCGAATTACAGAACTTGTTTGCCATTCCACTAAATTTGTCAATCCCCAGATCCCAGCAGGGGATCTCCTGCTTTTGCAGGCTCTTTCCCACCCTTAGTCAGCTGGCCAGCAGGTGGAAGCCCCACCCCCACAGCCTTCATGTGTCTTTCCACTTTGGAAGGCTTAAGAAGATGCTTGGAAAGGCTTACTTTTTAGACTGTGTGCCTCTGCCTTTAAATCCAGGACCCAGACTGAATGGGGGGCGGGGTGAGCTGGCAGAACATGGCTGCTCCCAGTAGCTGTGAAAGCAACCTAGACCCGCCATTTGTTTTACAATCTTTTCAGAGGTTGTCTGCACAGTAAAGGGTAAACTAGAACCTTTGTTTTCCCTGTGTTAGTCTGAAGAACTTGGAACTTCAACAACTCATGAGTAAATTGCCCCAGTGACACCTCACAAGTGTGGGATTGCAAACTGTTTATTTTGGCTTCTCTGCGTGTGTGTGTGTGTGTGTGAGAGAGAGAGAGAGAGTACACGGGGACGTGCAGCTGTATTTTTACTTATTTACTTTAGGAAATGTGAAAGTCTCCTGGCTCCACCCCCAAAGTCCCTCAATATTTTATGAGTTAGACTTGGCAACCCTACATTCCACCCCTTTTTGCCTATTCAACAGTAAAATAATCTTGCCTTAAAAGGGAAAGCTATATCAGTGAGTATTATAAGGCAGCTTCAAAATGTTTACACACAGTTAAGTGACCACATTTCCTTTCACCTGGACAGGGAAACCACGTATTACCAGCAGAGGACTGTGTGAACTATCTCTGACCTGAAATTAATGAGCTGTCTTCACTGATAAAGACGGACACCTCCTTTCCCCCCACCAAGAAAAGCAGTGACTGTAAGACAGGTGGATAAGCTTCCTGTTTACACAAACACCCTTTCTCCCCCCCCCAAAAAAAGGTGAAAATATCACTCACTCTCTTTACTGATAAAGGCAGACACCCCCTTCCCCCCACTAATAAAAACAGTGACTGTAAGGCAATGATTTGTGGCTGCTGACCAGCCAGCAGGCTACATACAAAGTCCCTCTTCCCTCTCTCTTCCGGTGTACTCAGTCTCAAAGGAGGACCCTGTGAAAAAGGAAGAAAGAGAGCTCTTGCGGCTGCTGGCCAGCTACACTCAAAGCCCCTACTCCCTCTCATTTTCCTCCTTCAGGCTGGAAGAAGCTCTGTTGGGCTGAGCGTCTACGGCAGTGCTGGCAATATGAAGGGGGAGGCTGGGGTGGAGTTGCCCCCAAATCAAATCGGAGTACTGCCAAATTGATGGGGGTGTGCCTGTGCTGCTCCAGAGCTGGTTATGACCCTGCCCAGCAGGGAATTGTTTCAATGGATCTCGAATGCAGAGACTGGGCAACAGTGACCCATGCTACGGTCAGCTTGAGACCGGATTACTGTAATGCCCTCTACATGAGGCTGCCCTTGTCTTGAACCCAAAAGCGTCAACTAGTGCAGAATGCTGCAGCCAGGTGGTTAATGGACCTTCCATGGAATCCTGGTGTTACGTGGAATGAATGGGATTTCCATGGAATGAATTGAAAAGTTTTACCACAAAATGGAAAAAGGACTCTTGGGGCGTTTTCGCACTGACCTTACTCCGGAGCGACGTCCCTCTTCACCACGCAGCGTCTGCGCGGATTTCGCACTAATTGCTCCACAGAACCCGGAAGAGCCGCAAAGTCCCGCGGCTTTTGCGGCGCAAATGTAAACTGGTTTTTGGCGGTTTACATTTGCGACGCAAAAGCCGCGGGACTTTGCGGCTCTTCCGGGTTCTGCAGAGCAATTAGTGCGAAATCCGCACAGATGCTGCGCGGTGAAGAGGGACGTCGCTCCGGCGTAAGGTCAGTGCGAAAACACCCTTGGCGTCAATGCTTCCTTTTTGTACTAAGGCATGAATGTTAGGGTTGCTTTGGTATAATTTATGATGGTGAAATTTATTTACGAGCGTGTTTATTTATGTTGACTTTGTATAATTTAATAAAAGAAGCTATGTGGGCTATGTGCCTTTGATTTCTTGTCCTTTTGCCATGTTACTCTTTGTGTGTTGTGCAATCAGGGCAGGTTACAGCATAAAAACTGATAGCCGAATGTAGGATCCTTCAAAGGACATAAAAGTTGAGGTGGTCCTGAAGGTATATTGGTGCCTGGCCATGCAGGACCTCAAAGGTTAAAACTAACACCCTGAAGTAGATCCGGAATTCTATCAGCAGCCAGTGCAATTTTTACAGCACCGGCTGAATGCGAGAGGGGGAGAAGTAGAGAACCTTATGTTGTCAGTCGTATTGTTACTTCCCATAGGGAGCACTTTAGAATGCTTTGCCTACAGATAAGATGACACCCTTTTGACTTAACGTGTTCAAGAGTTCTGATCTAAAACCACCGGCAGAACAACCGAAATCCACGTAACTTTTTTAAAGCTGTGTGCGGAGCAGCATTGTCCACTCCCTTGAATCCAAAATTCTCCTCTCAAAGCTACAGATAAATCACAAAAAAAAGACACAATCCGTGGATGATGGTTAGTTGGTGTCCGTAAAATAGGGGGCAGACTACACTCGATCTTTGAAAATGTGGCATGAGGTTCAGATTTTTTTTTTCCACTTCCTTTTGCCCCTAAGAATTTAATCAATGGACACAATTTACATGCCAGGAAGCAAACGGAATTGGGGGTGGGGTTTATTTCATGCTAAAACCGAAAGCAATGCTAAATAATTAAATATTGTTTTGCGCCTTTCAGTTTTAGCATTAAGCACATTTCCGATTTATATTTCCTGTCAGATTACGTTTCCTTCATTTATACCCCTCCTTTTCCCCTGAGACAAGGATAACAAACATAAAACGGTGATCTAAAACCTGGCAGGAAAGCTGAATGGGATCGTGTTTGTTTATAAACAGGGCTGGCATCAGGGTTTCTGGCACCCCAGGTCCCCGGCCGCCTCCTGTCCCTGCCCCCACAGTGGTGAGAGCTAGCATGGTGGTGGCAGGCAGTGTGGCTGTACGCCACACCCACTCTGCCTTCTTGGGTCTGTGTTTCCACTGGAAGCACAGACCTGGGAAGACTGAGTGGGGTCGGCACAGCAGCAGGTGTGCTTGGAGGCACTCAGAGCCTGGCTTGGAGCACCTCTGAGCACACCCACTGCCACACCACCCTGCCAACCCCACTCAGCCTTCCTTGGAAAATCTGAATGGGGTCAGTGTGGCTGCAGGTGCATTTGGAGGTGCTCAGAGCCTGGCTCCAAGTGCTTCTGTCCCTGAAGCAATCTGGCTTCAGCCCCATTTGCAATCCCCTTCCCCAAGCAGATGCAGTTGTTCTCCCCACTCTCTTCCAGAGGCTTCTCTCTCTCTCTCTGTTTATTGGATCGCTATAGCAAGCAATTGCTCTGGTTTTTTAACATCTCAGCACTCCCATTACAGCCTTCAAAAAAAAAAAAACCCCACCTACCAACAGCTAAAGATCTCTCATATATAAGCAAGGAAGGGGAAGTGGCACTTAGTGAAATGGCCAGATTGCTTCAGGGACAGGCCCTTAATGGAAGGTAATTCACAGTGTGCAAGACTCGTTCTTGTATCGGTTTATTCAAAACTGGCCCAATGACTGATACTATCTGGAATATAAAGGTAACGTGAAAAGCACCATCTTCATGGAGATAGTGGGCGTTTTCACACTGACCTTAATCGGCAGCGACGTCCCTCTTCATCGTGCAGGATCTGCGCGGATTTCGCACCAATTGCTGCGGAGCACCCGGAAGAGCTGCAAAGTCCCGCGGCTTTTGCGACGCAAATGGTTTTCACCGAAAACCAACTTTACATTTGCGACGCAAAAGCCGTGGGACTTTGCGGCTCTTCCGGGTGCTCCACAGCAATTGGTGCGAAATCCGCGCAGTTCCTGCGCGGTGAAGAGGGACGTCGCTGCCGATTAAGGTCAATGCGAAAACGCCCAGTGTGTTGGAGTGATTAGGGTGTTGGAGTGATTAGGGTGTTGGCTGGGTTCATATCCCCATTCAGTTATTAGAAAGTGTTTTTGGCTACCTCATAGTTCAACTTTACCTTGTTAGGAGGATAAAATGATGGATGGAAGAACTGCATAACATACCCTGTACTCATTTTGGGGGAAAAAAAATATGCAATGGATAGATAGCAGTTGATCATATTAACCTTTCGCTTGGTCTTAATTGGAAGCTGTCCTTAAATAGTCCAAAACAGTTACCTGATTCCATCAGCAGTCTGAATTATCCTCATGAAAGCATTGAAACGTCCCTTAATCACTGTGCTGAATAGCCCAGCATTCTGGTACCCAAACAGTATTCCATGATGAACCAAAACTTTAAAAGCCAATTCAGAACTTTTTAAAAAATACAGCCTTTTTTCTATCGATCGCTGAGGAAGCTCATAATGAGTAGAACTAATGCAATTGGACCATATTAGTTTACTTTTTTCAGCATAGGGCCCACTGATATGGGTAAAATAATAAGAAATATCATGAATGTGTATATGCCATAATATTTGAAATGTAAGCCTCATGTCAGGGTCCCTGTGTTTGAACCAGGAAGCTGTGTGAGTGAGCCAGAGTCTGGCCTGGAAATGAGTTTCTTGAACAATCTGAGGTTGACTGTGTTGCAGAAAGTGAGAGATGTGTGCAATATGAACCCACGGGATTGGCAGAAGGTGTAAGACCTCTGAAGTCCATGTACTTAAAAGGGTCTAATTGTGTTTAGGATCGTACTGTGGCCTTCTGTTGTATGCATGGTGGTAGATGCACCCCCTGCGCCTAACAAGAAGTACAGTTTTGTAGAGATTGCTAATAGTGTGTTCTTGTCACAAAGGTGATTAAAAGATTTGAAAACAATAATATAATCAGAAGTAGTCATTCTAAAATTGGAAGTTTATTGTTTCTCATTCACAGACCAAAGTATTTTTATGGTTTTCGCCTAAATCAGTAAGGTACATCCAGAGATGCCTTTCTCCTGACAGCCATTGTTCCACAAAAATGAATGAATCTTTACACTCCATAGGTAAAGGTAGCCCCTTGTGCAAGCACTGAGTCATTACTGACCCATGAGGTGATGTCACATCACAACATTTTCCTGGCAGACTTTTCACAGGGTGGTTTGCCGTTGCCTTCGCCAGTCATTTACATAGATCCCACATAATACTGAATTGCTGTAGTAACTTTCAGGAATGGTTTTCATATTACAAATTAATAGCCGTGTGATACATATCCCATAGTTTTGTTCCAAGTTCTATTCTGCTTCCTTGTACTCAGAAAACACTATGACAGTTACTGGATCTGGAAAGTTAAGCCTGAGAGTATCCAATCTTGCAGACTTGTGGAGTAAAGAGAATAGCTGAAAGACTGAAGGAGGAGGAGGAGACAGAAGAGGAAATCAGAAAAGCCAAAAAAGTTCAAAGAGCGAAAATTATGGCTGACTGCTACAGGCAAAGAGGGGCGAAGAGTGGAAAGAGTAATTATATTGCCAAAGAAGTGCTGCAAAAATTTGAAAACATCTATAGTACTGGTGTGCAGTCTCAGTGCACTGCTATTCTGTTCTCCTTTCTCTGAACACCTGGCCACAGTGGGCAGCCAAGACTGATCACAAAATTGCCTGCTTCCTTTGTTTTATCATCTTTTTTATTTTATTTTTTTTGTAATTTCAGTACTGCGTCAAAGATGGAAATGACTAAACCTATTGAAAAGATTGGGATCAGGATAGGACGGGGATAGAATGGAGTAGTTATTATCAGTGGAGGGAAGCAGTGTCCTATAGTATAGTACAATGCCGTGATCCAATTTAGCTATCCAATTACTGAGCCTGAAATCACGTAAATAGGTAGTCATGAATAAATCGCATTGAGATCAGTGGGGATTCTTCGAGCACATTTGATGGCAGGATTACACCCTTAATCTGGGTTTTATCCTAAACATAGTTTCACCTTCTAAACCCATTGACTTCAATATACTTCAAAGAGTGCACATCTGTTTTGGGCTGCACCATAAAAGCAAGAAAGTCCTGGTTATGAAAAATGTTAGTTGGTTTGCAACATTTTTCATCCCTTAAACCTATCAAACTAAATTAGTATTGGATACTGATGATCTTATTCGGTGCTGTAGGAATCACTGGGTTTTTTTTAGACAAACTGAGGTGGAATGCAGAAATAAACACACGACCATATAGAGGTGTGCATTTTCCAGATTTCAGTAGTTATTTCAGTAGTTTACTTCAGTAATTCAGTTATTTCAGTAGTTACTTCAGTCATTCTGTTTTTATTCATTTTAGTTTTATTTTTGTATACTGGGTCAGAGTAGGCTGGCAACCCTACTCACGATCTCACTTTCCCCCATGCAAACTGTGTTAGCGGAAAAAACTTCTTCACCCAAAGGGTGATTAACATGTGGAATTCACTGCCACAGGAGGTAGTGGCGGCCACAAGCATAGCCACCTTCAAGAGGGGGTTAGATAAAAATATGGAGCACAGGTCCATCAGTGGCTATTAGCCACAGTGTGTGTGTATGTATAAATTTTTTTGCCACTGTGTGACACAGAGTGTTGGACTGGATGGGCCATTGGCCTGATCCAACAGGGCTTCTCTTATGTTCTTATGTGACACAGAGTGTTGGACTGGATGGGCCATTGGCCTGATCCAACAGGGCTTCTCTTATGTTCTTATGTGACACAAAGTGTTGGACTGGATGGGCCACTGACCTGATCCAACATGGCTTCTCTTATGTGACACAGAGTGTTGGACTGGATGGGCCACTGGCCTGATCCAACATAGCTTCTCTTATGTGACACAGAGTGTTGGACTGGATGGGCCATTGGCCTGATCCAACATGGCTTCTCTTATGTTCTTATGTGACACAGAGTGTTGGACTGGATGGGCCACTGGCCTGATCCAACATAGCTTCTCTTATGTGACACAGAGTGTTGGACTGGATGGGCCATTGGCCTGATCCAACATGGCTTCTCTTATGTTCTTATGTGACACAGAGTGTTGGACTGGATGGGCCACTGGCCTGATCCAACATGGCTTCTCTTATGTTCTTATGTAAAAGGGTTGCTGTTGGAGAGCTGCTTCCTTTGTTTTATCTTCTTTCTTTTTTTTCTTGCAATTTTCTCCCATGAGTGTCACAAAAATAAATGTAGTGAAGCCAATGGAGCTACTCTTATGTAAATCTGCACTTTCTCTCCCCCCCCCCGTGTATTTCATGGAGGAAGACTGAGAGGGGAAGCTCTACTTGGCGGAGGGATTGTGGAGCTGTCACAAAGGAGCCAGAGCTTCAAATATATGCTTATGCACACGAGTGGGGGGGGGGGGGCGACAATCTGAACGATCCATGATGGGCAAGCAGGCAGTGAAGCTGGTTCAGGGTGGGATGTTTGATGAGAACTTCCTGTTCTAAAATAAAATGCTGCAATTAGAGGTGTGGCCAGATGTGTTAATTTTAGGGTGACTGCAGTGTTAGTTTTAATTGGAAACGTATTTTTGGTTGCAGCCAGGGCTAACTTCTGTTGCCCCTCCTCACAGATAATGTCATCAAGTCACATGGGGGCATCCAATTCTGCACTCCCTAGTGGCAGGGCCAGCCCTGGTTGCAGCTTTTCATTTTTGGCCAATTTGGTCCCCACCCAGCCGAGCAGCCAATCGGCTGCTAAGGTTGACAGCTGTCCTTTGCCTCCCCAGAAGGAGAGGAGGCAGCCAATCCTTCCTGGCCATCCAGGAGCTTGCAGGGGCAGAGAAAGGGCTCAAAAGAGCCTGATCCACCTCCAGTAACGCAGTTTGCACGTCACTCTCAGCCAGGAAGAAGAGCACCTGCGTCTCTCCTGGTCGAGCAGCAACGTGGTTGCAGGCCTTGGGGAGACTCACAAGTAGTGCTTGGGGGTTGGCTGGTGTGTGTGGGGGGGGAGTGAGTGGCGTCGGGAGGCAGCTTCCTCTGAAGCAGCCTGCTGGTGGTGCAGCTGGGGCTTGCAGTTTAGGAGGGGAGAAGGCTTCCCTTTGGCGGCGGACTAGGCCTGGTGGGCTTCAGGCAGCGCCTTCTGTTGTACCCCCTGGTCTTTTCTACGGTGCTTGGTTTGGCCTATTCCTCTCCCCGCCCCATATGGGCTGCCTGGTATCTGCCAGGGCAGCTGGTTTAGCGGCTTTTAGGAGGCCTAAGGGGAGGTGCCTGACTCGTTTGGTAGGGTTCACGCATTTGGGACCATTAGCAAGGGTCATGGCACCAAAGAAAGGCCAGGGCCTTGCCAAGGGTAAGCAGCCCTTGAAGAGGCCTAGCAAGAGGCCGCTTCCAGCCTATTCTCCCCCTGATGAGGATGAGGAGACCCAAACCAGGCGGGCCATCGCTGAGCACCTATTGGCATTGGAACAGGCCATGGCAGCCAGTGGTCCTCCATGTAGATTTGTGGGATTAAAGGGCTCTGGGCAGGCTACCACGATGTCCTTCCAAAAAGAGGTGCTCGCCCGTCATTCTGCTTTACAGGAAGCTGGAGAGGGTAACAGCGGAGTGAGTGATCCGAGGCTAGTTGATGAGGACCAGCCCGTGGAGCCAGTGGCTGTGGCAGTGGTGCCACCAGATGGGGAAGATAGGTCACTCACATCACAGTCTGGTTTGGTTTGGCCTTCGGGACCCAGCATTGCATCGGGTACTCTGGGATCTTTACCACTGGCTTTGGCTCTACAATCTGGAAGCAGGGGGTCAGGAGTCCTTCTGGGCCAGCCTTTCCTCACAGGAACACTTTCCACTAATATTAACAACCCTCTCCAGCCAGGCAGTTGAGCACACTGGCCCATGCCAGGGGCCAAGAGTAGCCAGGGCAGAGGTCTGGGGACAACGAGGGCACAGCCAGCCACCAGAGTTTTGCCTTGGGGTTGGCAGCAGGTGGCTTCCTTGCTCCCAGCTTGGTCAGTGGCCCACTGGGGAGTATGGGGATACCCGCTGCCCCCCCCAGTCCCATATAGCTCAGTTCCTTTTCATGTCCTCCCCTTTGAGGACCCAGCTCTGCTGTTAGGGGGTCACCTTATGGTAGCTACCAGGGATAAGATTCTAAAAGGGGAATGTGTGGATATCTTTAGCCTCCTGCACAGGGAGCTGGAGAAGAAATCCAAAGATGAGCTTGATGAGGATAAAGAGAAATTAAAGTGGAGGAAAGTGGATAGGACTTGGCAAACTGGTTGCCTGGATTCCTCATTTATGTAGGCATTATTGCAAGGGCTCAGCTTCTGCAGGCCTCCCCTCTCTTTCAGTACTGTGATATTATTTATCGGACCTATTTGGATTTTGCCAGTGGGGCCTGGCTACAGTACGATGAGGAGTTCCACATGCAGGCGGCAGTTAACCCTAACCTCTCCTAGGACCAAATTAACCAACAGCTATGGCTTTAACTTATGGCTCCCTCTAAGCCGAACACAGGGGTCAGATTGGACAGTGGGCATTTAGTTCACAAGCTTGTCCATGCTCCTGGCACCCACGCCTCAGTGGGGCAGTCGGTTCAGCCATGGCTGCTTTGCTGGGAGTACACCTCCCAGGGGGTTTGAGCCAGAAAATCATGGAGATACAAGCACAAATGCCTGCTTTGCAGGGGCTCCCACACATTCACATCCTGTAAGGGCTAAGCCCAAACGGGCAGGCAAGTGTCTAGTAGGGTGCGGGGGGGGGGAGGGGTGGCAGTTCAACAGGCTGGAAAAGGGTCCTTAGGGAGCTGCTGCATGATTACCCCAACCAAGCGGACAGATTGTACCTCTGGAAGGGCTTCCCTATGGTTTTAGGGTTATTTTTCAGGGCCCTAGGGTACCATTTTCATGTTCTAATTTGCGTTCTGTAAGTGGTATGGAGCACATATCAGGAAGGAGTGCTTTGAGGAATAGGTGCTGGGTCCTTTCAGCCCCCCTCCCCCGGTGCCCAATCTATGGGTGTCACCTTTGGGGGTGGTGCCCAAGAAACTACTGGGTGAGTTTCACCTGATTCATCATCTGTCCTACCCACGGGGGTGATCAGTGAATGATGTCATCCCTGAACAGTAGTGTTTAGTTAGGTACACTTCCTTCGATCAGGTGGTCAGTATAGTCCACCAGTGTGGGGTTAGTGCCGAGATGGCGAAATGTGACATCAAGTCGGCATTCCATCTCCTTCCGGTTCACCCCAGGGACTTTGAATTGTTAGGCTTTGCATTTGAAGGCAGTTTTTACATGTACAGAGCTCTTCCCATGGGGTGCACCGTCTCTTGTAAAGCTTTCGAGCATTTTGGCACATTTTTAGAATGGGCGCTCCAGGTCAAGTCTGGTCTTGGTGACATGGCGCACTATTTAGATGACTTTCCTTTTGTGGGTCCAGTGGAATCAGGGCAGTGTGCCTATTTGCTTTCAATGTTTGAGAATCTGGCAGGAGAAAGAAGGTCCAGCCACTGTTTTGACATTTTTAGGTATTGAACTCTAAACCATGAAGCAGGCTTCACGGCTGCCTGTTGATAAGTTGAAAGACCGTTTGAGCAGTTTGAGGGTGGTCAAAGGGAAATGCAAGGTCTCCCATTTAGAGTTGCAACAGTTAGTAGGCCACTTGAACTTTGCATGCATAGTGGTTACATCAGGCAGGGCCTTTCTGTGGCATTTCTTTGATGCCATGGCAGCCCTTTGGCTTCCTTGTCATCATACCCAGGTTACTGAGGGCATGCGGAGGGACCTGAGTGTCTTGGAAAACTTCTTGAGATCCTTTAATGGCATCTCATTTTGACATGCAGACAAGAGAGTAGAAGCCAGGCTCCAGATCATTTCTGATACCGCTGGCACCACATGTTTCAGGGTCTATTTTCGCAAACACTGGTGTGCTGAGCAGTGGTTGCCAGGCTGGCTTCTTACCTGTGCCAAAACCTTACATTTTTGGAGTTCTTCCCCATTGTTGTCACCATTTCATTTGGGGAAATGAGTTGGCTAATCACACCATGCATTTCTGGTGCAATAACATGGCCATTGTCCATGTAATTAACAATTTGACCTCCAAGTCATCACAGGTGATACGTCTCGTTAGAGCCTTCACATTGTGTTGTCTCCAGCTGAATATACTATTTTTGGGCAAGCATGACCTGGGTGTTTGTTAACAGGGTGGCGGACACCCTGTCTTGCCAACAGATGGAGTGGTTTTGCCATCTCGTGACTCACTGCCAGTATGAACCCTCATGGACCTGTGGCGGATTGGAGGGCTGAAGCTGGCCAGCCAATCCAACTCACCATAGCGCCTAGTACCAAGAGGGCGTACAACTGGGCAGCACATCAGTTTGACAGTTTTAGGAGGGAGGTTGGGTTATGCGACAGTTGGCCAATACCCGTCCCTCATTTGATGCACTTTTGTTTATCACAGAAAGGTAAGGGCTTGGCAGTTAAAACCATCAGGAGCCAGCTTGCTGTGCTGACTTTCATGAGCAAGGCCCATGGGTGCAGCAATGCCAGGAGGGGCTTTCGCATAGAGAAAATGCTGAAAGGGTGGTTCCACAAGGCCGGTCCCCAGGTGAATGCTAGACAGCCCATCTCTCCCTCTGTATTGAAGGGTTTGCATGCAATTTGGGCATTAGTTTGTTGTTCAGTTTTTGAAGAGGCTCTTTTTCATGTGGCTGTGTTGATGGCCTTTTTGGGGGCCTTGTGGGTGTCAGAGTTGGTTCTTTCCCGCCGTGATGCTTCTGATGGGGCTTTGCAGGCAGGGGATGTTAAGTTCAAGGGAGATCAGGTGCTCTTAAATGTCTGGCGGTCAAAAACAGACCAAAGGCTTGTTGATGTGCCTGTGCTTAGTGAGGGTGGTCTTTAGTGATGCAAAGAATGAAGGCTTGCTGCTGAGTCATGCTGACATTGCCCAGGCTGATGCAATCTGGCAACCAGCCACCTTCTGTCACTTAGATGATCTACCTGGCAGTTCTGTTACTTTCACTTTCCCAGCATGTGCATAGAAACTGCTTGGCTTTGAATACAATGACACCCCTCCTCAGAGCTTACAGGCGCAGCGGAAGCGTGCTGGGCCCATAACCCTGTTGATGTGCCTGTGCTTAGTGAGGGTGGTCTTTAGTGATGCAAAGAATGAAGGCTTGCACACAGCAATGTTAAAACCACCATATACAATTTATTTACACCTCCACTCTCCAAACTGACAGAATGCTCCGCTGTAACTCCACCATATATATCCCACACACAGTAAAGTGTCTTTGTACATTTATACACATCATCCACCCAGGTAACCAATCAGCTTGCTGCTGTGTCATGCTGACATTGCCCAGGCTGATGCAATCTGGCAACGAGCCACCTTCCGTCACTTAGATGATCTACCTGGCAGTTCTGTTATTTTCCCAGCATGTGCATAGAAAGGAGATTGAGGAAGAATCGCACTGCTACAGCACCAACCCCAAATCAGACTTTTCTCTGCAGCCACTGTGGCCGGATCTGCCTGTCCCACATTGGTCTTGTCAGCCACCAGCGAGCCTGCAGCAGACGTGGACTACTGCACCCTTCTTAAATCTTCGTTCGCGAAGTCAAGCCGAGAGAAAGAGAGCATAGAAACTGCTTGGCTTTGAATACAATGAAAAGGCTATGGAGCACGGTAATTGCCCTGAGTCCCTGCTCTGAGCCAAATTGGTGTCCTGTTGCTGCCCTTAGACATTATGTTGGGCTTAGGGGTGAAGGGGAAGGTCCATTGTTTTGTCATGACAATGGAAGCTCCTTGACAAAATACCAGTTTTGGATGATTATGTGCCAGGCCCTGGAGAAGCTCGGCCTTGGGGGAGTTAAATTTGGCGCCCATTCCTTCAGAATAGGGGCCACCTCTACAATGCCAACCATCAGCTATGGCGGTGAAGCCATTCAACAAGTGGGCAATTGCAGCTCTGCGGCTTACCATTCATATATGCGACCACTGTTTTTACCTTGATGGGACTTCCTCCCTCCTCTCCCCTCCTCCACCCCAGTTCTATTTCATTACAGTTAAGTTGTTGGTTTAGCCTATGTGGAGAGGACAAGCATTAACTGTGTTTCTTTCTTAGGTGCTATGGCCCGTGCAGAGAGGAGGATGAATCTCACCTGTGGCCACAGTATAATATTGTGGACTGCCCATCAAGCCCAATGGACACCGGTGGGTTTGCAGCTGGGCCTTAGTGTGTGGGCTGCGATTGAATTGCACGGCCACCAGGGTTAGTGGTGGCTGGGGCTCCTGCCACTTCTTTTCAATGGGAGGAAAAGTCCTCCACCCCATACTTTGGTTATTCACCTCAGGGGCCTGCTCCACCGCCATTGGCATAGTTTGCACGCCGCTCTTGGCCCACCCACCCGCCCCGTAATCAGTGCAGACTTATGCTGGTCACCCAAGACCAGGTCAAGGAGGTGGATATGGGAGTGTTCCCTGGTTTGACCTGTCCCATCAGTTGCCCCTGCCGTTTTCCCCTAAGTTTAAATAAAGTGGCCCTTTTGTTCCAAACCTGTGTCTGTCTCATTATTCTGGCTGGGTGGGGTGGGGGGGGGGTTGATATTATGTTCTTCAGGCCCACAGATGGGAGAAGGTACTCTTATTTGGGGGAAATTAAAATTCTCACCTGCACAGCACACAGGCAGACTTGGCTTTTAAGAAGATATTGGATTTATATCCCGCCCTCCACTCCGAAGAGTCTCAGAGCGGCTCACAATCTCCTTTACCTTCCTCCCCCACAAAAGACACCCTGTGAGGTGGGTGGGGCTGGAGAGGGCTCTCACAGCAGCTGCCCTTTCAAGGACAACCTCTGCCAGAGCTCTGGCTGACCCAAGGCCATTCCAGCAGGTGCAAGTGGAGGAGTGGGGAATCAAACCCGGTTCTCCCAGATAAGAGTCCGCACACTTAACCACTACACCAAACTGGCCTTTTAAAAGAGGTTTCCCTCATTGAGGATCATCAAGAAGGGCAGCAGTAGAAAGCATATATTTTTAAAAGAAAATAAGAGCTTGTGAGTGCAGGAAGCTAAACTCTTCCACCTTGTGCACTCAGTTGATTCCAGTGTCCCAGCTAACACCCATACCAGAGTTAGGCAAGCACCAGACTAGCGCAATAAGGGTCAAAATGAATGTATTCAATGTGTTGTGTTTGGGGTGCCAGATATGACTTGGAATCAGTCAATCATACATTCCCTGTGAGTTCAGCTGATGAGAACTTATTGCCTAAGCATGTGGGACCGTGGTAAAGACTGGAACCACTGTGCACAGGGAGTCTCTCTCCCCAAAACTGTTTGGAGGAAGACTGAAACACCTTCACTCCATGTCCTGTGGTCCTAGTCCAAATCAGGGCCCCATGCATTTGGGAAATGAGTTCTCAGCAGGGAACTTCTAGCTGATCTGTGGTTTGTGGAATCCAGACTCCACATCAAAAACTGTAGCATGTAATTTGACCCCAGTGGCTATATTCAATGGCGGTAACCAGACACATATTCATTAAGTCATGTGTCAATTGATTAAATTTACTATGCTAAATTTACTGGAGAGCCAGTTTGGTGTAGTGGTTAAGTGTGCGGACTCTTATCTGGGAGAACCGGGTTTGATTCCCCACTCCTCCACTTGCACCTGCTGCATGGCCTTGGGTCAGCCAGAGCTCTGGCAGAGGTTGTCCTTGAAAGGGCAGCTGCTGTGAGAGCCCTCTCCAGCCCCACCCACCTCACAGGGTGTCTGTTGTGGGGGAGGAAGGTAAAGGAGATTGTGAGCCGCTCTGAGACTCTTCGGCGTGGAGGGCAGGATATAAATCCAATATCTACATTTTGATAAATGGAGAACTTGCTGTAGAACTTGGAGGATGTGTTCCCTGTATTTCTTACATCTCCCAATCCCAAAGACCCTACCTGCTTATTGTAAGCTTCCAGCAGTGTCTAAATATTGAATCTTATTCTCTAAAGCAAGATTAAAAGTGTTGTCATTAGTAAAATTATCAGGTAGGTTTGTGGAAATTCCTTTTCCTGAGAGGATTTCTGATTGTAAATCTTGAAATTCGGTGCCCCCTACCTCCTGGCACCCTAGGCAACCGCCTAGTTTGCCTAGTGGGCAAGCCAGCCCTGACCATTTGGCACTTTTTAACTGACAGTAACAAATATAGTGTAATGAGTATGGACTCTAGCTTCCAAGATGGCAATTGTAGCTAAGTTGTTAGCTGATGTTGACCCTCATATGACTCTTGCAGTGATAAGTTTTGGCATCTAATAACGATATCCTATGATGCAAATACCGTATGTACAGTTATATATTTTGTGTCTTCTCTTTGTTTGCTTATGACCAATCGGTACATGAGCATTAATAAAAGAAATGGAAACGGGCCACTATGGCTCCTTAGTAGAGTTTGGCTTCTCTCTTTTGCAGGCTTTCATTTCTTGCAAAATAAAGACTTCCAGTCCCCATTTGCATTCCATGAAAACACCCAGAAAATCTCTCATACTATTGAAGAAGAAGAAGACTGCAGATTTATACCCCGCCCTTCTCTTTGAATCAGAGACTCAGAGCAGCTTACAATCTCCTATATCTTCTTCCCCCACAACAGACACCCTGTGAGGTGGATGGGGCTGAGAGGGTTCTCACAGAAACTGCCCTTTCAAGGACAACTTTGCGAAAGCTATAGCTGACCCAAGGCCATTCCAGCAGCTATAAGTGGAGGAGTGGGGAATCAAACCCGGTTCTCCCAGATAAGAGTCTGCCCTTTCAAGGACGACCTCTGCCAGAGCTATGGCTGACCCAAGGCCATTCCAGCAGCTATAAGTGGAGGAGTGGGGAATCAAACCCAGTTCTCCCAGATAAGAGTCTGCCCTTTCAAGGACGACCTCTGCCAGAGCTATGGCTGACCCAAGGCCATTCCAGCAGCTGCAAGTGGAGGAGTGGGGAATCAAACCCTGTTCTCCCAGATAAGAGTCTGCACTCTTAACCACTACACCAAATCACTACACCAAACAATGATTGGGGGAAAGCAGAAATGGTGTGCAAAGAAATGCCAGTCAGGAAGATCCTGTTCAGCTGGGGGAAATATTAACAACTGGTAGGAGAAGGCCACTCTAAGATACATATCCATTAAGCCATGCCTTTCCTTCATCACTTATTTTCCCTTTTTGCCTCATTAATTTTACTGGTTTTTTTTTTCTTGTTGGGATTAGTTACATAACAGTATTGACAAACTGGTTGTTCAGGTCTGATTTTGCTTACTTGCTATCTGAGCACTCACTTTCCATCCAATAGCATTTTGTGCACAAAAGAATCCACCACCAAACATGCTGCATGTCAACCAAAAACGAAAATTTGTCACATATTTAAGCCACCAAATAATGTGTCATCAAAATTTTGACTTTTTGAGGACATCTTTTAAGAGCGTTTCTGTTCTAACCTCATGCCATTTGAGAAACAGAACCCAAACTCTACAGATTCACATCACAACTGGTTTCTTTAAAGGAATACATGGATATTCCCATCATGCCCTACTTTGATTACATCACTTGAGCAACCGATGCACTTTGTTCATTCAGCCACTAGATGGAACTCTATTCAATTGCAACGGCTATATTCTAATATTACTATTGTTCAGAATAATGTCTACTGTTTTCACGCCATTATTTCATAAAAATTGACTGACATAAAATCAGATATTTCCCTACTACATCATTAAAATTTATTATTCTGATGGACATTTTTATTTCAGTGTTACTTCGATTAAACGACCCTTTTATTTATCTGCTTTGTAAAGTAAGCAGGGGATGAAGAAGCCTGTAAACATAAAGGACCGGACAATCTGTTTCCTATACAAAGAGCTAATTTGAAATTTAAGTCAAAAAGAAGCCAATGTAACTTCGTCAACACAGATTTTCAATTTTAAGTTTTGCTAAAGCATTCCTTCAATGCTGTAATGCATTTCACAATAAGCACTAATCTCCATTGTTCCATTTTGAAGCTTCAGCGTGGTAATGAAAGCAACATTATCCAAGATGGTCTGCATACTTGAAGATAAATTAGAGCCACTTACCATTATTAACTAAACAATATTGGAAGTGTCGCCTCCTTTTGTGTTGAGAATGCGACACTGACATTTCTTGCAACTCCAAAAAGAATTCTGCAGATAAAAGAGGATTTGAGCTTCCCTTTTCTCCCAGAAAACCTCATTTAGCACGTCTTTTGGCTTCCTCTTTACTGAGGCACTCAGAAAAAGCAGGGAAATTATGGGCACTTGTTGATACACACGCGGAACACCATCATGGCAGGGCAGTGCTGTGCAGTGGCATTTAAGGCATGCATATTAATCTAACCACTTTTTTGACATTGTGGCAATATGACTTGCTAGAATTACTAAAAGTTGTCAGTCCTATTTCTATATGAAGCAATATTCAGATTCCAGGGAAAGACTCCTATGTTATCAAACAGGGTTTTTCCAATATTGGACACCGCATTACAAAAGTGAGCCCGCTTCGGTGGGGTAGAGCGGGATATAAATCAAATAAAATAAATAAAAATAAAATAAATAAATCTAAACGTCATTTCCTGCGACTTGCAGTTTTATTCCCATAGGCCTCTTAACTATTTCAACTTTCAAGTTTGCTGGATTAATTTGAATTACAGAACAGGTATTTTTAGGGTCCTTCTCATGCTATCTTTTTGTATTTTTAAGTTTGCTGTATTAGAGCCTCGCTTTTTATGTTTCACTTATTTGATTGTTTTATCTGTTTTTATTTTTCATCTTATGCTTTTATCTATTTCATCTGAATGCCCATTTAGAAAGCTGTCATATATCCATAATCCATTCCATTTGGCACATGTGGGTAGTGGGTAGTACAGAATGCAATCCTAAACAGAGTTACACTATTCTAAGCCAATTGATGTCAGTGGACTTATAAGAGTGTAACCAAAGGGGATGCTAGGACATTGTATGCGCAGCTGTGGAAACAAGACAAAATACCGGAGAAATGGGACTGGATTATGAAAGTTTTATCGTGGAGTGAGATGGACAAACTAACTAGAACTCTAAGAGACTATGATTTAGACATATTCAAAAAGGAGTGGAAGAAATTTAAAGGATATATGGAGAAAGAGTGGTAATGTAAAAAGACATTGGACAATTTTTTTAGTATTAATGAGAAAAAAAACTAATATTGAACTTTGATCGGTTAGTAGTACCTTTAGTATTGAACTTAAATCTATAACTTGGAGGGAGGGGGGATTGAATTACCATATGGGTTAGTATAAAAAAAATTATCATTAAGTTTTGTAACCATATGTTATCAATAAATTGTTAAAACACAAAGAGTGTAACCAAAGGGTGATTAACATGTAGAATTCACTGCCACAGGAGGTGGTGGCGGCTACAAGCATAGCCAGCTTCAAGAGGGGATTCGATAAAAATATGGAGCTGAGATCCATCAGTTACTAATAGCCACAGTGTGTGTGTGTGTGTGTGTGTGTGTGTGTGTGTGTGTGTATTTTGGGCACTGTGTGACACAGAGTGTTGGACTGGATGGGCCATTGGCCTGATCCAGCATGGCTTCTCTTATGTGACGCAGAATGTTGGACTGGATGGGCCATTGGCCTGATCCAACATGGCTTCTCTTATGTTCTTATGTGACACGGAGTGTTGGACTGAATGGGCCATTGGCCTGATCCAACATGGCTTCTCTTATGTTCTTATGTGACACAGAGTGTTGGACTGGATGGGCCGTTGGCCTGATCCAACATGGCTTCTCTTATGTTCTTATGTGACACAGAGTGTTGGACTGGATGGGCCATTGGCCTGATCCAACATGGCTTCTCTTATGTTCTTATGTTTTGCATAGGATTGCACTGACATTGTGGATTTCATCTAGATCCATATCAGGCAGAATCAAGTGCTCAACCAGATATTTCACAGTAACCTTCTCACCAAATTTATAGGATATTTCAACTTAATCCACAAAAATTTTCCTGCTGGTTTTGCCTACCTGTATAATCACACGGTATAGATACTGTGTTTTGTATACATAGTAAATCCTGTGGTTCACACAGCAGTGGATACATAACACCCCCCTCTCCCCTCAGGGTCATCCTGTTACTTTTTTCAAGCTGTCTAACTGCTTCTTACATCAGTTAGATATTATCACCATGCAAATTCTCTTGTTCTATTACAATTGTTCTATTGTGCTCTTGTTCTATTACAATTGCGGGGGGGGTGGGGGGGGGGTGGGCTCCCTCTGGGAATCCTACCCCCCCAGGGAAAGTGCATGCGCAATACATAGCCTCTCCTCTCCCGGTGTAGTGAACGCCGCGTGGTCACTGTCTGGCTATGCCTGGCAGATGGTCACTGCAATGGCCTCTCCTGCATTACTGCATCCGTAGCAACACCTTCTCGCTGGTCCCCCCCGTTTTCACAGAGTTTGCTACGTCATGGTGCGACCGAAGTGTCCGGCGGTATAACCGGATGGGCAGGCTGGGCCCACCAACCTCGTCAGCCTAAGAGAAGGAAAACTCTAACATCAAACCCGGGCAGATAGAGCTCGTTAATGTAACACCTACCACCTGGAGGACTCACTGCCGGCGTCCCGGCTTACTGGGCCATGGCAGATGACCCCCAGGTGAAAGGGTGGAGCCAGTACCACGCACACTGCGCTTCACCTAAAAAATTCCTCTGCGCAGGCCTGAAGGGCATATCCACACACACAACCCACAACGCATCAAGTCCTGCAGCGATAGGCAAGGGGCGAAACGGCAGGTGGAAGGTGCCACTGGAAGCCGCAGTCCCGATCCTGCATGTAGGCGGTTCAGGATATTGGTCGCCTGATGCTAACCCGGAGACGAAAGCATCTTTCGGCAGCACCCTGAACGACCAAGCAGCCTTATCTAGGGACAGCACTGCTTGCTCCACACGGAGAGGGGCCTAGAAAAGGTGGCCTAAACAAAGCTCGTCTCCCCCACCCCAGTTGGCTAGCCGCGGTCAACGGGCATCCTTACTTGCGGTCGAAAAATAACAACAAAGAAAAGGCATGCACCTGCCTCACAAAGTGTGCAAAGACTAAAACTTGCGTGTTGGAACATCAGAACCATGCTTGACACAGTAGGCAGTGGTCGCCCTGAACGACGCTCTGCTCTAGTTGCCCACGAACTTCTCAGGTTGAATATCGACATAGCAGCTCTCAGTGAGGTCCGTTTCCCTGAGGAAGGTAGTCTTCAAGAACACGGTGCTGGCTATACCCTCTACTGGTCGGGTAAGTCAAAGGCTGAGAGCCGCCTTTCTGGCGTTGGCTTCATGGTCAGGAACTCCATTGCCTCCAAACTCGAAAACCTTCCAACAGGTCACTCAGATCGCATCATGTCCATGCGCCTCCCACTTCAAAACAAGCAGCATGCAACACTCTTCAGTGTGTATGCCCCAACCCTTCAAGCAGATCCTGCAGAAAAGAACACGTTCTATGCTGATCTACGCAACCTCGTACGGAAGACCCCTACAGAGGACAAGGTGATCATCCTTGGCGACTTCAATGCCAGAGTAGGTAAAGACTCGGAAGCCTGGAAAGGAGTACTTGGCAAACACGGCACTGGCAACTGCAATGACAACGGGCGCCTCCTGCTAGAATTCTGCATGGAGCACCAGCTCACCATCACCAACACTATCTTCCAGCAGAAGAACAGTCTGAAGACAACCTGGATGCACCCACGGTCCAAGCATTGGCACCTTATCGACTACATTCTGGTGCGCCAGAGAGACCTTCGAGATGTCTTACACACCCGAGTAATGCCCAGCGCAGAATGTCATACGGATCATCGACTTGTACGCTGCAATCTCCGTCTTCACTTTAAACCCACACCCAGGAGAGGAGGTATCCCTCGGAGGAAGTTTCAGGTTGGCAGCCTCCAGTCAGCTGAAGTTAAAGCTGCCTTCCAGGCAAAACTCCAGTCAAGAATTGAGGACCTCAGTTGCCCCACAGACCCTTCTCCAGAAGCACTCTGGGAACACCTAAAAACTACCGTCCTGCAGATCTCTGAAGAAGTCCTTGGGTTCTCCACAAGGAAGTACAAGGACTGGTTTGATGAGAACAATCAAGAGATCCAAGAATTACTGGCAAAAAAGAGATCTGCCTACCAAGCACATCTTGCTCAGCCCTCCTGTCCTGGGAAAAAAGCAACCTTTCGCACTGCATGTAGCAACCTCCAGCGCAAGCTTCGAGACATTCAGAACGAGTGGTGGACCAAGCTTGCAGAGAGAACCCAGCTGTGTGCAGACACTGGTGATTTAAGAGGGTTCTACGAAGCCCTGAAGGCAGTATATGGTCCATCATATCAGGCTCAGAGTCCCTTGCATAGTGCAGACGGCCAAGTGCTCCTCACAGACAAGGCATCCATATTGAACCGGTGGTCGGAGTATTTTCAGGTTCTCTTCAGAGCCAACCGCGTAGTTCAAGATTCAGCAATCCACCTCACCCCACTTCAACCGGTGAAAACAGAGTTGGATGAGATCCCCACCCTAGAAGAGACTGTTAAAGCCATCAAGCAACTGAAAAGTGGCAAGGCAGCAGGAGTTGATGGAATTCCACCAGAGATCTGGAAGCATGGGGGCACAGTACTACATAGCTCATTTCACAAAGTACTTGTCACCTGCTGGGAACAAGGCAAATTACCACAGGACTTTCGCGATGCAATCATCATCACCCTATACAAGAACAAAGGGGAAAAGTCAGACTGCTCCAACTACCGGGGGATAACCCTGCTCTCCATCGCAGGCAAAATCCTTGCCAGAATACTCCTGAACAGACTGGTGCCCACCATTGCAGAAGAACTCCTCCCAGAGAGCCAGTGCGGCTTCAGAGCTAACAGGAGCACCACCGACATGGTATTTGTTCTCAGGCAGCTCCAAGAGAAATGCAGGGAACAGAACAAGGCTCTGTATGTGACTTTTGTCGACCTTACCAAAGCTTTCGATACCGTTAGCAGGAAAGGCCTGTGGCAAATCTTGGAACGTTTAGGATGTCCCCCAAGGTTCCTCAGCATGATCATCCAGCTACACGAAGACCAGCGAGGCCAAGTCAGACACTGCAACGACCTCTCGGAGCCCTTCCCAATAGGCACAGGTGTAAAGCAAGGCTGCGTTCTCGCGCCAACTCTCTTTACGATCTTCTTTAGCATGATGCTTCAAAGAGCCGCAGTAGATCTAGATGAGGACGATGGTGTCTACATCCGCTATCGCACCGATGGCAGCCTGTTCAACCTGAGGCGACTAAAGGCACACTCCAAGACAATGGAAAAACTCATCCGAGAGCTACTGTTTGCTGATGATGCTGCACTCGTCTCCCACTCGGTATCAGCTCTGCAGCATATGACGTCCTGCTTTGCAGAGGCTGCCAAGCTATTTGGCCTAGAAGTTAGTCTGAAGAAGACAGAAGTTCTCCACCAGCCTGCACCCCAGGAAGATTATCACCCTCCCTGCATCACTGTGGGTGAATCAGTTCTGAAGACAGTCCAGCAGTTCAGCTACCTGGGGTGCATCATCTCCTCAGATGCCAAGATCGACAAGGAGATTGACAACAGGCTGGCAAAGGCAAACCGTGCATTTGGCCGACTGCACAAAAGAGTGTGGAGCAACAAGCATCTGAAAAAAGGCACAAAGATCAATGTTTACAAAGCGGTTGTGATGACAACCCTCATCTATGGCTCCGAATCGTGGGTTTTATACCGTCATCACCTGCGACTCCTCGAGCGCTTTCATCAGCGCTGCCTTCGCACCATCCTCAACATCCACTGGAGTGACTTTGTGACCAACACTGAAGTCCTCAAGCGGGCAGAGGTTACCAGCATCGAGGCACTGCTGTTGAAGACGCAGCTGCGCTGGGCAGGGCATATTTCTAGGATGGAAAACCACCGCCTTCCCAAGATTGCCCTGTATGGCGAACTCTCCACCGGCCATCGAAATAGAGGGGCACCAAAGAAGAGGTACAAGGACTCCTTGAAGAAATCCCTTAGCACCTGTCACATCAACCATCACCAGTGGTCTGACCTAGCCTCAGATCGCAAAGCATGGAGGCACACCATCCACCAGGCTGTCTCTTCCTTTGAGAACGCACGCATAGCTGGTCTTGAGGACAAAAGGAGATTGAGGAAGAATCGCACTGCTACAGGACCAACCCTAAATCAGACTTTTCCCTGCAGCCGCTGTGGCCGGACCTGCCTGTCCCACATTGGTCTTGTCAGCCACCAGCGAGCCTGCAGCAAACGTGGACTATTGCACCCTTCTTAAATCTTCGTTCGCGAAGCCAAGCCGAGAGATTACAATTGCATAAGATCAGATCATCTCCTAAATTATTTCTTAATGTTAAAAAGAAGCCATGGAGACTTGGATTGCAGCCATAGCATGAGGGGAGAGGAGAAAGCCACATGCATAGGAATTTGAACTATTGTCATCTTTTTCCTGTCTATCCCTTGAATGAAACACGACACAGGTTATTGGTTAAACTGGGACTTTATTTACATGTAAGCTGATCTGCAACACTCATTTAACGTTACAGCATGGATTGTATTGTGCTTGCAATGCAAGCTTCCTAACAGAGCAAAACCAATCCAGCTCAGAGCCTGGTCCAGAATCCTTCTGAACCTTTCTCCTCATAGCCTGCACATGAGTGTGTAGAGGGGATGGAGGGGTACAGTCCAACTCATGACTGCTAAGCCTTAAGGCTTGTTGTATGTCCCCCAAAACTCAAAGAGGACCCCCACTGAGCCACCCAGATAGCCAAGCCGATATGCACCCAGTTTGAGGAACCCCCCCCCCCATTACTTATATCTCAGGGTGCTTGCCAACTCTAAATCCCTTCAACGCATGCTCTTCCAACCATGGAGGGGGTTAACCTTGGCTTAACACCCCTCCCATCAACACATCACATAGCCCAACCTGCAGATCATCTAAGAAACTATCTATCCCAGCAATGGAAAAATGAACAACACCGGACCAAAAAAGATGTGGTAAAGAACTTAATCCTGAGGTGCTTAATCCCACTCCCTGAGATCACTAATCTGCCTATGATGTTGTTCAGCCAGGACCATGTTTTGTCTACTCAGGGTGGACAGTACACACCCCTCCACACTTTCCTAATAATTGACCAGACCCACACTGTGTTAGAGAATCTCCAAATCCTGTAGAACTTCAGCCAACAAGGAGACCACTGATCTATTGCTCAGATTGTTCTCACCCAAATGCAAAATGATAACCTAGGGAGGTGCCCTTTCCAACTCATGATGAGTAACAGCTAGCTCCAATGCATTCCTCTCTTCAACAGAGGTGGAGTCCCTGATGCCTACTTGGGTACCAATGCTGGAGCAGCTGACCCTCCTGCCTGACCAGTATATGATTTAATGCCCACAAATCAGCATGCTGGTGATCTCTGTTCTTGAGTTTCATCCTGCAAAGAAATGAACCATCAGCTATCACTGCTTACACGTAGGTTTGATATGCCCAGGACCTCCACTGGCCCAAATGCTGAAGCTCAATATAGCTGAACCCCATTCCAGCAGCTGTGGAAGCCACTCCAATAAGAAACAAGTGGTTGCCAAAGCCATCCTGCACTCAAAGCCCTGCATAGCACTGACCAGAATAGGTATTGAGTCAATGCATTGGAACAGCAGGCCCATCCTCAAGTCCATTGCATGAAGCCACCACTCCAGTCTCCTCACTGGACATAATCCCTACTTCATGCTCTTATAAAGGTCACTGACTGCCCAGCCCCTCTATGGTCAGATTTAGACCACTGAACACTTAAGGTGACAGCCCTGCCCATTAAACCCATATTTAACATGAGTAGGACTTGACCAGCAATTCACTTATTCTAAATAAGTGCCAGTTTGGTGTAGTGGTTAAGTGTGCGGACTCTTATCTGGGAGAACCGGGTTTGATTCTCCACTCCTCCACTTGCACCTGCTGGAATGGTCTTGGGTCAGCCATAGCTCTGGCAGAAGTTGTCCTTGAAAGGGCAGCTGCTGTGAGAGCCCTCTCCAGCCCCACCCACCTCACAGGGTGTCTGTTGTGGGGGAGGAAGGTAAAGGAGATTGTGAGCCGCTCTGAGACTCTTTGGAGTGGAGGGCGGGATATAAATCCAATATCTTCATCTACCTCACAGGGTGTCTGTTGTGGGGGAGGAAGGGAAAGGAGATTGTGAACCGCTCTGAGACTCTTTGGAGTGGAGGGCGGGATATAAATCCAATATCTTCATCTACCTCACAGGGTGTCTGTTGTGGGGGGGGGGAGGTAAAGGAGATTGTGAGCCGCTCTGAGACTCTTCGGAGTGGAGGGCGGGATATAAATCCAATATCTTCATCTACCTCACAGGGTGTCTGTTGTGGGGGAGGAAGGGAAAGGAGATTGTGAGCCACTCTGAGACTGTTCGGAGTGGAGGGTGGGATATAAATCCAATATCTTCATCTACCTCACAGGGTGTCTGTTGTGGGGGGGGAAAGGTAAAGGAGATTGTGAGCCACTCTGAGACTCTTCGGAGTGGAGGGCGGGATATAAATCCAATATCTTCATCTACCTCACAGGGTGTCTGTTGTGGAGGAGGAAGGGAAAGGAGACTGTGAGCCGCTCTGAGACTCTTCGGAGTGGAGGGCGGGATATAAATCCGATATCTTCATCTACCTCACAGGGTGTCTGTTGTGGAGGAGGAAGGGAAAGGAGATTGTGAGCCGCTCTGAGACTCTTCGGAGTGGAGGGCGGGATATAAATCCAATAACTTCATCTACCTCACAGGGTGTCTGTTGTGGGGGAGGAAGGGAAAGGAGATTGTGAATCGCTCTGAGACTCTTCAGAGTGGAGGGCGGGATATAAATCCAATATCTTCTTCAATATCTTCTAAATGCCCCAAAGAAGGTTACCAGTGTGGCCACCCTGAACAATTTAGCTTCCCATTGTGATGAACAGATAGCCCTGAATAGTCTAAGTCTGGATGATCTCTGGCATAAAGGGCTGTCTGGTGTACAGTGTCAATGGTGCCAACCGGACCCAGCCCTCCAGCATACATTGTAACCTGCAATCCTTGCGTGTTTTTTCAATCCCTGGGCTTTTGACTGAAAGGTTATTGCTGCCAGGTATCCCTTGATGATTCTGACAGCTAGGCTCCTTCTCCTCAGGAACACCGCAAACTGAAGCACTGGACATTAAAGAAAATTCAAGCCACTCTCTGAAGCCGTAACTGGCTTAAATTTATGTGCTTCGGCCAGCTTTCTCCTTTGTCTACCTGAAGATCTGTGCTGCTGATCCATTCTTTAAAACCGACTTGTAGTTAAATAAATCTTCTGTGTTATTTATATACAAATGTTGCTGCAGTGATCTGCGTCCTCTCCTTGTGCGCCACAAAACTTACCTTGAGTAACTAAGGGAAATGTTTATAGCTTAAAACCAACCTGGTCCCCCAAAATCATAGCAGGCTATGCAAGTCCCCTCAGTAGGTAGAAAAGGCCTGTCACACGTGAGACAGGATTCTGTCAGAGGAATATTGATCTCTTTTGTATGGAGTTGTCAACTAAAGTTGCTGCTATAATGACTGAGGTTATTTGTACAGGGTAGATAATAAATAATAATAAATAATAAAATTTTATTTATATCCCGCCCTCCCCGCCTAGGCAGGCTCAGGGCGGCTAACAACATTTCATAAACATACAATATAGTGAATATAAAACTTTAAAATTAACATTATTTAAAAACCAGTCAATATAATTAAAATGTATAACTTAATCTGACAGTGACGATGGCATTTTTGACGCTAGTTTCTGTCAGTTTACATAATTTACATAATGACACAGGTCCTTAGACAGGACCGTATTGGCGGATCCTTTTGTTAACAACCGTATTCAGCAGTCCGTATATGCTAACTTGAAGAGGGTGGTCTTGCAGGCCCTGCGGAACTGATCAAGGTTCCGCAGGGCCCGCACCTCCTCAGGGAGCTGATTCCATAGGGCAGGGGCCGCGATTGAAAAGGCCCGTGCTCGGGTGTTCTGAAGTTTAATCTCTTTCGGCCCAGGGATAGTCATTTTATTTTTCCCGGCACAATGCACAATGTCTCTGCCCTATAGATGTTCCATCTGCCCCACACAAGTTTTTCACCATGTAGGACATAGATTCAGATTCACTAGAACATGGACAGAGCGCCAAGTAGAAATGCACTAGCTGTAGTCATAGAATCTGCCTTAATATGAAGTTGATTTTTTCTAATGGAACACAGGCCCATGGAGGTCTTAGCATGGAGCCCTTCAGAGAACAAAGAAAGAAAAGTCATTGCATATCACAAAGCACATTTCCCTAGCAAGAGAATGTTATCGGAGTTCTGATAGCATCCTTTGATAAGGGAAGCTTTTCTCCTTACCTCAGGAAGAACCCCCTAGCCTGAAGAAGCCATCATGCCCATGCAGTAGAGATTGTACTTACTGACACATTCTCTGGAACGAAGCCATCTGCGCATTTTTAAAGGAACACCTAACCACAAAGTTCTGTGCAGATGCTAGATGCCAGGAAGACAGGAGATTGGGAGTAGAGAACAAAGAACTCCCTAAGGAATTCTCCCATCCTGAGAGAGACGGGTTTCTTTAAGCCAACGAGATGCCACAAATTGCCAGAAGCAAGAACTTTGTAGCCAATCAACTGAATTTCCTTTGTTTACAGGAAGGTATAAAATGATTCTATTTTGTAAAGGAAGGTCGAAGGAGAACGGAAGAAGGGGGTGAAGAGATTGTTTTCTCCTTCCCGCATTAATGTGAAAAAAAAATAATAAAAGATCTGCACATTCACTTTTTGCACCTCTGTAGTGGAGTCCTTTGTTTGGGAAAAAGGGGACTCTGCCTAAATACAACAACCAGACATTTTAATGGAAACCCCCAAAAGAACACACACACAAGGCATTTGTAATTTTGTCAGCATTTCTCATAAAATCTGCTCTGATTTTGACATCAACAGAATTTTGGTGTAATCAGTGAAGTGACTTTCTGGAAGTTATTCATCCATTGCCCATGTTGCTTTTTTTCCCCTAGGTATCAAGATCTGGATGCAAATAAAGGGCATGCCTCCAAGGCTCCACATGTTCTCACTCCACATTGACTCCTAAACCATTGTGTCCCTTTATTGCTCCTATTACATATTCCATGAAATGCAACTAAACAGCTCTTTTCCATCAGCTTTAAAACCATGTGAATTTCTGTCCCATATTTCTCCCAGTTTTCCTTCCAGGAGCTCAGGGTAGCTTTTTGATTCTTAGAACAATCCTGTGAAATAAACTAGTCAAGTGGGAAAACACAAGGACTTGCAGGAGGAATCTCACTTCCTGCCATGACTCACCATCCAGTCAGTCAATCAGGCTCTTTTTTTCAAAAAAACACACCCAGCACAAAACTGACCAATGAGTGGGAGAAGGACCTCGATATGGGCAGATGAGTAGCCTCCGAGGGGATGGAGAAGGGGTGGGAGAGAAGAATCTGAGGGAATATGTATGCTTTTGAAATACCTTCAGCTTGAAAGTGTAGCAAGGAGAAAGACCATGGCAAAAGCACTCTCAGCAAAGCTGGACAAACGGAAAGCGAACTGAGCGCTGATGGGAAGAAAAACAATGCAGAATTTGGTGGGGGGGGGGGGGGGGGACCGACCCAATAGACATGCATATTGAAAGTGATGAGAATGCAGGATGACAAAGAAAACCTGACACACATGCACAGTGAAAAGGCAAAACATCAGTGCATAATAGGCTTCTAATGCCTCAGGCAGGTCCAGCCAAGTGATTCTGAGACCAACTCAGAAACGGGAGAAATGCCTCAACCCATTAAAGGAGGAATGTGTGGGTGGTCAAACAAATGCAGACCCTCCCAAAGGTTTACAAACAGAGCTGTCAACAAGCACAAGCCCTCTTACGCTTAATAAAAGATTACATGAAGTATTCACAAGAGACCATATTATGGTATTAGTCTATTGTAGTACCAATGTTTTCAAGTCCAGCATTTAATAGAAAGCATAGAAGTCAAAAAAAAGGATTAGATAGACTTCTCACTGACTTTGAACAACTAATAAAAACAGGAACCAAAAAAATCATAAAAAGTATTAATAGCTAAAATTTATAAATTAAAGTTTTCTGAGGAAAGAAGACCCTTGCCAGGTGGGTTTCAAGTCACTCAGAGGTTGCTTCCAGGCCTAGTGCTGCTAGCCCTCAGGTGGGGCTCGGAAATACCTCAGAATTACAAGCGAACTCTAGACAACAGAGATCTGTCTTCCTGGATAAAATGACTTCTTTGCAGGGTGGACACTATGGCATTTTATTCAGCTGAGGTATCTCCTCTCCTCAAATGGTGCCCTCTTCAGACTCTACCCCAAAATTTCCAGGAATTTTCCAATCTGGAGCCAGCAACCCTAGGCTTCACCCCGATAAGTTCCCGCCCCCCCCCCCCAGGTTGCCTAACAACAGCCACCAAGGGAATCTGTTGCTTAAAGCTATAGGGTTCCTTTTATCATTTTCAGATTTTTTTTTAAAACTGCCAGTGATTTTTAAAATATAAATTTTAATTTTTTTTTTCTGCAAACCTGGGGTCCTTTCCAGATTTATAGAAAGATCTGTCTTGCCCGTTCACAGCTCCAGTCACTGGATTTAAGTATCCAAAGATATCCTGACTTCACTATTGCAATATAAGATGGAGAGAGAACAAGCGGCACAAGGTTACCTTTTTGAGTTTCATGACAGAGGAGGAAGGAAATGTTGGCTTCCAAACCTGTCCCCAAAGTAATCACTATTGTCCATTTTGAATTCTTTTTGAAATGGTTCTGTTATGAACAGATAGGACTGTTCATAAACTGATAATGCATTAATAGTTAAGAACTGTAAAATCCTAATGATGCCATCCTAAGCAGAGTTACATGCTTCTAATCCCATGGATTTAAATTGATTTAGGATTGTTTAGGATTGCACTGCTAGTGGTAGAAATATATTTTTTCTTAACATCAAGCAAGTAAAAGCAGCTTTCATGAAACTCCCTAGAGCACAATCTGGATAAACTCTACTGGGATAATGTTCTCTCCTTGCAATAGGCCATCTGGCATGGAGAAGCTCAGCCAATTAATATAGATGGAATGGCTGTTAACCTCACAGACTATAAATATTCCAGACTAATCCTTTATTGTTATTTGTTCATTACATTGCATACCATCAAACTTGCCCTTTCTGCAGGTTAGTCAGATGAGGCTCAAAGAATCAAAATGAAGGATGGGACTCCCGCTCCTAGGCAAGTCCATTAGACTGCCACTGTCCAGTGTCAGTAGCCTAGTTGAGTAGGGGAGGCATCATTTACAGAGTGCGCTATTTAAAACAGTTCATGCCAGGAAACCAGTTTATTTCCTTTCCCCATCACTGCTGCTGTGAGAGAATACCACAGTTACTACAAGAAGGGGGAGGAGCAAAAGTCAGCCACCATTCCCTCTCCTTTTTTTGCATTTATATGTGTGCATGCACACACATGCCTGGAAGTCATAGCTGACTTCTGGCAACCCCTAGTGGGACATTTCAGAAAGGTGGCTTGCTTGCCTGTCTCTGCATCCTAGCCCTGGTATTCCTTGGAAGTCTCCCGTCCAAGTGCTTGCCAGGGTCAGCTCTGCTTAGCTTCTATGATCTGAGAAATTGGCCTTGCCTGGGCTATCCACCGTTTTCTACCAGCACTGTGACACAAGATCAAGCATCACCACCAGCAGGAGGTGTACTTAATGGCACTTTCCACCAGTAGAGTATTTTGTGATTCTTATGGTTTGTAAACAGCTTTTCTGAGTAAGAGGTCTAAAACGAGCTCAAAGAAGAACTTTGGACAAAGGTCCTTTTGCAGGCTCTCATACAAAACCATGTATTTGCACTTACCACTGCAGGACTAACAATTCTCTATCTAGTATATGTTTACCCCAGTTTTCCTCAAAAAAATTCATGTTCTTGCTTCTTCCACAAGAACTCTGCTGAAAGAAAGTAATGGCTCCAAGTCATCCAGTGAACATTTAGACAGGATGGAGATTTTAATTCCGACCTTCAAGATCTTATTCCAACTCTCTAACTACATTGTCACACTGCTTTGCTCCATTATGGCCTTATTATTTCAATCTTAGGAGGTAGATATATGAGGGAACCCTTTAGGGGGAACTGTGTACAGATAAAAGCTCGTTTATGAAGAAAAGGGAAACACAGAGTCCATCTGCCTATGCACTGTCCCTTTCTCTCTTGGTATAATACTCATTTTGTGTGTCTATATCTAGATATAGATAGATATGTATTTATTATTGGCAGTGTGTGTGCAGAGGGTAAAATAGAGAACTATGCAAGAGTAAACTCTGGGAAGAAGGTGAGCCACACACCAGCACCTAGTATAAAAGTAGTGTATTTACAAGCTATATACAGTACAACTAGTGCGGTGAAAAACATTAAGCTGAGTGACAAAGTGCTCCGCCAGGATCCAACCCTCGACTGAGAGAAATACAGACTGGCGCTGTAGTGCTTATATATACAAGTCAGCCAATCACGGCAGTCCATACAGTTGCTGACTTCAGCAGGTACTTTGCCCTGGTTACAGTCCAGCCAGAACCGGCTTGCTGACAAGGTTGATCTGACCTGACCTGTCTGATAGATCCACCTGCTTCTTCTTGCTCCTGTCATGCTGTGGAAGGAGGACTCAATACACCGACACTTATTTGTATGTACATATAACCATATGAATGTTGGATGCATGTGTGCATGGATGTATGTAAAAGAGTTCATTAAATGCATAGTAGCAGCCTGAGTTGCCCGGATGACCCTGAGTTTGTAAGATGAGGAAAGGAACCACACGTCGCGAGTGTTCAGGGAGCAATGCTTAGCTTGCAAGCCAGCAGTCTTCATTTTTATAGGGTTCAGTTCTTAGATTCAGTCGTAGCAATCACAAGATGCTCACGGGGAACATGCCAAGTACTCAGGTATTCGATCCAGCTGTAACGAGCACAAGATTCTTACAGGAAACGTGCGAAGTATTAGAAAACCGAAATCTACCATAGCTCCAGAAATAACCTGTCTCGATGCGACGGGTGTGAGAACACCTGTTTCCAGACGTTTCGAGAGTTTAGCAGCTGGGCTTTGTCTGGGTAGCTAAACTCGTGATACTCCCCCACTTTTGAAAGGTCACAGTGTCACGGCACCACGCAACAGCTATAGGTACTATAGTAAGAGCTCAGAAGCTAGGCAGGGTTTCCTATGGTTCATATTTTGATGGGATAATTCCATGGAAGACCAGAGGTACCATGCAGAGGAAGGCAATGCTAAACTACCTCTGCTTTTCTCTTGCCTGGGAAATCCCTTAAGGGGTGGCCGTAAGTAAGTTGTAGCTTGATAGCATTCAATTATTGATATAAGATGTGTTCTTCGGATTGCACACACCCTTTCCTACCACACATAATCAATTTTCCCTCACTTGCAAAATCTAGCGCTGCAGCAAAGGCAGGAGAGCTCCTTCCGACTGCCTCTGTATTGATATGCCACTTTGGGTCACACACACACAGATGTGACAATGGGAAGTTCTGGGATTTGCAAGAAACCCTATGGTTTTACCGACATAACTCCCCTATGCCTTCCAACTCTCCCACCTTAGTGCAATTCCAAACATTAGGGGGGATTTGGAAGAAAGCAAAATGCCTGCTTAGATTTTTAAGTGATTTCTATATGGAACAGTGTTCATCTAGCATTAACTGGAACATGTGTGGTGCCCACTCTTACATAATCCAGACTCCCTGAAAGTTCTGTTGCTGTGCGACGAACAAAACACTTGCCCGTTGCCTGAACGTAACCACTAAAGACTCACGGTTCTTCGAAACGTACGATTATTTTGCTTATTCGTGCATAAAACGGGGATAATGATAGCGGCCTCACAGATGCGTTGCAGCAGCAACCTAATTCAATAATGCTCACAATTTGCTTTAATACACTCAGGTCTATATGAGTTTATATAAGATTGTGATTATAACTTTTTTTTCTAATTTGAAATTATTCAAAACACAGATCTTCCCCCCAAAATACCTTGTTGACTCACAAGCTTAAAAAGTTCAATGATTTTTTTTCCCACCACAAAGACATGCTGTGATGACATTTCTTTCTTACTCTCTGCTTAAAAACTTGGTTCACTTCTTGGTTGCCATGGCTCTCTTACACTGACTATTACATTTGTTCATGTCTTATTAATAGTGCATGTAGACTTCTGCTTTTCATTGAGAGGGCACAATTCTGTGTTGGGCTATATCGGCTTTGATTGAAGCAGAATGAATTTCAGGGAACCCACCTACACTAGGGTGCTTCAAAAACACCTCTTCACAGTGTGCTTATTCAACCAATATTAATCTCATGTGTCCTTGCCCACTGCCTTGTATCAATGTTAAGTCCTGACTTGGTATAAATAGTGCAGCCTCAGTTCAGTAGGAACTGTCTTTGAATTCTTTGTGATTAAAGGACCTGAAAATTGGGAGCCTCATTCTTAAATTTTCTCTCTCGAGCTGAAGGCTAAGAGCTGATCTACAAAAACAGAGAAAAGGAAGCCCTTTCTGCACTGCAGTTCTCAGCAGAGTTATACCCTCCTCGGCCCACTGAATTCAGTGGAATTAAAGCGCAGAGCTCTGCTCAGGAATGCATTTTTCTGCTGTGCTAGGGACATTTTATTTCTACAGAACCAAGTCAAATCAAAGCACTGCGCATTATGTAGTAAGCACAACCTGTGAAACGCGGAGTAAGCTTAAGCAAGTCTACTCAGAAATGTCCCATTTTATTCAATGGCGCTTACTCCCGGGAATGTTTTCTTAAGGTTGCATCCTTCATGACATAGGTCTAAACTCACTACTGATGAAAAATGTATTATAAAATCTATTTTGAAAAACATACCGTTACAGATGCGACTTTGCGTTGCATAGGGGGGGAAATGTGTGACAAAGAGACTTGCCTGTTAGAGGGAAACTGGTATCTTTAGCTATTCTTTTGATTGCTGATTATGTAGTTTTCTAACTTACTTTTGTGAATTTGATGTAGGCTAAACATGCTAGTGCTTTCTCACTGGTTATATGATGGTTTTATATATCATAAGGCAATTATCATCTTTGGGGGGTATGAAGGTAGGGGGTATGTTTCTGGTGGCTTCATACAAGAAACAAAGAAGCATGCTTTATATCCAAATAACATTTGTTATCTGAAGAAGATACTTTGAAACACCCTGCTAACAGCCATATTATGTGTTAAGATTTTCAGTTTTACGATATGTTGTTGATTTTTCAATGGTATTGCTCAATTCTTGCTTAAGTTTCTCATTTATGTTTGCTTGTAAATAGTCATTGTATTTTCTTGTTCCTAATGTATATTTTATTATGTATTTCATTAATTCATTCATTTATACCCTACCTTTCTCCCCAATGGAGACCCAAAGCAGCTTACATTGTTTTCCTTTCCTCCTTTTTATCCTCACAACAAACTTGTGAGTTAGGTGAGGCTGAGAGTGTGTGACTGTCCAAAGATCACCAAGCAAGCTTCTATGGCATGAGTGGGGATTTGAACCTTTTTTTTTCTCCCAAATCTTACTCTGACACTCTAAATCACTAAAACACACTGGTGCTTGCTCGCTCTTGCTCTACTTTATATAATAAAAGCTCTTTCGTGGTGGCAAAATGAAGCACTGTGATTGGTTGGGATTGTGCTGCTTTGGGCCATCAAACCATCAATCAAGGTCTGTTGTGTTCCATTGGCTGAGGCACTGCTTCACAGAAGAGAGAAATAAAGCCTTCCCTTGATTGACAGACGTAGGGAGTAGGGAAACTGCCACAGAAAGCAATCTCTCAATTGGCTAAGGACTCCTAGGGTCTTCCTGGTGAGTGTGTAAAAGAAAGAGAAGCAGTGGAGCCCCTCTGTTAGTTTGGAGGAAAACTCCACCCCTTAGGCTGCTCTACTTTTGTTTTCCTGTTAGTCTGAAGAACTCCAGTGAGTCAATTGCCGCAGTGAGATCACAAAAGTATGTGTGTGCTGTGTTTAATTTGGCTGCTTTGTGTGTGTGTGTGTGTGTGTGAGAGAGAGAGAGAGAGAGAGAATGCATGTGCATGTTCAGTTTCATTTAATGGAAGTGCAACCATCTTCTGGGGTACGGGGAAATGAAGACTGTATTCAGGAGAACTGCACTGCTGTATTTTTATTTATGTTTTGGGGAGGAATGGGAACATCTCCTGGCTCCACCCCCAAAGTATCCCAACTTCACCTCAAAGTCCCCAGGTATTTTCTGTGTTGAACATGGAAACTCTACAACCAAGCTAGGTTCTGTCAGTAAAAAGGTGGGGGGGAGCCCATTTCCAGAGCCCACTGGGGCCAGTCCTGACTAGGGTTGTCAGCTCCAGGTTGGAAAATTCCTGGAGATTTTGTAGTGGAGTCTATGTAAGCCAGACTTTGGGGAGGGGAGAGGTTCCAGCTGAATATAATGTCATAGAGTCCACCCTCCAAAGCACTTATTTTCTCCAGGGGGAAAGAGATCTATTGTCTGGATTTTAGTTGTGATACCAGGAGATCTTCACCCTCCACTCGGAGGTTTTCTACCCTAGGCCTGGCAACACCCTCTGGGTGACTTGATGGCACCTCACTGGCATGGTTTAACTAGGTCTGGCTGCTTGCTTCTGTTCAGCAGCAGCCCCCCTATGACAGCCACTGTGATGCAGCAGTCAGTGCTTCAGAAAAAGGTCTGCCAGACTCAGGTTCCTACTGTAGAAGCTGACAGGGTGATTTTGGACCATCCACAAACTTTTAGCCTAACCTAGCTCACAGGGTTGTTGTGTAGATCAAAAGGGGGAAAGGAAAATTATGTAAGCTGCTTTGGTTCTCATTGCAGAGAAAGATTGTCATTTTCCTAGGTAGAAGCTGAAGGGAGGTGGGAGGAGATGGAAAGTAATCCATCCCATCTCTTTTGCCCCCCCCCATCCCTTCTTACTCAATCTACTCCCCTTCTCTGATAATCTGATCCATATTTCCTTACTGTCTCCATTTTCCTTCCCAACAGCTGCCTTCTTGACATACCTTGCCTCCCTCTATCTTCCCCTTCCCTCCCCAGCCCTGCTCCAGGCCACAACACTCACCCACAGCTAATTTTAATACCCATTGTATTTTCCCCACAACAGGCCTTATTACATATCTCTCTCTGTGTGTGTATTCATTCATTCAACGTAAGTGTATACAGTTCTCTATATAATTTGGTATGCTTTTCAAAGTAGATGTTTTTATAAAGATTTCATTGGTAGTGAGTAGGTTCCCCACCTTTTGTGCTGCCGCACTTTTTAGAAGGTTGTTTTGAGGGATTGCCTTTTTCTTTCACAGGTCTGAACTCAACAATGCCACTATTGAAGCCAATAAAGTTGAAGAGGGAGCAGAACTCCGTTCAGACATTTGATCTGTATTTTCAGATTTCACTTTGGGAGAATGGTAAAGATTCATTCAGCAGCTACAGACAAATGGGCAGCTCAAAGTATATCATAGGTGGAGCAAAGCTCTCTGGTTCAATGTAGAGCAGAGAAGCATGGCCAGATATGGCACCCCAAGGCACCTATATATTGCATTGAGGCCATGGTGCAGCGGTCACACTGTTCCTATGTGCAATCCATATAGAAATATTTTTTTTAAAGATCCCTGGCACATGCACATAAGTACACTGTGAGACTGTTCTGGGAAAAGAAAATTGATTGATTGGTGGGTTCACACCACCAATCCATCTTGTTTGTGCTCTTCCATGGTCTGCCACCCAGAAACATGGGAAGAATGTGCAGGAAGCCATTGCCACCTGATTCCACCTGGTGGCTATTTAATCCATCTCAGAGTCATTGGAGAGATGGGAAGATATGGCTGGGGATTAGCTGGCAGCTGTGCCTGTCTGACTGTGTCCTTTAAATTCACCTCAGGAAAGTGCCTATGTCAGGCCAAAATGCCTATCTGATCGCAACCAAAAAAAGGCAATTTCAGCAGCCATCTTGTAATCACATAAAATACTTTTAAAAGGACATGGCAGTAGGTGAAGTGAAAGACTTGTGCCTGAGTCACTGGAGAGCAGCTGCTAGTCTGACTTTGATGGATCAAAGATCTGATTCAATATAAGGAAGTTTCATGCGTGTTCATAGTGACTCTGGTATTCCCTGGCGGACTGCCATCCTAATACCAACAATGGCTGACTCTCTTAGCTTCCAGATCTAACAAGACTGAGTAAGTATGGACTAGCCAGGTCAGGGCACAGAGCATACTAGGGCTCAATAATTTATCTTGAGTTGACATGAGAGAAAGACTTCCCAATAGTCCCAAGTAAATGCAGAGTGCTCTGTAAGCAGGAATTTATATGTATTTAACATTCATTTGGGGATGCATTATCAGCCTGTTTTATATCTGTAATTCATAGACTACTACATTACTGGTAGCTAAGAATGAAAATCTAAAAGTGCATTTTGGGAGCCAAAAACGTTATTCAACCCCAATGGTAACTGTGGGAAATCCAGTCATCTCTCTCTTTTTCTGCTTATTGGATTTCAATAGGGGGTGAACTGAGGAGAAGAGAGTTGGAAGAAACTGGCGTAGAACACTTAAAGAAACTTGAAGGAATGCAAGTCATCAGAAGCTATGAGCTTTCAATGAAAATTCACCATCAAGAATATTCTAATACAAATGAATTGTTGTAGAGCCAGTAAGGCTAGCAATTGAACATTATATTCTGACTAGTCTTGCCTTTATTACCTTTGAATGTGACCTATGTTTTCAGAGCTTAAGTACAGATGGCTTTGAAATGGACTCATTGAGAATACTAGTGAAGGATCCAATAACAGACTGACAAAATTGATGAAATGGAATTAGAAGATTTATCTCATATTCTTAAGGTTCATGAGTGGATTAGCCCTTTGATTTACCAGGAATATTCTTGCAGGGCCACTGACAGCAAGGAGCAATGTAATAACACATGTGAGATAGTTTCTATTGCTCCAGAAGCAAAAGAACACTTTATTTCCTTTCAGGGAATGGCTTTAAACCTTCCAATATAGGTCTATTATATTGGTGTTCTTCCTCACTTTGGCTGCAATCACACACACTAAATAATGCACTTTCAACCCACTTTCAATGTGCTTTCCAACTGGAATTTGCCAGGTCACGCAGTAAAATGCAGGTGCCTTGGGGTGCCATGTCTGACCATGCTTCTCCACTCTAAATTGTCCCAGTAGACCGATGCCTATGATTCTTAGGGCCATTTGCATATGAATAGCATCTTTGTATGGTGCAGTCATCACATGAACAGCATGAACGTTTGACTCCTCGAAGCTGAATTAAAGCCATTCTGCAAAACACATTGGACTTAATTTTTTTAAAAAACAGGCATCTTTCTTCTTGTAGTCTTTAAAATATCCTGTGCATTGATCCCCCCCCTCTCTCCCCCCATTCACTCCCATTTATTATCATGGATTGACAATAGTTACAAGTAACACTTTATTAGTTGGTGATAGTAAATTCGGTTGGTAATGTACAGAATTTCTCTGGCTTGCCTCAACATTCTAAAGATTATTCCTCCTTTATGTCAACCCCACCCCCCTCCAATTCATTTAAATTCTGTGGTGGCAGACCAGGTGCTTTGTTGAAACTATATAATATGCGCACAAACACACACAACCATCCTTCACGAGCAAAAGCATAAGCATGATAAAGATATAGACCAGGGGTGTCAAACCTATGGCCCACAGGCCATAACTGGCCTACCCAGGGATTTAATCAGGCCTGTGGCTCTGTTCTCCTCCCTTCTACCCCTCCTGTCCTCACCCTTTGAAGCTTCATGGCTGCCAAAGTTCCGAGCTCCTTCTGCCTTCTCTTTGCCTGCTTTGGCATGAAGCATTTCTGACCATGCAAAGCTGCAAAGAAAATCCATTCTGTATTTTCCTTGCAACTTTGTCAGTGCTGCAATGTATTTCAATGGAGTGGATTTCAATGTATTTCAATGGAGTTTCACTTTCCAGCATTTGTATGGCCAGCTGAAGCTGTTATTTACTGAAGTAGTCTCCTTGCAAATAAAGAATTGATGCTTTGAGCAAGCTTGACTTTGCTGAATTGATCTGAGAACTGGTGCCTAGTGAGTAGTCTAACCTAGGAACCCACATCCAAAGGGGGATATTGGAGAACCATTGCTAATCTGAATAGACTGGGGGGGGGGGGGGGGAGAAAAGGTTGCAATGCCCAGCCATTTGATGTTTTCCTTGGCTTGGAGCAATTTAAATTTGTAGTTTATATTTTTTTTGAAATTCTAAATTTGATCTGTTGTGCAAATAAGATCCTAGTTTTGCCATTTTTATGTACGCGATTAACTTGTTTTACCAGTCTGTCAATTCTGGACATTTTTTCAGCTTTCCATTTAGATGCAAATACCACCCTTGCTGCTATTATGATATATTTGAATAGCTCACTGTGGTTTCTTATGATATTGCTCAGTAAAATACTTAATAATATATTTCGGGTCCATCACAAACTTAAATGTTAATATTTTTAGTATGTTTTCATGGATCTTTATCCAATATTGTCTTGCTTTGTTGCATTTCTACCACATGCAATAAAATGTTGCATCTGTGTTTTGACATTTCCAACATTTTTCATTGCAACTCTTATTAGCTTTTACAATATCTTTGGTGTAATGTACCATCTTAAACCTTTTGTAACAATTTTCCTTTAACATTTAGGACTCAGCAAATTTAATTTCTTTAGTCCATAAATTTCCCCATTGGCTCATAGAGATATTCTCTCAATTTTTTTTATCCATTTAACCATACAGTCTTTCACCTGTTCTGTTTCTGTTTCATATTGTAATAGTATTTTATATACTTTTCCTAATATATGTTTTTAATCTCCTTCAATTAAATGTTCATAGACCATTTTCTGTCTTAAATGACCTCCTTCCTTTGCTATTTGTTCTTTATATTTAGATACCATTTGGTTATATATCAGCCTCTGGATGTTCTTTCCTTCATTCTGGATTTCTTACCAAGATTTAATTTTCCCATGTCTCATCATATAATTGTAGGTTATGTGATAGATTTTTTCCCCTGGTACTTGCATCTAGGGTGGCCAGACCGTCCCGGGCACCCAGGAATGTCCCAGTTCTGGCCCCCTATTCCTGCCTCCCGGGCTGGCTATACCGGGACCATTAGAGGTCCCGGTTTAGCCAGCCCCGGAGGCGGTGGGCCGCGGGCGCCGGCGGGGAAGGTGGCGAGTGAGGGAGGGAGCGTCCCTGCGCGTGCGCAGGGCCCCTGTGCAAGCGCAGGGATGCTCCCTCCCTCACTCGCCGCCTTCCCAGCCCGCGCGCGGGGCCCGGCGGCGGTGGCAGAGGCCACGGAGAGGCCTCCGCTGGTCGCTGGAGACCCTCCAGAGACTCTGGAGGGCCTCCAGCGAGCAGCGGAGGCCGCGGAGAGGCCGACGCTGGTCCCTGGAGGCCCTCCAGAGACCAGCACCGACCAGCGGCACGCTGAAGCAGCCTGTCGGTCACTTCCGGGTTCCTGTCCTGCATCTCGACCTGTGTTATTAGTGACAGGCTGCTTCGGCGTGCCGCTGCACCGGCCCCCTGGGTCCCACAACGATGGGACTGATGCCACAGGGACGGGCTCGAAACACTCTATAACCCCTCAAAAGAACAGCAGTCTAGCTCGCTTCCCCCGAGCCCTGCCGCCATAAGCCTCAAGGGGGCTCATTTTGCGGCATCTCCCGGCGGGAGGGTGGCACCCGCATGGGACACATATCAAATGAAAGAGGGGGCGCAGGGCTATCAGAAACAGCCGGCGGAGGGAGTCGGGAGACCACCCCACTGGGGGATCCACACCCCGAAAGTGATGAAGGTGGCGCAGATAGAGCCAACAGAGCAAACAGGACAAAATAAATAGGCTGCATTATGCAGCACAGTCTCACTGGAATCTCACTGGAATCTGACTGGCTTCTCAGCATGGAACCCGTTCTCTCTAGTCTTCTCACTTTGAAAAAAGTAAAAAAAGAGTTTCATTTAACTTTACTTCCCCCTTTCCCTCTCTATAAATAATCTTGGTGTTTCCGGCGGTGATATTTGGGGGATTTTTGGGGACGTCACAGGAAGTGCTGTGAAGTCACTTCCTGTTTCCGGCAGTGGCATTTGGGGAAAATGATGTCATTTGGGGGAAATGATGTCACAGGAAGTGATGTCACTTCCTGTTTCCGGCAGGTGGTGTGGGGAAATGATGTCACAGGAAGTGATGTCACTTCCTCTTTCCGGCAGGTGGCGTGGGAGAAATGATGTCACAGGAAGTGATGTCACTTCCTGTTTCCGGTGGCGGCACGCCGTCACCGGAAGTGCCGTC
This sequence comes from Heteronotia binoei, assembly GCF_032191835.1. Taxonomy (NCBI): domain Eukaryota; kingdom Metazoa; phylum Chordata; class Lepidosauria; order Squamata; family Gekkonidae; genus Heteronotia; species Heteronotia binoei. The sequence continues at coordinate 14,030,367 of NC_083230.1, forward strand.
ACCGGAAGTGCCGTCACTTCCTGTTTCCGGCTTCGCGCGCCCGCACCCCTGCCTTTCCCCCAAAAAAAGGTGTCCCTGGCTGACCTTCAGACATTATGGCCACCCGATGCATCACACAAGACATTGATAGGAGATTTCAGTGATGAGCTGGGAGGACATCTCCCGGCGGCAGTGTATGATTTTACACTGAAATCATATTATTAATACTCTATCTCGTGAAATGTGAAGGCCATCTTGTTGTTGAATAGTTTCCAAGGACTTCTTAATCCATAAATAATTGTGGATTTCTTCCTTTGTATCAACTATTTCAAATTTAATATTCCTCTCATTTGGATTTGTAATCCAATCTGAAATCCAAATTAATGCAGATGCTTGATGATATAATTTAATATTTGGTTCCAGCAGACTTCCTCTCTCTCTCTCTCTCTCTCTCATCCTGTCATGTTTTAAATCATATTTTTGGTTTCTTTCCAATCCATATAAAATTGTTTATTGTTTTCTGCAATTTTAAGAACCTTTTCTTCTGTGGCAATTGGTAGCATTTGGAACAGAAAGGTCAACTTTGACAAAATGTTCATTTTAATAGCAGAAATTCTGTCTAGTCACAAGATTTTTAATTTTTCCCATCTTTGTGATTCTTCTGTTATTTTATGTTATGCATGAGGAGTTTTTTTGGACTTTCAAGTTTGCGGCCGTATCACCTGAGAGCTTAAATTCGAATTTAGATTTAACATGTTTTTGTAGGATTTTTGATGTACTGCAATAACATTGGTTATGTTTTTGCACAGGTTGAGTAGGGGATTTGTTTGGTATAAGCACTGTAATTCTGTTTTCTGTACATTGTTATATAACTTATGTGGTAGCATGCTTGTAGGACCTTTAAGATGTTGCTGGGCAAGTCACACCTGATGCTAATTAACTCTTTTAGAATGGGCGAGTTCTGAATGTTCTTTCTGAGAGTTTAAAGACACCAGCTTGGAAATTGACTCGAAAGAGCTTTATGCGATTGCATCACTGGGTAAGCAATGGAGGCAGGTGATTTTAGATTATAATTGTAAGCATGTGAGCACTGTATATTATTTAGAGTTTGCTATGTTTATTTTGTAAAAATTCAGTCCCAAATAATGTATATGCGCCAGACAAAGCAATTTTGGGAAATGGACGGTTTTGCCGATTCACCGTTGCGCTATTTTTTTCACTTTGGGAACAAGAAAAATTATAGTGGACAATTATCACCTTTGCAAGAAGTTTTTCATCCAGTTGTTGGTTTACTCCATGCAAATAAGGACGAGGAAGAAATAGAGCGGTTGCTCTTTAAATTGTGACAGAACTGATTTGTCGGCAGGGGAGCGGCACTTTGGAATGTATCTTTCTATTCGAGTCAATATTGTAAATTAGCAACGTTTGTGTGCATAAATTGTATGTTAAACCTATGTGGCCGAATTGCATAAACGGTTTTTAATTTTTGCAGTAATCAACTGTGAGCCTAGTGCTTTTTGTATATTTCTGGATTCAGTATAAGGCAGCTTCATGTGTTCATATGACCTGCCTGCCTCCTCCCATTGCAGTCCACAAAATGCTGTTCCTGGGGGACAGGAAGGGGAGAAATCAATGGAAATTGACACTTTAGTTCTGGATCCTACCCAATATTTGGTGGAAGATTTGAGCAGTTATGCCCCGTGGTGCAGAGTGGGAAAGCAGCAGTACTGCAATACTGTGGTCTGAACTCTCTGCTCATGACCTGAGTTTGATTCCGGCAGAAGCTGGATTCAGGTAGTCGGCCCAAGGTTGACTCAGCCTTCCATCCTTCCAAGGTCGGTAAAATGAGTACCCAGCTTGCTGGGGGGGAAGTGTAAAAGACTGGGAAGGCAATGCCAAACCATCCCGTAAAAAGTCTGCCATGAAAATGTGAAAGCAACGTTACCCCAGAGTCGGAAACGACTGGTGCTTGCACAGGGGACCTTTCCTTTCCTTGAGCAGTTAAAAGTGATTTCTTTTGAAAGCAGAAGCCAACACTAAGATTTTAAGAGATCTAGTGCTTTGCAAAAAACCCCATTACTATATCCCTCTCCCTTTTTTGTTATTTATGGTATAGTTCAATAGTGTTTATGTATTTTGCAATACCTTGTTTCTCTCCCTCTCTTCTCTGTAGACCTGTGTAAATCTGTTTTCTCCCCAATGTGATTTCTCCAAATGAATATTTTAAGAGTCAACATGTGTTGGTAACTAGAGCTGAAGAGCTTATGAAATCTTACAAAGTGGTTTGCATGAGACACGAAGGAAATGGTAAACTGCAATCTATTATTCTCTTTCAACTAAATATAAAGAGAGATATTATCAGCATCAGCAACTTATTTGAGCATGTAGATAGGACATTTTTAGAGAGTGTCTGTTTTCAAAGGCATCTTTATGGATAGAAATATTCCCTGTCTTATTTATTTTTCCCCTTCTTCCTCTGAAAATCAGCCCTGGGATAGTCATACAAAACTTGAAGAAACAGGAATATATATATCTTTTAGATATAAAAGAGGATTTTAAACAGAAGAAAGTAAAACAGCAAAAACTTACTGTATGTTGCATAGTGAGGATTACAGAGAAATGCAGGAAGAGATAGCACTGTTTAGTTTGCAAATATTAGCAAAGAGATAAGAAACCAAATCAGCACCTGAGTACAGAAAAACTCATTTGACAACTAGAGCTTCTTTATTGGTTTAACTCTCTAATAACAGTGTGAAACATACACATATTGGATTTGGGGTATGCTTTTTCCACAGGACGAATTTCAAAGTATCTTTGAGTAGAAAAAGTATTTTAAAAGGGGTGTGCGTGTGTGGTAGCAAAAATCATTGTGTTTCATAGAACTAAAACATCCAGATCTTGAAAACACACTTTGACATGAGCAATGTGTTTCTTTTATATACTTTCACCCCTTGCCTTTGACATATTAAATAACTCACATCATTATGGTTCCTAACACAAATGTGTGTGTATGTGTGTGTGTGTATTATTTGGAACAAAAATAAACCTGGATTGAATCTAAGATAGTTGACAGCTGACATAAACTTTCATGAATTTTAAAGGAAAACATTTAAAATGTCATGAAGAACTGAGTCTGGAGCACTTAAGAATGGTTCCATGGATCAGAGCTTTTCAAAAAATCAACTCCAGAGGCACAGGGTTTTTTTGTAGCAGGAACTCATTTCCACACCCTCTGATGTAGTCAATCCTCCTGGAGCTTACAGTAGATCCTGTACAAAAAGCCTTGTAAGTTCTTGGAGGATTTGGCTACATCAGGGAGGTGTAGCCTAATATGCAAAGGAGTTCGTGCTACAAAAAATCCCTACCCAAAGGTATTTTTACCTCAATGTGTTCAAAGGGTTTGGGGCAGGACAACTTCCATAATGGAAAAGGGGGATAAATCAGCCAACAGCAACACCGTTTGGCTAGGGATGGAGGGAGAGGCATGCCTTAGTGGCAGGAGCCATATCCGGGTGTTTGGGGAGGAGGCGGGGGCTGACATACTTGCAATCAGCCCGCCTCCTCCCTCAGTCGTCGCTGGATCATGGGAGGGAGCAGATGTTTTCTTCTCCTCCCTGCTCAGGCAGGAGAGCATCGTGGTGTTGGTACGGATTGGCAGGCCTCGCAGCAGGGCATTGCTGGCGATGATGTTTGGGGCTTTGGCCACCCACAGAGTGGAGTTTCAGCCTGGGCTGGGGAGCAGAGTCAGGGCTGCATGGCTCGGCAGGCCTCAGGGCTCGGCAGGACCTCAGCAGTGGCGGATGTTCTGGACTGCGGCAGCGCGCGAGACTGAGTTCAGTCAACGGGGTCATGCAGGGTGGCGGTGTTAGCAGCATGGTGGTGACACGCAGTTCGGGTGCTCCCCCCCTTCCCGGGAGTGGGCAAAGAGGTCAGTAGTGGGTCTGCAGCGGGTGGCGGCTCACGATTTGGGCGCACCCTTCCTGGCCATGGTCAGCGGGCTCACTAGGGCCTTAGGCCCTAAGCTATTGGGGGCGTGCTCGGTTGTGGTGAGGCTTCTCGGGCCTTGTTGATGGGGCAGCCAGGTGAGCATTTGAGGACTCTGTTGGAGGGGTAACAAGGCTTTTGTCTCTGCCTAAGGGCAGGGCTGACACAGGCCATTTTTTGAGAGCAAAGAGGCCACCATGTTGGTGGCCTTTTTTGGAGCTCTTCTCATTAAGTGAGCTTGTCATGGGGTCTCGCTCAGATACATCTGACTGTGCGCTGTTGACGTGAGATGTATGTGTGGTGGATGGCAAGGCTTACATTACAGTGAGGCATTTCAAAACAGATCAGTGATGGGCAGGGATGGTTATCCCATTGGGTGCGTGCTCCAAGAGGAAATTATGTCCAGTTTTTGCAATGACTGAATATATGGCCTTGAGGGGAGCAGGTGGTGGTTTTTTCTTCTGCCATCAGGATGGGACCCCACTGACTAAGCACCAATTTTGGATGGTAACGTCTGGTGCCTTAGATAAGATAGAGTTGTCTGGGGTGCATTTTTGCACGCATTCTTTTTGGATTGGGGCGGCTTCCACAGCGGTGGCCTTGGGGTTCCAGGCCCAAGATATCCAGCTCTTAAGTAGCTGGCGGACTTATAAATTGTATGTCCACCCAGTGGTTCTTCCTTAAGGGTTCGGTTCATTGGGTTCAGTCTAAGCATGTTTCATCCTGTTCCGTGGTTTATTGTTCTCTTTTTGTAGGTCCAGTTGCCGAAGATGAAAGATGGCGGGTCCTCATCTGCAGCCACATATTTATATTCTGGGTGGCGCATCGTGCTCGGTGGAACTAACAGCATTCAACTGTGTCTTCGCCAGTGGGCTAATCTCGAGTGGCTGGGTCGCCGTGGTTTACAGTGGCCAGGCCTGTTGCCTCTGTTGTTCGAGCTGAGGAAAGGTCCTCCACCTGACATCTTGCTGATCCATTTAGGGGGCAATGATTTGGGCTTGATCAAAGGTAATGCCCTTATCTTGCAAGCTCAGGATGACTTTGAGGTCATTAGGAGCCACTGGCCTTCAACGCTGATTGTGTGGTCCACCATTGTGCCAAGATTAGTTTGGCATGGAGTATATGATCCAAAGGGCATTGAGAGGACAAGGTCAACCGGCAGATCCGAAAGGTGCTCGAGGGTGGGAAAGGGTTCTTCTTTCCACATCCTGGGATCATGGCTGTACTGGAGTGATGGGGTACATTTGTTGGAGGACGGCATGGATCTCTTTCTAGGGGAGTTACAGCAAGGGCTTCGAGAGGTTCTAGGCCTCTTGGTTGGTGCTAAGGCTTAAGCAGAGGCTTGGCCTTGGCAGAAGTTAGTGAACATGGGTATGCGGTTTTGGTGAAGACACATCAATCACCCCTTTTGGGATCAAGAGTCGGTGAGTACGGCCTGGGGTTGTATGGCCCGGGGCTGGGAAAACTGACTGTCTTTAGGAATCGTTTGGGTGAAGCTTCATTAAGTTGTATGGCAAAGGGGAGAAGCTCTTGGGCGATCCCTGCTGTGATGCCGACCAGGTCTCAGCTATGCCTTGTTAGCTCCAACCTGGGGTTAGGGGGCTCGCTATACGGGCAGGAGAGGGGTGTTATGATCCCTGGCCTTGCACATGCCGCATGTTAATGCCCTTGCCGTTTTTCTGGAGACCCAGTTTGGTGTAGTGGTTAAGTGTGCAGACTCTTATCTGGGAGAACCGGGTTTGATTCCCCACTCCTCCACTTGCACCTGCAAGCATGGCCTTGGGTCAGCCATAGCTCTGGCAGAGGTTGTCCTTGAAAGGGCAGCTGCTGTGAGAGCCCTCTCCAGCCCCACCCACCTCACAGGGTGTCTGTTGTGGAGGAGGAAGGTAAAGGAGATTGTGAGCTGCTCTGAGACTCTTCGGAGTGGACAGCAAGATATAAATCCAATATCTTCATCTACCTCACAGGGTGTATGTTCTGGGGGGGGGGGGAGGAAAAGGATACTGTGAACCGCTCTGAGACTCTTCAGAGTGGAGGGCGAGATATAAATCCAATATCTTCTTCTTCTTTTAACAGTTTCAAGTTAATAAAGTGGACTTTAGTTATCCAACACTCGTGTCTGCCTCTTTCTTCTGACTGGGAGGGCAAATGCATTGGGGGGTTTTTCCCACCTTCCCTGAGTGCTTTTTCATTTACAGAATGCAAACTGTAAGTAGTAACTGGTTGTACTTTGAGGGCACACTTTACTACTGTACAGCAGGGGTGGTTAACGGTAGCTCTCCAGATGATTTTTGCCTACAACTCCCATCAGCCCCAGCCATTGGCCATGCTGGCTGGGGCTGATGGGAGTTGTAGGCAAAAAACATCTGGAGAGCTACCGTTGGCCACCCCTGAGATAGATAGATAGATAGATAGATAGATAGATAGATAGATAGATAGATAGATAGATAGATAGATAGATAGATAGAAAGAAGAAGAAGAAGAAGAAGAAGAAGAAGAAGAAGAAGAAGAAGAAGAAGATATTGGATTTATATCCCGCCCTCCACTCCGAAGAGTCTCAGAGCGGCTCACAATCTCCTTTACCTCCCCCTCCCCACAACAGACACCCTGTGAGGTAGATGAAGATATTGGATTTATATCCCGCCCTCCACTCCGAAGAGTCTCAGAGCGGCTCACAATCTCCTGTGTCTTCTCCCCCCACAACAAACATCCTGTGAGGTGGGTGGGGCTGAGAGGACTCTCACAGCAGCTGCCCTTTCAAGGACAACCTCTGCCAGAGCTATGGCTGACCCAAGGCCATTCCAGCAGGTGCAAGTGGAGGAGTGGGGGAATCAAACCCGGTTCTCCCAGATAAGAGTCCGCACACTTAACCACTACACCAAACTGGCTCTATCTAGATAGATAGATGAGGGGTGGCCAACGGTAGCTCTCCAGATGTTTTTTACCTACAACTCCCATCAGCCCCAGCCATTGGCCATGCTGGCTGGGGCTGATGGGAGTTGTAGGCAAAAAAACATCTGGAGAGCTACCGTTGGCCACCCCTGCTGTACAGTGTTCTAAAATGAAAAAAGTTCTAAAGTTCTGCATTCTGGCAGAAAAAAAAGTACAAGCAGGTTTGGAAATATGCCAGAAGGATACTTCCAGGGCAAAATCAGGAGCAGTAATCGAAATGGTCAGACTGCCCAGCATTGATTAAGGAACTAGTGATGACCAAAGGAGCCAATGTTAAGGAACTAGTGATGACCAAAGATGTCTAGGCATTCCATTGCTATGAACTCTCAATTGTTCCATTATTTTATTTATTTACTGTCTTTCTAACTAAGGCCGTTTTCGCACTCACGTTTTACTGGCGCCACGACCCTCCTGACGCCGGCGAATCTGCATGGATTTCGCACCAGAAGCGCCGGCGCACCCAGAAGCGCCGGCTACTTCCGTCGCTAAGCCAGCGCAAACGGAAATCGCAAAGATGCAGGAAAACGTTTGCGCTGGCTTAGCGACGGAAGTAGTCAGCGCTTCTGGGTGCGCCGGCGCTTCTGGTGCGAAATCCATGCAGATTCGCCGGCGTCAGGAGGGTCGTGGCGCCAGTAAAACGTGAGTGCGAAAACACCCTAAGTGAACAGCTGAGTGTCAATCTTGCACAGTCTCCTTTTTTTAAAAAAAAACATAGAAACTTTGTGACCCGCTGACGTTCATTTTAATATGTCTTTATTCCTTTATCTGCACAAAAGGAGGCCAAAAGTAGTTTATTCAGAAATGATCGACACTCCTCAGTTAACCAATAAACACATAAAGGTTCCAATAAGCTCTTAAAACAATCTTTATTTTTTTAAAAAAGGGAATCATTATAAAAAAAATACGTTTTGTGTTCTAATCCCACCCCAGAAGACAATCCAGTTAAAGGGTCTACTGAATAAAGTGTCTGTCTCCATCAGGCCCATAGCCAGGATTTAGAAAAAAGGGGGAGGGCTTTCATTTTTTCCCAGGGAGCACTTAGCAGCTCCCCCTGCTGCCAGCTGCCCCACAGCCTCCTCACCACTGCTCTGCAGCCTTGCCCTGCCTTCCCGCTGCTCTCCTGGCCACTCTCCCCACCACCACAGTCACTGACTCCTACTCTCCCTTCCCCACCACTCTCCCAGCTGTTCTCTCTGCCACTGCTGCCCCCTCCTTTCTGGGAGGTTTCCCTTCCTTCTGCAGGGAAGTGTGGAAGGCAGGCAGTGATGTCACCGTGTCCACTGGTTATTGGCCTTTCAGTCCTGCAGAGAGTTCAGAGGCAAAGACGTGAGAGGCAGCCAAGCAACGAGATTCAGCCTCCTTTGATCCCAGGCAGGTCAGGGGACAACATTGAGCCACCTACGGCAACCAACTGGCTCTTCTGTCTGCTTGGCTCCTGGCAAGGTGGACCCTGCAGTGAGCCAGACAACCCACCAGCACCTCCCTCCAGAATGGTGAGAGCCAGTTTGGTGTAGTGGTTAAGTGTGCGGGCTCTTCTCTGGGAGAACCGGGTTTGATTCCCCACTCCTCCGCTTGTACCTTCTGGAATGGCCTTGGGTTAGCCATAGTTATCGCAGGAGTTGTCCTTAAAAGGGCAGCTGCTGTGAGAGCTCTCTCAGCCCCACCCACCTCACAGGGTGTCTGTTGTGAGGGGAGAAGATATAGGAGATTGTAAGCCGCTCTGAGAGCTCTCTCAGCCCCACCCACCTCACAGGGTGTCTGTTGTGAGGGGAGAAGATATAGGAGATTGTAAGCCGCTCTGAGAGCTCTCTCAGCCCCACCCACCTCACAGGGTGTCTGTTGTGAGGGGAGAAGACATAGGAGATTGTAAGCCGCTCTGAGTCTCTGATTCAGAGAGAAGGGCGGGGTATAAATCTGCAGTCTTCTTCTTCTTCTCCCTCTCATCCTCCCTTCCCCACAATTAAAATCACAGGGGAGGCGCAACAGGAGCAGCCACTGGCCTCCCAGGACCTTTAAATGGCACTGGAGGCTGATGGATGCTTCTGCCATCCCCCTGGCTGCTGCTCTCCTCACCATTTCCGCCTCCCCCATGACTAAAATCACATGGGAGAAGTGGCAGTAGCAGCTGCGGGCCTCTGGTGCCATTTAAAGGCCCCGTTGATCAGCTGATTGGTGGGCCCTTGCTGGAGGTTGGCAGCAACTCCTTCCACCCCTCCTGTGCAATTTTAATTGTGTGGAAGAGAGGGAAAAGGCAGCGGTGGTGCCCTGAGTCCCAGGCCTGAAGTCAGGGGGGCAGCCCATGGCTACAGGCCTGTTCTCGGTACTCCAGCTCCCATAACACATGCCTTTTATCCATAGAGGCCCCATGATTCCCAGCATAGTCTTGGTGACCCATGAAAAAAATCTGGCTGGATCTTTTTCACTTCAGAGTCAGCATGTAGCTCGTGTTTGTTAAGTGATTCTTAGGACCATCCTAAGAACAATTTCTTGGGAGCAAGCTATTGAATAGACCTGAGTAGGATTCTGAGTATACCTGTGAAGAATGGTGCTTCCTCTATATGCTCTGGCTTAATGACACACGATGGGCCTTGCTGGAGCAGACTAAGGGCCACTTCATACAGCATTTTCCCTCCACTTTCTCACTAAGCAGGTATTAAGTGGTCATTCATATGAACATATGAAGCTGCCTTATACTGAATCAGACCCTCGGTCCATCAAAGTCAGTATTGTCTACTCAGACTGGCAGCGGCTCTCCAGGGTCTCAAGCTGAGGTTTTTCACACCTCTTTGCCTGGACCCTTTTTAGCTGGAGATGCTGGGGATTGAACCTGGGACCTTCTGCTTACCAAGCAGATGCTCTGCCACTGAGCCACCATCCCTCCATCTCCATCACCTACTGCCTGAGCCCTTTTTAGTTGGAGATGCCAGGGATTGAAACTGGGACCTTCTGCTTCCCAAGCAGATGCTCTGCCACTGAGCCACCATCCCTCCATCTCCGTCACCTACTGCCTGAGCCCTTTTTAGTTGGAGATGCCAGGGATTGAACCTGGGACCTTCTGCTTACCAAGCAGATGCTCTACTACTGAGCCACCGTCCCTCCCCCTCAGAAATTTGCCAGCTGTCAAGCAGTTGACCACAAACCACATTTAGCTTATTCCTGGTCAAGGATATTCAACTGAAAGTCATTACGTTTTATTATTGTTAAGCCTCGCATTTTTTTTCTAAAGAAAGTAAAATATTCCACTGTAAAATATTCCACCGTTCCAATCAGGCTTCTGCCCAGGTCATGGGATGGAGACTGTACTGGTTGCCCCAACAGACAGTCTGGAGGTGCTAGCTGGGTGATCTCTTGGCAAGCCAACATAGCAGTGGCTGCCCAAGCTGTTCCTGTGGGTTGAGGCTCTACCTTGTGTCTGAGCAGAGTTGGATGTTGAACCAAACACCTGCTTGGAATCCTGTGATGCACAAGAACGATTTCTTTCGATCCAAGGAATACCTTTAAGCCTTCCTGTGTATTTGGCTGCTGGGAGTGCATTACCTCTTGCCAAAAGAATTAAGTGCAAAAAGAAAGATCCCACCATACCAAAGTTGTACAACACCACAGAATGTTTTTAAAATGTTTTTAAATTGTATTTTATTGCTTTTAAATTGTATTACAGTATTGATGGTTAGCCGCCCTGAGTCCGCTTGTGGAGAGGGCGGGATAGAAATTGAATGTAATAAATAAATAATAAATGAAATAAATAAATTTGGAGATTATTGTTCGATCTCACAGCAGCATTCGACACAGTTGACTGTGATCTGTTGGTTCACTGCCTCACTGACTAGGTAATATGTGGGGTAGTCCTTCATTTGCTTTCCTCCTTTCTCCATGGACAGAGACAGAGGGTAGTGCAGGGTGAGTAGGTATCCACTAGGTTCCCTCTAGTATGTGAAGTTCCTCAAGGAGCACTCCTTTTTTAAAATTTTGTTTAACATCTATATGTGCCCCCTTGCCCGGCTGGCATGGAGTTTCAGGCTTGGGTATCATCAATATGTGGATGACACCAATCTATAGCTGTTACTGGGCAACCAGTCAACCAATGTTCAGCAAGTTCTACCCAGGGATCTAGAAGCTGTGGTGGGCTGGCTGAACCTGTTGAAGATGAGGCTCTGTGGCTGGGGTGGAACAGGGCTAGAGTTGGAGTGCAGATTACTGGCACTTGATGGGACACCACTAACACTGGCACCATCTGTCAAGAGCCTGTGAGTGACACTGGATACCACTCTCTCAGTGGAGGTCCAGGTTATGCATATTGCCAAGGTGGTGTCTTTTCATCTATGCCAAGCCTGGCAATTAGCTCCCCTCCTGTCCCGTTTGGATCTGGTCACTGTAGTCCATGCAATGGTCATCTCCAGATTAGACTACTGTAACTCACTCTATGCTGACCTACTCTTTCTTTCTTTCTTTCTTTCTTTCTTTCTTTCTTTCTTTCTTTCTTTCTTTCTTTCTTTCTTTCTGCTGATTTCCAGTCCGCCCTTTCCCAGGTCGGGGTCAGGACGGATTACAACATAATTAAACTGTTCAAATCACATCATAAGACAGTTAAATTTAAACAGTTAAAACCATTAAAATGAAATAAAATAAGGCAGCGTCAGTGATATGTACTGTACATCCTTCACAGATTGAAACACGGGATGCGGTCAGTGCAGGGAGGCCAATTAGCTGGTGAGAGGACGCCCGCCTGCCTCAGCCAAAAGCCGGGCGGAACAGCTCCGTTTTACAGGCCCTCCGGAATAGCAGTAAATCAGTCTTGAGACTGAGTACTGAATCAGATTCAAGGTCTTGCTTTTGACTTTTAAGGCCTTGAGCAGTCTGGGACCAATGTATCTGTGGGACCATCTCCTCCACTGCATACATGCTCTAGTGTTATGCTCTTCTAGTAGCAATCTGCTGGTGATCCCCAGCCCTAAGGAGGCCCGGCTGTCCTTGGCTAGGACCAGGACTTTTTCTGTCCTGACCCCAACCTGGTGGAACTCTGCCAGATGACATCTAGGCCTTTTGGGACCTTATGCAATTCCACAGGGTCTGTAAGGCAGAGTTGTTCCACCAGGCTTTGATTTTAAGGACAGCAATGGCTGGCACCTTTCCTTTCCTTTTTCTTTTGGTCCACCCTGCTTTAGAAATGTTACTTCTCCCCCCACCCCCACCCCCGGTATGCTCTAATAGTTCAGAAGAGCTTAACTAGCGGGACGTCACCATGGATTTTTAGAATTTTATTGGCTCGACTTCTTGAAAATGTCTTAATTGGAACTTTATTGATTTGCATTGTTTTATCTGTTGTATATCGCCCAGAGCCTGGCCTTGTTGCTTGTATATAAGAGAAGTGACAGCTTATAGCACATGCTGTAAAAGTGAAACGAGATCTGGAAGCTAGATGATCTAGATGACAGCAGGTGGCTGGGTGCCAGAGGTATTGCATCAGCCAGAAGCTCAGTCAGCATGACACAGCAAGATGCGGATTGGCTGGTCTATGTATAAATGTACAGAGTCACGATGGTGTGTGTAGGTTAATGGAGTTGGAGTTGCAGCAGAGCATACTGTCGGAGAGAAGAGTGATTGGTGTGTAAATAAATGTATATAGCGGTTTTACAGCTACTGTGTACAACCTTCGTTCTTGCGTCACTAAGAATCACCCTCTTGGACGCCAAGCGCATCGACAGGCCTTGGGGATGACTGATTAAACAAGTCCAATAAATAACAACTTTAAAAAGTGTCCTTCCCATTGTCCTTTGGAAATATAACAATCTGACTCATACCGAACCCTCCCTTCTGAGTAAATAACAACAAAATGGAGTGGGGTTTTTTTTTTTTTACAAGAGAAACATTTCAAATCACTCAAAAATGAAAGAGAGGATTTTTAAAAAAATACAATATTATCCAATTCACAATTGAGGGAAAGCCTGCCTACCAGTGGGAAAACGCCTGTGACGTCTCATGTGATTCTAAAAATATATCTTTTGGGGGTTCACAGAAAATTCAAGACTTGATTCTCCTATCAGAGCATCATACTAACTGTGGATTATTTCTTCAATATCTAATTTTTGATTCCCTTTTATTATCCTATATTAGTGTTCTTCAACAGGTACTGTGTGAGTTTCTCATAGAGAGGTCTGTTCTAGGCTTCTTCTTATTCTTTTTTAAAAAGAACCTTTATTTAATACAACTTTGAGAGTGTTACTTAGCTGATAGCTACTTCTGATTATCTTCCTAGTCTGTGTTGTTTCAGGGACAGAACAAATGATAATAATGAAAATCTCTCAGAATATGCTTCATTACACAGAAGTAGCTCTCATTAAAGAAAAGGCTGAAGATCCCTGTCCTATATTATAAATGTCTTCAAGGGAGTTTAGAAATGGTACAACCGGGCTACACCCAGCTGTACTCCATAAGTGAGTTTGCCAGGTTCCCAGATGGACCTTCAAGAATATGACTGCAAAATCAGTGTTCCCTTTATGACCAACAAAAATGTCTTGCCAAGGCCAGCGTGGTCCTTGCCAGCCCTCCTTGCTAGCTGAGGCTGGAAAGAGTAAGCAGTCACTGGATTCATCATAACTAAGGCCATCTTTAGAGCGGGGGTGTCAAACTCATATGAGGGCCGGATCTGACATAAATGAGACCTTGAGCCGTCAGGCCATGTTGGGTTGGGCCGAGCCATGTCGGGCCGGGCCGGGCCATGTGTGTACCTCGTTAAGATTAGGTCGCAGAGATATAAATTTTATAAAGAACAAAGACAAACACAAATGTATATTTTTTAAAATTTAAAATATGCTTAAAATGATAGCACTCATTGGACTTAAAGGTGCTTTCTTTGTATTTCTCCCATGGGATCCAGGGAACTGGGTAAAGGCAGCTCTGGTTCTTTCCTTCCTTCCCCAGGAACTGGGGTGGGTGGGAAGCCTCAGTCAATAGAAGGAAGAGAGGTTTGTCTCAGTAGCTCTGCTGTGTGGTTGAGAGAGCCTCGCAAAGCAAGCTCTTCCTCCCCCCTTCCTCCCCAAGGGAGGAGCCTCAGCCAATGGAGAAAACAGAGGTTTCGCTCTGTAGCTCCTGTGCAATTGAGCAAGCCTGGCAAAGCAAGCTGTTATGCAGAAGGAAGCAAGAGAGAGGGAGAAGGAAGCAGATGACAGCCAGTTGCTCGGGGGCCTGATAGGAGCCCTCCAGGGGCCTGATTCGGCCCCCAAACTGCATATTTGACACCCCTGCTTTAGAGTATGCTCCCTTAGCCCTACTGGCTTCATTTATTTTACATATCCAGATTGCTGGTATCAAAGAAATGTAATATCAACAAGAATATTTTTTTTCTTTATGTTCAGAAGACTTTATTCACTTAAAAAGAATTCCTTACTTAAATAAATAATTTCCCTAAATCAGCTCTTAAAGTTCAATCTGTTCTCTCAGTCCAAGTGAGATTCTTTTCCAGGATTAGTTAAGAGACTTTAATATGCCAAATTCCATTCAATCTATCTACAACATTTCCCTTTTTGTTGTAGCAATAAAGCATTTTATATCCTCCTTTTGTAATTGTAGCTCAAGGTGACCTAAAATACATCTCACTATAGTACAAATCATATTAAAAACTGCAACATCTAACAGAGCAAGCCGGCGGGAAGCGGGGGATTGAAATAGAGACCTGAGTGACCCAAAAACTGGCATTTACACTGATGCAGTGCACTAGTTGTGCTGAGCCCCACCCGTGCAAGAGTGCTGCAGCCACATCCTGGCAGAGCAATGTCATAAACCGTGCCACCAGCGTAGATGTAGGTTCCTGGTGGCACAGTGCCAGTTTGGTAGTTTCTAAAGTGTTTCAGTGTTGGAATGGCCTCCCAGAGCAGGCACAAAGTTGTGCTGGCAAAAAATGGCATCATAGTCCATTGTTAGCCACGGTAACTTCAATTGCTTTCCTCTCTCACTCTCTCTCTCTCACGTACACCCCACAGCTGCATCTGTGCCCACAGGGCCCTAAGCAGCTCAAGATACCAGTTAGTGTGACCTAATCAGTACGCTCCCCTGCTCTGGCCATGCCCCCCCCTTGGGACCAAATCCCAGCTCCCCTGACCTACAAATGGTTCCAAGAGGTCGCCCCACAGTTCCAGAGGTAGGGCACGTGTGTGTCATAGTCATCACAACCACTTGGCTCCAGCTGTGGGAGCCAGGTCCCACCACCCACTGCCTCCAGCCACTCACCATTGTCCTGACCCATGTTGCTCCACCCCTCAGGTGCTTCAGAGGGTGGGGATGCTGCCACAGGCCCATCCTCCAAGGTTGGCAAGGAGGGCCAAAGATGCAGTAGTAGCCAAAGCAGCCCAGCCAGGAATTACCCCCTGTGGAGAGCCAGTTTGGTGTAGTGGTTAAGTGTGCGGACTCTTTTCTGGGAGAACCGGGCTTGATTCCCCACTCCTCCACTTGCACCTGCTAGCATGGCCTTGGGCCAGCCATAGCTCTGGCAGAGGTTGTCCTTGCAAGGGCAGCTGCTGTGAGAGCCCTCTCCAGCCCCACCCACCTCACAGGGTGTCTGTTGTGGGGGAGGAAGGGAAAGGAGATTGTGAGCCGCTCTGAGACTCTTCGGAGTGGAGGGCGGGATATAAATCCAATATCTTCTTCATCTTCTTCTTCTGCTCCCACAAAGGAGGGTGACTCTGCTATCATCATGCCTCTACCTCCACAGATAAAAAAAAACCCCAGGATCTCTTACCAAGGACCCCACCCATATGTGTCTAGTGATTAAAAGATGGAACTGAGGAATGGGGAGGAGGCTTCCAGGCTGGGGGCTGAGGGAGGTGAGCTGCCTCCTGTGGGAACCGAGGTGCAAGGGCTTGGCACATGCTTGGGAGCCCCCATGGACTGACTGCTGTGTTTCCCCCCCACCTGCAACGAGGTCACTATTCCCTGACATTTGGTTCTGATGTAGAGGACCAACTATGCACCCTGACCCTAAGGAGGTGCGTGGCAATGGCAGCCTTCACGGTCCTGCAGTCACTGGGCATCATGGGATCTCCACTCTCAGCACCTGAGGAAGTGGCAATGCAGAGGGTGGACTTGATCACTTTGGATAATAGCAGCACTGCCCTGGCAGATAGAGGAGGTAGGGAGCAGTGGCAGGGCAGCTGCCCATGGGTCAGGTGTCACAGCTGCCGGTGACCCAGAGGAGAGAGGGGATTCTGGTCTCTTGCCAGATTCTGGGGCTTGGGGCCCATGTCTGGCACATTTTTTCCCCATCCACCCTTCCCTCCATGTGGGTGGCAATTAAATGAGAGCTGCTGGAGAGCTGTTACAAGTGGTGGGAAGCCTTTTCCAAGGGGCAGCAATGGATGGATGTCTGGCAGCATCTGTAGCAGTGGCTGCTGGGCATCTAGAGGGTCTGCTTATAATAATAAAGGACATGGGTTAGGGACAGGGGCATATCAAGAGGCTTCTGGGGAACTGGAATCTCTCTGCCCCCATCCTCTGCTGTTGTGCCTCCAGTGGGGGTGGCACACAGATTGGCATGGCAATGCCCTCAATGGCATGGACACCTTCTCTGTCATCACCCTCTGGAGCCCTTTACAGTCTGTGTGCAATCACCACCGTGGAGAGCTCATGGGGCTGATGGGTGATGCCCCCTTCCCACTGACAAGTGGCCAGGGTTTGTGATGGGAGCTAGTCTCCTTAAGGGATGTGTGTGAGGCAGAGGAGGAGCATCGTTCCAGTGGCTCACTCCTTTGGGCTCCCTGCCAGTGACAGACATTTGGCTCAGCCTCCTCGGCTCATGACTCTCATTGGTCCAGCCTGCCTGTCTATCACACCATCCCCACCTCACAGCAGGATCACCATGGACGCTGTAATGTACTCAGTGACGAGACGTGTTGAAGGCAACATACTTTATTAGTTGGTACATCACAAAAGGCCGAAACGCGGGCCAGGTCCCGCTTTATATACAAAGCCCGGAACAACCCTCGGACTGGCCAGGTCCAATCCTGGCCAGTTAAACTTCCCGCCACAGATCTTAATTGGCGGAGTAGTTTCGCGCGCTACATCCAGTGACCAGGGGACTTCCTCTGGTCGCCTCTGTAGCGTTCGCTGTGCAGTACTTCCGGATTGCATAGCGAGACACAACAGACGCCACTGCAGCAGCACTCAGCAACACTGTTGGGGCACCTTTTTCCCCCATTCAGCTGCCACATAACTATCCCCTTAGGGAAGCAACTAGCAGTGCTGCAGCAATGCAGCAGCTGGCTGCTGCAGCACAGGCACAACATGGGATTGCTCTGTACCTGAAGGACCGTCTCTCCCCACATGTTCCCCAGAGAGTACTGAGGTCGGAAACACAAAATCTCCTCACTATCCCGGAGCCAAAAGAAGCCCGCTTGAAATCCACCAGAGAAAGGGCTTTCTCTGTTATGGCCCCTACATGGTGGAATCAGCTGCCGGAGGAGGTGAGGGCCCTGCGGGACCTTGTTCAGTTCCGCAGGGCCTGTAAGACAACCTTCTTCCGGCTAGCTTACACCTAGCTAAGATGAGAACTCAATGTAACTTGGCCAGACGTCTGTTCTATATGTAATTGGAATGTTTACTGGTTTTTAAGGTTTTAACAGTTTTAAATGTTTAACTGTTTATATATTTAAATATTGTTTATTTTTATGTTTGACTAATTGTTGGAAGCCGCCCTGAGCCACTAGTGGGAAGGGCGGGATACAAATCTTAAATAAAAATAAATAAATAAATAACTTCCAAGAAATCCCCCCAAAATGAAAACCTGAGCTGTTCTATTAGGGTATATTAAAGTGGGCATGATCCTCCAAGTGGAATCTCAGGTGGGCCAGATGGATGGATTTTGTAGCAATACTACAGGGAATGAGAAATAGCTGCCACTGATTACTTTAATTACGGTATATATTTTACTTTCCTAAAAATAAACTCTCAATGTTCATATGAAAATAATACAAAGTACCTGTTTAAACAAATAATTGGAATAATTTTGTTGCAAGCAGAGATGCATCAAGCTGGCTTCACCTTGATTACACCATTCACTTTACCAGTTGGAAACTGGGAATCTGTTCCTTGCACCTGTGTTTTTAAGAATGGTCTGAGTTGCAGGATTTAGTTCATCTCCATGCCATTAAAAGCTTCACATGTTGATTTCTGAAGCTGCTTTAGAAGCCCAAGAGCAGGTGAAACCATTTTTTCTTCTTTCTAATTGGCAATCCTATTTATAGACAAGCTATAAGCTTCTAAATTTCCCATCTGCTTAGCTTCTACTGAGCCCTCAGGGCTAACCCATAGCGAATAGATTTAGCTAGATTTTCTTTGCAACTGATCAAGATACCTGATTAAGACCAATGACCATGAAACCTCAATCCTATACGTATCTCTTTGGGAGTAAACTCTATTGAATTTAGTAGGACTTATTTCATTTGCAATTCTCCCACCCCAGTATGTAAGAGTCAGTCTCATAGTTTTTATGTGAATCTCTTTATCACTTAGCGGGAAAGCACTGATAGATCTTAAAATGTTATTAATCCATTTAGAGTCTGCAAAAAAAAAGGATATAGTGCTCTCTGTTTTAGCAAAAATTAAGATTGTGAAATCTTTACCTGTAGATAACCATGCTTATGCATGTTTTAGTCTGCTTTTCTACATGTAACCTATCTATAATTAATGGTCTTTGGTCACACCCAGCAACAGTCCCAATGTTTCTCAGGCACTTTCACAAATGGTAAATAATGCAGTTTCAATCCACTTCAGCAATCTTTTGCAAGTGGATTTCACCATTTCACACAGAAAAAAATGAGTTGCAAAGTGCACTGAAAGTGAATTGAAAGTGCATTATTTAGTGTGTGTGAAACTGCCCTTGTGGTCAAATGCAGCATAACAAAGGCAAACTGGTTTCTATGGTTGTCCAAAGTTTGTTACATCGAGTTCAGACTTTCTGGTAGAATCAATGTGGTGCCTCATATCAGATCAGATTCTTGCTCCATGTAGTTTTGTAGGATTGGGACTTTCTGCATGAAAAGAATAGACTCTTGCACAGAACAACACCTTTTCTTACACAAGAGTCCAGTAGCTGCATATCCACATTCTTTCTAAAAGTACAGTAGAACACTGAGCAATAAAACAAAAATAGATAATCCATTAACTTAAACCATTGTATGTTTGACATTCCATGGATCCCATTCCTGCCATAATGTGCCTTTTTGAGTTGAGCTATATGAGTTTTCTTGGAAGGAGTAGCTTTCCTCCAGCAGAGACTGACTTCCAAGATGTGCCAACTCTATCAAATTACTAGGGATTACTTATTCCTGAGTCATAATGGACTATATTAAAGCACATCAGTTTTTTAAATCTAGTACATTTTATTCTTGGGGAAAATCTTTGGGGAAAGCCGACAAGAGATGAAATGTCTCTGGTTCGGGAAGATTAATCTCAAAGAAATGAAGGGTTAGCTGTTACTTGTCTACCAGGCAATGGATTAGAGTTGTCCACTGAGATGTGACAAACAGTATAGACTGTCTGCCAATGTCTCGAGGCAGCAGGAGGAAGGTTGCGGGCCTAACTTGCCTGGGAAATTATAGATGTTTGTATATAAATGCTAGAAGTGTCCGAGGAAAAATCAGGGAGTTGGAATGCTTAGTGATGGGGGAAAACATAGACATTGTGTGTATTTCAGAAACTTGGTGGAATTAGGCGAATCAGTGGGACACAATGATTCCTGGATATAAATTATATCAGAAGGATAGGGAGCGAAGGATTGGAAGTGGGGTGGCTCTGTATGTCAGAGAGGATATACAGTCCAGTAAGACTGAGAAGGTCAGAGAATTAGATTCGCTTCTAGAAATGCTTTGGGTTGAAATAGTGGGCCCACTGGATCAAAAGATAGAGGACGATTATAATATGATAAAAGAATTAAAGAGAGCACCTACACATAAAAACTGTGTCATAATAGGTGATTTTAACTAGCCGCAGATTGATTGAGTCAATATGTGTTCCTGTTGAGTTTCTAGACACTCTCTAGAAAGTGATTGAGTTTCTAGACACTCTCAGTGACTGCACTATGGAGCAGATGGTCACAGAACCTACCAGGGTTGGGGTGATCCTGGATTTGGTGCTAAGTAATGCTCAAGACCTGGTGAGTAAAAGTGATTGCACCACTTGGGAACAGTGCACTGCTTGGGAGCAGTTACCATAATTTTATTGATTTCACCATTTCTATAAATAGGAAGTTGCCCCAAAAGACCAAAACAACCACTTTTAACTTTAAAAGGGGTAAATTCTCTGAGATGAGGAGGCATGTGAAGAGGAAACTGAAAGGAAAGGTAAATAGGGTCAGAACCCTTGGGGAAGCTTGGTTATTTAAAATTACAATCCTAGAAGCTCAGATAAAATATATACCACAAATTAGGAAAGGCACAAATAGGTATTTTAAAAAGCCTGCATGGTTAACAAACAAAGTAATGGAAGCTGTAAAAGGTAAAAAAAATTCTTTTAAGAGGTGGAAAACTAATCCAAGTGAGGTTAATAAAAGGGAACACAGACTGTGGCAAATAATATGCAAGTCTGTGATCAGGCAGGCAAAAAGGGACTATGAGGAGCATATTGCAAAAAACATAAAGACCAACAATAAAAATTTCTTCAAATACATTAGAAGCAGGAAACCAGCCTGGGAGGCAGTGGGGCCCTTGTATGACCAAGGGGTAAAAGGATTACTGAAAGAGGATAGGGAAATGACTGAGAAGCTGGATGCATTTTTTGCCTCCGTCTTCACTGTGGAAGATGAGAAGTGTTTGCCCACTCCAAAACTGCTAATTTTGGGAGGGGTGTTGAAAGACCTGAGTCAGATTGAGGTTACAAAAGAGGAGGTCCTATAACTGATAGACAAATTAAAAACTAATAAGTTACCAGGTCCGGATGGCATACATCCAAGAGTTCTGAAAGAACTCAAAGGTGAACTTGTGGATCTCCTGACAAAAATATGTAATCTTTCATTGAAATCTGCCTCTGTTCCTGAGGATTTGAACGGTACCAAATGTCACCCCCATCTTTAAAAAGGGTTCCAGAGGAGATCCTGGAAATTACAGGCCAGTCAGTCTGACTTCAATACCAGGAAAGTTGGTAGAAACCATTATCAAATAGAGAATGAATAGGCACATTGATGAAACAAGTTATTGAGGAAGACTCAGCATGGGTTCTGTAAGGGAAGATCTGTTAGAGTTCTCTGAGGGGGTGAACAAACATGAGGACAAAGGGGACCCAATAGATGCTGTTTACCTTAACTTCCAGAAAGCTTTTGATAAAGTTCCTCATCAAAGGCTCCTTAGTAAGCTCGAGAGTCATGGAGTAAAAGGACAAGTCCTCTTCTGGATCAAAAACTGGCTAATTAAGAGGAAGCAGAGAGTGAGTATAAATGGGCAATTTTCGAATTGGAAGATGGTAAGCAGTGGAGTGCTGCAGGGCTCAGTACTGGGTCCCATGCTCTTTAACTTGTTCATTAATGATCTGGAGTTGGGAGTAAGCAGTGAAGTGGCTAAGTTTGCAAATGACACTAAATTGTTCAGGATGGGGAAAACAAGAGAGGATTGTGAGGCACTCCAAAGGGATCTCTCAA
This sequence comes from Heteronotia binoei, assembly GCF_032191835.1. Taxonomy (NCBI): domain Eukaryota; kingdom Metazoa; phylum Chordata; class Lepidosauria; order Squamata; family Gekkonidae; genus Heteronotia; species Heteronotia binoei. Next base: position 14,051,899 of record NC_083230.1, read on the forward strand.
GGCTGGGTGAATAGGCGTTACGTGGCAGATGAGGTTCAATGTGGCCAAGTGCAAAGTAATGCACATTGGGGGCCAAAAACCTAGCTATAAATACAAGTTGATGGGGTGTGAACTGACAGAGACTGACCAAGAGAGAGATCTTGGGGTCATGGTAGATAACTCACTGAAAATGTCAAGACAGTGTGCAATTGCAATAAAAAAGGCCAATGCCATGCTGGGAATTATTAGGAAGGGAACTGAAAACAAATCAGCCAGTATCATAATGCTCCTGTATAAATCAATTGTGCGGTCTCATTTGGAATACCGTGTACAATTCTGGTCACCACACCTCAAAAATGATATTATATCAGGGTGGCCAACAGTAGTTCTCCAGATGTTTTTTGCCTACAACTCCGATCAGCCCCAGCCAGCATGGCTGAGGCTGATTGGAGTTGTAGATAAAAAACATCTGGAGAGCTACCGATGGCCATCCCTGTGATAGAGGTTTAGAAGAGTATGCATGGGATGGAGAAAGTAGAGAAAGAAGTACTTTTCTCCCTTTCTCACAATACAAGAATTCGTGGGCATTCAATGAAATTGCTGAGCAGTGTCAAGTCGGCTGAATTCAATAACGAGTCTCTTGATAGAGTAACAAGTTTATTGTAATCAGAACTAGAGACCATGGCAGAGATTGAAGGACTGAAATACATATGCACTAATCCAGTATTTAAGGTATGAATCTAAAGGATTCCTACGGGGGGGGCAATCTATGCAACACATCTTCACACTAGGATGCTACTTCTTTCGTTCCCAGGCCGAAGCCTTGACACCCCATACTCCCCACAGAGAACAAGGCTGGGAAGGCGCCACTATCTTGTTCACATGTTAGCATTTCAAAGCAGGTTACACAACAAAGGCCTTTCTAGTGAGGGGGCAGGAAAGTGGGCTAGCAGCCCCCGGTGTACACTGTAAAGTACCCAGACTCCTTTACTTCAGAACCAAACTTAATACAGATATTGAGTAACTCATAGCAGACTTGACATACTGCCCCCCCTAGGGCCCCCCCCTGCCGGGCGGCCTTGCAAGGAGGGCGATTCGCATTTATGGCTCCGGAACTCGGGCCCCGAGAGGCTCCGGCACTCCCCCTTCGAGGGGAGGGTTGGTGAATCTTGCAAATGCCATTTGGACGGCCCCCGGAGATCTGCGCAGTAGGCTGCAATGAAAAACAGGGTGGACTTTACCAAGGGCAGGGGGGAGGTCTAACTCTACTGTCACCGGGTTGATCACCCGCTTGATTTTGAATGGCCCTAAGAACTTAAAAGCCAATTTCCTAGACGGTTGTGCCAGAGGCAGGTTTTTTGTTGACAGAAATACGGAATCCCCCACCTTCAAGTCCCAGACTGGCACATGGCTTTTATCGTACTGTTTTTTATACGCCTCCTTAGCCAGCTTCAGGTTTTCTTGAATGGCTGGCCAACATTGGCTGGGACCTTGCCACCATTGCTCGAAACTTGAGCCCGTCAATCCCTCCCCCCCTGGCAGCATGGGGATCGGCTTTCCCTCATACCCAAACACTGTTGCTTTTGTGGAACTGTGAGCGCTGTTGTTGTAAGCGTATTCAGCGAAGGGGAGGAGGTCCACCCAGTCTGACTGGGGTAGGCTCACAAAGCACCGTAGGTACTGCTCTAGCACCCCGTTCACTCTCTCAATCTGTCCGTCCGTCTGGGGGTGATAGGCAGAGCTTAGCCCCTGTTCCATCCCTAATAATTTACAAAACTCCCGCCAGAAGGTGGCAACGAACTGAGGCCCCCTGTCACTTATGACCTTGTCAGGGATGGAGTGATGCTTGGCCACGTGGTCGAAAAATAAAGTCGCTAGCTTCTTGGCCGTGGGTAATTGGCTTCAGGGGATGAAGTGGGCTTGTTTTGAAAACGTGTCCACTACCACCAGTATGACTGTTTTCCCCCGGGAGGATGGTAGCTCGACTATGAAGTCCATGGACACTATGGCCCATGGCCGTTTTGCTGTTTCCAGAGGCTGTAGGAGTCCCGGGGTTTCCCCCCCCCCCCTCTTTTTTGCCATCACACACACCGGGCAACCATCTACAAAGTCCGACACATCCTTCTTTAGGGACGGCCAACAGAACTGCCGGTGCACTAAGTGCAAGGTTTTTACATAGCCGAAGTGCCCAGCTAATTTGGAGCAGTGACATAGTTGGAGAATTTCTTTCCTTAATGTTTCTGGGATGTACAGTTTCTCCCCCTTGTACCAAAGAGCGTCTTTTCTTTTCTGCAACCCCTCCGGCCGCCCACCTCCCTCCCGTTCGGCCTCTAGGGTGATTCGTTCTTTGCTTAGCCCACTCAATTCCTTTTTCCTCTGCGAGCGGGTAGTGACCATAGCCGCCACTTGTGTGGGGGGGATCAGGGAATCTACCACTTCCTCTCTCTGGCTCTCATGCTGTGGGAGCCTGGACAGGGCGTCTGCTAGAAAATTGCGGGTCCCCGGGATGTGCTTCAGGGTGAAGTCGAATCTGGAGAAGAAGCCCGCCCACCTGATTTGCTTTTCACTCAATTTTCTTTTCCCTGTTAGTGCCTCTAGATTTTTGTGGTCCGTCCATATCTCAAAGGGCACCCTGGCTCCCTCCAACCAGGACCTCCAAGTTTTCAGTGCAAACATGACAGCGAAAGCCTCTTTGTCCCACACTGACCAGTTCCTCTGCTCCTCTGAGAACTTTCGCGAAATGTAAGCGCAGGGTCTCAGCTTCCCCTCCTCATCCCTCTGCATGAGAATGGCTCCTACGGCGACATCGGAGGCGTCGCATTGGACCACAAACCCCTTCCGCTCATCTGGGTGGCTTAAGACCGGCTCGCTTGTGAACAGTTGTTTAAGCCGGTCGAAAGCCGCCTGACAAGTCGGTGTCCAATTCAGCCTGGCCCCTGGTCGCTTTGCCTCCTCCCCCCTCCCCTTCGTCTTCAGGAGGTCTGTTAGGGGCAGAGCGATCTGGGCGAACCCTTCAATGAATGTCCTATAGAAATTGGAGAATCCGATGAAACTTTGGAGCTGTCTACGTGTCCTCGGGGGGGCCCACTCTAGAACTGCCTGAACTTTAGCTGGATCCATGGCCAGCCCGTCCCCAGACACCCGGAAGCCCAAATAGTCTAGTTCCGTGCGGTGGAACTCGCATTTAGACAGCTTGGCGTAGAGCTGGTGCTTCAGCAGGGTGGCCAACACTTCCCTCACTAGTTTCACATGGGATTGTTCGTCTTGCGAATAAATAATGATGTCATCAAGGTACACCACCACCCCCTTGTACAGAAATTTCCGCAATACATCATTTATGAAATTCATGAACACCCCAGGTGCCCCTTGCAATCCAAACGGCATGACTAAATATTCAAATTGCCCCATCGGGGTGTTGAACGCCGTTTTCCACTCATCCCCCTCCTTGATGCGCACTCGGAAGTACGCGTCCCGCAGGTCAAGCTTTGTGAAAATCTTCCCCCCCGCCACCGTGCTTAGCAAATCTTTGATGAGGGGGATGGGGTAGGCGTTTGACATGGAAATCGCGTTAATCCCACGAAAATCAGTGCAAAGCCTAAGACTGTGGTCCTTTTTCTTTCTAAACAACACGGGGGCCGCGTGGGGGGCCGTCGCGGGTCTGATGAACCCCCTTTTCAAGTTCAAGTCTAGGAATTTTCGCAGCTCCTTCTTCTCAGCCCACCCCATTTGGTAGAGCTTGGCCCTGGGAAGGCTTTCCCCGGGGATTAGTTCTATCGCGCAGTCTGTGCTCCTGTGGGGGGGTAGCTGGTTGGCCTCCCGCTCACTAAATACTTCCATCAGGTCGCGGTAGGCGTCCGGGACATGGTGCACCTCTTCCACCAGGACGCACGCCCTCTCCCGAGCGGCTGGCGCTCGTGGCCCCCATGCTGCCTGCCAAAGGTGCTGGTTGCAACTTGGGTCGGGAAATCTGATGGTCTGGGCTCTCCAGCGGATGAGGGGCTCGTGCTTCTCCAACCACCCCACTCCCAGGACCACGGGATAGCCACAGGCGGGCGCGATCACAAACGTCTCTGAGTCCCAGTGGTCCTCAATCCCCAGGGGGCACGGCTCAGTCTCTTGCGTGCAGGGTTCCCCCCCCATTACTGACTCATCCATCTGTTCAAAGTGCATGGGGTGGGGCAGTTGTAAGCGTTTCAACCCCAGAGCCTCCACCACCTTGGGGGAAATCAGCTCTCTATTACAGCCCGAGTCTATGAGGGCCCGGATCTGTAGGAACCTTTTTAGCTTTGGGTTCAACAATTTGACCACTATAAAGTACAACCTTCCCGTGGGTCTCACCGTTAGCGGTGCCTCCTCTCGGTCGACCTGCTGGTTGGCACCGTTCAAAGCAGGTCGGCGTCGTTTCCCGCCGGCTCCTCTTCCCACGCCAGCTCGGCCAGCTCCTCTGACAGACGCACCTCCTCCTCTTGTAGGTCGTCTTGCACCAGGAGCGCGCTGCTTTTCGCCGTGTCCTTAGGGCGGCCGGTGGTTTTCTTGGGGCCGGGGGTGCCCGGGCGGGTGGCTCCCTGCGGTGGGGCGGCCCCGGTGGCTGATTGGGGGCAGCCGGAGGCCAGATGGTTGGGGTCCCCACACCGGAAACAACGTCGGGGTCCCCCCGGGGCAGCCACCGCCTGCTTCTTGACTTTAGGTGGCTCAGCCTTCCCGGGGCTTGCTTTCGGCGTTCCCCTGCCGGTGGCCAGTGCTTGGCACAGCATCGCCACTCGTTTCAGGTTGGTCTCCACCTCCCCCATCAGCTGAATCCACCCCACCAGGGTATCGGGGCGGGCTTGCGTGAGCGCTCTATCCAGGATGCTCGGGTTCAGCCCATTGGTGAAGTGCTCGATCTTCATCACCTCGTTCCAGTTCCGAGCCCGGGCGGCGTTGGCCTGGAAGTCGGCCGCGTACTCTCGGATGGATCGGGCCCCTTGCTTCATGTTCCGCAGCGCCGCCAGCGCTCGGGTTTCTTGCAGGGGGTCCTCGTACTGGGTCAGCAGGGCTTGCACGAAAGTGTTTACGAAGTGGAGGACCGGGCTGTTGGTTTCGCATAGGCTCACATACCACTTCTTCGCTGCGCCCCGTAGCTTCTACCCGAGGTAGTCCACGCGGCTCATCTCATCGGGGAATGAGTCCCCCCAGTAGTGCATGTAGCTGTTCGCCTGGATCGCGAAGTAGTTCACTTCCTCCGGGTCCCCGTCGAACGTGGCGTCCAGCTCCCGGCCTCCCCCCAGGTCTCTTTGTCTGACCGGGGCAGGAGGGGGCGCCGCTGGGGCTTGCGGGGCCGCTCCGGGTGGAGGGGCGGCGGGGCCCTGTTGAACCGGGGGTCCCCGCGGACCCGTCGGGGCTGGCTGTTGCTGGCGAGCCCCGGTCGCCCCCAGCGCTCTGCCCAGCTGCGCGGTCAGGGTCTGCATCTGGTCCTTGAGGTCTCTCACCGCCCCGTCGATCTCCCTGCGGACCATCGCGCAAAACGCCTCGTACTCCTCATCGGTCTGGTCCTTGGGGCTCGCCCCTCCGTCATCCGCTCCGCACTCGGCCCCTTCGCTTCCACTCCCGGGGGCTTGCGCCCCCGCGGCTCCGGCGCCTTCGCTCGCCTCGCCCGGGTGGGCGGCGGCGGCCTCAGCCAGTTGGACCCGCTTGGTGTGGCGGGTCATGATTGCCTCCCGTCGGACCGGGGCTTGATCCATCAGCGTAGTGGAGGTCCTTGGCTGGTATTGCCGTGGGGTCACCACCAGCTGAAACTGTGGAGGGGAGGCCGCGGTCCTTCTGGCAGTATGGATGTGCCAGGGTGTCTCGGCCCCCTCCACTCTGGTTGGGAATCCTCCATTCTCCGGAGACTGTTCGGACATCGCCTTTTCAGTTGCCGGAAAGGTTGAACTCCAAGATAGAGGAGTCCTTCAAAATGTCAAGTCGGCTGAATTCAATAACGAGTCTCTTGATAGAGTAACAAGTTTATTGTAATCAGAACTAGAGACCATGGCAGAGATTGAAGGACTGAAATACATATGCACTAATCCAGTATTTAAGGTATGAATCTAAAGGATTCCTATGGGGGGGGCAATCTATGCAACACATCTTCACACTAGGATGCTACTTCTTTCGTTCCCAGGCCGAAGCCTTGACACCCCATACTCCCCACAGAGAACAAGGCTGGGAAGGCGCCACTATCTTGTTCACATGTTAGCATTTCAAAGCAGGTTACACAACAAAGGCCTTTCTAGTGAGGGGGCAGGAAAGTGGGCTAGCAGCCCCCGGTGTACACTGTAAAGTACCCAGACTCCTTTACTTCAGAACCAAACTTAATACAGATATTGAGTAACTCATAGCAGACTTGACAAGCAGTAGGATTAGAACAGATAAAAGGAAGTACTTCTTCAACCAAAGGGTGATTAACATGTGGAATACACTGCCATAGGAGGTGGTGGCGGCTACAAGCATAGACAGCTTCAAGAGGGGAATGGATAAGCATATGGAGCAGAGGTCCATCAGTGGCTATTAGCCACAGCTTATTGTTGGAACTCTCTGTCTGGGGCAGCGATGCTCTGTATTCTTGTTCTGGGGGGAGCACAGTGGGAGGGCTCCTAGCCCATCTGGTGGACCTCGATGGCATTTGGGTTTGGGGGGTTTTTGGCCACTGTGTGACACAGAGTGTTGAACTGGATGGGCCATTGGACTGATCCAACTTGGCTTCTCTTATGTTCTTACGTTCTGTCCTTTCTCCAGTGAGCTCGGAGCAGTAGATACAGGTTCCACCCTTTAGCCTCCCAGAAAATTGTATGGTAGGTAAGGCTGAGAGAGGGTGACTGGCCCAGTAAGCATCACTGCAAAGCAGGTATTTGAACACAGAACTCCCAGATTTCACTCCTACACTCTAAACACTGAAACACGCTGCTGTTACTGTAAGAATTATTTATTTATTTGGCTCTGGAATCTTAAGAAACGAAGTATTCAGGGAAGCAAGTTGCTCTCTCACAGGCAGCAAAATCATTAGATACAAGCTCCAGCATCAGAGGAGAAGACAACCTTGCTGCTGGCCACATCATCACAAGCTAAAATGATTAGCAAGGGATTGAAGCCTTCAATTAATTTGAGTTCTTCATGCATATGATTACAATGCCTTCTCAGAAAGAGATGGTGCCTGCATTTTTTCCTACCTTTCCAGACAATTCAAAATAACCATCCTCTTCCAGATTTTACAAGAACTTGCCAGAATGATGAATGATTTCATCTCTCCCTATCGCAACAATGCAAAAAGTTGCAACGTAAGCATGTACCCTGGCAAGATGGGCGGACTATCAGGAACTAGACTGATAGTGTGTGGCAGTTACATATTTTTATAGCTTTCCATAGCTCCTGCAAAGTAAAAAGGCAACCAGAGGTAGTGGGAGGCACTGAGGTGTCAAAAGGCTGCATACAGAGCTACCTTTTTAAGATCATGTGATAGAAAGTACAACTCAAGAAAGCATTTACATAGCTTCAAATTTCTAGTTTAAGCAGACTATGTTTGTAATGTATTTTTAAATAATGCTTTAAGTTTATGAATGCTTTCATAAATTGCTTCATGTTTGTGTTGTTTGATTTGCATCATTTGAGACCATAAGTGGCTCAGCTGCATTAGAGGAAGGTGCTTGGAGCTGGGACAGAACTGCTGGTAAGGTGAGTGTTGATTTGCTTTTCTAAAACTATTTAGTGGCAGATTCCAGATTCTTATCTATCATATCTCTGATCATACAAAACCAAATCTATGTATCTTTAATCTACATAAAGCAACAGAAGGAAGGAAAAAAAGAAGAGAAAGAAAGGTTCAAATTCTGGTCTTCAGTACTAGCTTATTAACCAAATGGTTTCAATATGTAGCAACAGCAGCTACATCTCTATCTAATTTACAAAGGAATCTCAAGGCTAAACAAGAATAAAAGAAGCTTCTCATTAACCATGAAAGGTTTCTGAGTTAGATGGTTATGATACTCATGTCTTATTAGCAAATGTTGATAATTTTAGGCGTATACTTGAACAGTTAGCTCTCTTTAATAAACAAAAAGGATGGGTTACAAAAAAAAAAGAAAAAGTAAGCAAGGAAGGAGAAGAAAAAAACCACAAACCCATGGAATGCTGTTTTTACAGCACCCTTCATCTCAGAAGGCACTAGTAATTCCCAATTGCTTCCACAACTTCACACTAAATAGAGAGGGGAACCTTGATCATCTCACTCCCATCAAATTGCACTCATTTACTTCCCTGGAAAGCAAAGAAAAAAAAGCTCTTAGTGGATTAATTCATTGGCAGCCGTCTCCATGCGTGGGATTGAACAAAGGGCACCTCCTCACCAACCATTCAAGAAAAAGCAAAACCATTCAAGGTATGTACACACTTTCCTTTTAAATGTATGTGTGTACGTAATTCTAGCTACAATAGTCCAAATGCTAATTAAACAGTTTAACCTTTTAGCCTTACATTAGCGTATATTCAAATTTTCAAAAGTTTTATGAGTTGTTACAATCATTAAAACCTCTCTTTTTTAGCAACAGATTGTTAAACTTCATTATGATTTTGAGCTTTGCAGAAAATCACACCAAACCAAAACAAGCTGCCCATTCAATTTGAAAAAATAAAAAACCAAATAATCCTGCTTTAGGTTTGAAGAATCCCTCAAAAAGGGGGGGGGGGTCAAAATTAAGTCCCATAATATTGTGCCCGTTGGAGAATAGTCTTATAATCTCTTCTTATAGTTTGAATAAAAATGAAGATCCCGTAGTTCGAAAATAAGAATATCCATTCCAAGATGTTATGCCAGATCCATAATATTATGCTCATGTCCATCCACTCTATGGTAAGAGTTTATATTCTCTTCTTCTTAAAAGCCTTCCAAGTCATAATCGTTGTTGGACTTGCTCTGAGGTTGTAGATTTAATTTAATTCGACTTAGCTCCAAAGCTTTTTGTAAAAATGCTCAGCAATGAAAGGGAAAAACCAGTTGATTTAATTGAGTCAACTGGTTTTTCTTTTCATTGCTGAGTATTTTTACAAAAAGCTTTGGAGTCAAATCGAAGTTACTCTCCCCCTTTCTTTGTCTCAGTGAACTGTAGGTTTTGTTTCTCCTGTACAAATGCATAAGCTGCATCCATTTTAAAATCAGGCAAAGCAATCTCAGGCAGTTGTCTTTTCACTTTTGCCCACTTCTGAGGCAGATTTTGTGCTCCTTTGATACCTCTGTTCTTGTATATTTTCCATATTTTCCAGTTCTTTACAATTCTCCAAGAATTTTCCCATCTGTTCCTTTACCAATTCTGCTAAAAGACCAAGTCCCTGCCTTATGCAGAGTATAGTAGCCATAACATCTTTTGAATTATTCATCTCTTCCCTGCTGTTATAATCAGTATGATAGTAGAAATCAGAGAATAGGTTCAGAGTGCCAGGTTGAAAATCCAGAAATCCAGCTTTTCGCATATAAAGTCACATTCCACCTTTGATCAAGCTTTGTATAGTATGTTGGTAGTCCAATTGTCACTTATTTAATTTTAAACCAGATCTATCCACAAGTATATATTCAGTCCAATTCCTTTTACTTGAAATAAAGACAATTGTTATAAGCTTGTTCTTTTAATTTTACAAGCCTCTCTTATGTGTGTGTGGGGGTGTCTTTTAGCCTCCTCCCCCTCTTTTTGAACAGTCAAATTTGTTTTTTTATAATAGGTTACATTCCAAAGTGAACTAACTTGCAAGGTATAGTTCTTTAGTTGAAGTAGAAAGACAATTAGAAGAAAGTATTTTGTTACCGGTAGACACAGCTAGTGCCATACAAAATGGTGATTGTTGCAGTGAGGCTTCAGGATGGAAAAAGAACCAGGCTTTGCCTGCCGACGAAATCCCTGGGAATGTTGTTTCCCATGCTGACAGGGCTCTCCCTCCTGGGGTTCCCTCGGGTATCTGGGCTTCCCAGACCCCCTCAATCTGATCAATTCTGGGAGTTCGCAAGAGCTGCGATTCCCCCTGCCTTGCTGAGCTGATGCTGGAACAGGAAGTCATCTTTTGTATTTCTTCATGGATCCTTATCCAATATTTTTTGCCTTAGTTGCAAGACATATGATAAAATGTTGAATCTGTACTCTTGCATTTCCAACTTCTGGCACTGTAGCTGTTGGTAACTTTTGCAATTTCTTTGAGAACATTTTATATCAGTTCTTCCTTAGGGTTTGGGATTCAGTAAACTTTATTTCTTTTATCCATAAGTTGTCTCTCTGGTTCATTGAAATATTTTCTCCAAAGTTCTTCATCTATTTGATAATACAGTCCTTCACTTGTTCTGTTTCTGTTTCATATTGCAATAACATTTTATGTTTTTCATAATAGATGTCTTAGGTCACTTGTGATCAATTGTTCATAAGCCATTTTCTGTCTTAGATGGCCACCTTTTTTGCTATTAATTTTTTTAGGTATAAATCCATTTATTGGTTGCTAATTAAAGTACATCAAATGCATAATAAAGCCAAAGTACAGCCAAAAAAGAAAAAGAAATTGCCTACTCTAAGCATAAATAGGGTGCATCACAAAACAATAAATCAAACTGAGAAAGCAATAGGTTTCTTTTGATACATTTTAGCCCTAGACAGGATAAAACTAAAAATGACAGGTATTCTTCATGGGTTAATGAGGAAGAGGCACAGAGAGACCAAATTTCCAATTTAGGAAGGGCTCCCATTTTCTTAGTATCTATTTTATTCTCCCGAGTTGTAGGGAAGGACTATGGGAATCCGCTACTTTGTCTAGAAGGAAATACCCCCACAGTTTTGATGTCCAAGTTTGTATGGATGGAGATTCAGTCGTTTTCCATTTTAGTGCAATAGCATATTTCACAGCAATAAACATTAGAGAAAAGCGTTTCCACTGTGGAGTAGAGACTTTATATTCATCCCAGATATTTAAGAGAATTAACTGGGGAGAAAGTGGTGCTACCTGTCCAGTGAGCCTTGTGATTCAAAGGTTCTAGGAAAAAAGCCCAAAGGAAAAACCCCACAGACATAAATGCTCACAGGAAAAAAAGCCCCCATGGAAACATGCCCCCATGGGGGGGGGGGACCCACATGGAAAAAAGCCTGTACTGAAAGAAGTCCATATGGAAAGAAGCCCACATGGAATAGGGTTGCCAAGTCCAATTCAAAAAATATCTGGGAACTTTCGGGATGGAGCCAGGAGACTTTGGAGGTGGAGCCAGGAGCAAGGTTGTGACAAGCACAATTGAACTCCAAGGAAGTTCTGGCCATCACATCTAAAGGGACCACACTCCTTTTAAATGCCTTCCCTCCATAGGAAATAATGAAGGATAGGGGCACCTTCTTTTGGGGCTCATAGAATTGGACGCCCTGGTCCAATCCTTTTGAAACTTAGAGGGTATTTGGGGGAGAGGCACTGGATGCTATGCTGCAAATTTGGTGCATCTACCTCAAAAAACAGCTCCCCCCCTGAGCCCAAGATACTAGTGGATTAATTCTCCATTATACCATAATGGATCTTTCTTGCTTCTCTCCTTCCACAGCAGCCTACTGATATTCATGAAATGCTGTGCAGGGGAAATGGGGAGCCCCAAGGAATGACATAAAAATGGTCTACATCTAGAAGAGGATATTGTTGGAAATTGCCAAATTAGTCTTGATCCAACCCCTAGTGCAGGAGTGGCCAATGGTAGCTCTCCAGATTTTTTTTGCCTACAACTCCCATCAGCCCCAGCCATTGGCCATGCTGGCTGGGGCTGATAGGAGTTGTAGGCAAAAAACATCTGGAGAGCTACCGTTGGCCATCCCTGCTTTAATACACAAAGAAGGGAATGATCAATTATTACCACAATCTTATAGACCAATTTCATTGCTAAACATATGTTACAAGGTTTTTGCAACAATCATCACAGAGAGACTAAGAAAATGTATTCCAGAAATAGTTCATTAAGATAAAACAAGATTTGTTCTGGAAAGATATATGAAGGACAACATCACATACTTCTTAAAACAGGGGGGAGAGGGGATAGCCCTGGTGAGTGCCTCTGGTAGGATAAAAATAATCAGATAAAATGCCATTGATTTAAAGCCTGTAAGACCTACCTCTTCAAAATAGCCTTCAACTAATGCCAAGCCAAGAAAGTGCCGCTGGATTTTAGCTACTGAACCTTACTGAAGATTTAATGTTTACAGCACCATAATGTTAATTTTAATATAACTTGTAAATTGTTTTAATGATGATTTTATAAGTATAACTGTTGTTGTATATTGTATTCTTATGTTGTGAGCCGCCCTGAGCCTGCCCTGGCGGGCAGGGCAGGATACAAATAAAAAGTATTATTAGTATTATTATTAGTATTATTATTATTATTATTATTATTATTATTATTATTATTATTATTATTATTATTATTATTATAAGTTTGGCTCTGAGAGAGGTGTATATTGATTTTTTAATTGCAGTGAGAATTTTTTCACTAAAACCCCTTGCTTTAAGATGATTAAATAAATAATTTATTTATATGGAATCGGCTTTTTCTAGGTCCAATGAGAGTAGAACAAATTCTGTTTTTTGTGTACTGCAGTGGTTGATAATATTTAAAGTTTTGTGAATGTTATCCTTTATGTTTCTTTAGGGATGAACCCGGCCTGGTCACTATGGATGTAGTGAGATATGAAGAGATTAGTTGATGTGTGAGAATAGATGAGAAAATCTTAAAATCTAAATTTAAAAGGCTTATTGGCCTATAGGCCTTCATATCTGCTGGGCCGTGACCAGGTTTGGGGATGACTACTGTAACAAATTCAGGTTTTTGGAAGTATGCCATTGTTGAGAACATCATTACAAACCCTCATTAGGTATTTTGAAAAAAATATAGCCTTATAGAACTCCCTTGGGAGACTTTCAGTCACTGGAAATTTTCCATTTTCTGGTCATTTGATTGCACTAGGATGTCTTGTTCAGAGATGGGCGCATCAAGTGATTCCTTATGAGCTGTACTCAAATGTGGAAGTTTTTTTATGGAATTCAAAAACTGATTAATTGAATCAAAGCTAGGATTAGTTGATTTATATAATGAATTATTAAAATTATAAAATTGATTTCAAATTTATGAATTAATTGTGTATTTATCACTGTTATTATCTTGAATTGTATGGGTTTAAGGAAAGTCTTGCGATTAATTTTTTGAGCCAAGTTGTGAATAGAATAGGGGCTTCTCACTGAGTGTTTGAATTTAAAGATTCTTTTTTAAGATTGACCAGTTCAAGGACTTCTAAAGGCTTTCTCTGGATATTAAGTTTCTATAAGACTTTAGGGCAACGTTTGCTGGTGGAGGACTTCAAAGTGCTTTATTTTTGATAAAATCTGTGATCTTAGGAGATTCTGTTGTTTATTATAGTGAGATGAAATTGATATAAAGTGTCCTCGGACGACTGGTTTCATTGTATCCCAAAGTGTGGCATTAGAAAATTCATCATAGTTATTATCTTGGAAATAGTGCAATAAGGCAGATTCAATTTTGGTTTTGATCAGATCATGGGAAAGAAGAGCTGAGTTTAGGGCCCATTGCTTTGGGGTCTTAAAAGAGTCAGACCATAAAATTTTTGAACTGACCCAAGCATGGTCGAAGTAGATTTTGGAGCCGATTTCAGATGTAAGGACCTTGGCTTTGAAATTTGAGAAACCCAGGAGAAAGTAAATTCTGGTGTGTACTTGAAATCATGGCAAAAAATATGAGTAGTCTCTGACAGATGGTTTACAAGACCTCCGAATATAAAAAAACTGAAATTTATTCAAGATGGAGTGAAGTTTTGTATACAGTGAAAACTTAGTTTTCTTTACTATGTGTTTTTTTGGGTTGGACCTATCTAGGGTTTGGTCAATTATATAGTTCAAGTCAGCACCTATTAAAATGCTGCTCTCTGCTAAGGCTGTTAAATGAGTAAAGCCATCAGATATGAATGGTACCTGTTGATCATTCAGGGCATATATGGATGCTATTGTAGTTAGTTGGCCTCTGATAATTCCTTTAATGAACATATGCCCTAGGGTCATATTAAGAATCTAAGAGTGAAAAGGAACAACTGTTTCAGATTATGATGGTGATTCCTCTTGCCTTGCTTGTGCCAGGTGCCTGAAACTGGTGTAAAAAGTGTTTAGATTTAAAGGTAGTATGGGTAGGTATTTTTAAAAGGGTCTCTTGAAGACAAATGATGTCAGGGTTAATATTTAAGATTGCTGACTCAAAGCATTTTCTCTTGATGGGGTTGTTTAATCCTCTGCAGTTAACTGTGAGAAGGTGAGGAATAAAGGCAGTATTACAGAGAAAACTAGAGAGAAAAGTTGGTCTGAAAAACCAAAAAGTGGCAATCTTGCTTATTCTCTGAATAATCATAAAAAGAAAAGAGAAAACCTAAAAAAAAAACAACTGAAAAAAATTACTAAAGAATTCTCAGTCAGTACGGACTTGGGAGGAGACCCACGTCTCATAACAAAATTGGCATATAGTAGCCAAAAAATTATCTTGAACATTACCAGAAAGCATGCTATTGCAAAGAGCTGTAGTCAGAGGCTACCTATTCCCTTTGCCCACCTGCCAGTGCATTTAGAATTAACTCGTAGTGTGGTTGAGCATGGAAAATAAAAGAGAAAAAAAAATATGTTTAAATGTCACCCTTCCTGTCCTTCTTGCAATCAGTTCCAATTTTATTTTATTTTGTTTTATTTATTTTATTGAATTTATATCCTGCCCTCCGAGTCGAAGCAGGCTCATTCAATAAACTCAATGACAGTCCATCAATGATCAGGGATGTTGCTTTTCAAATGTTTCTGATTACTGGGATAGCAGATATGACTATATACCGTACTTCTAGGGAGGATTGGTGTCACTAGGGTTGCCAACTTCCAGGTGGGGGGCTGGAGATCTCCCGCTATTATAACTGATCTCCAAGTGACAGAGATCAGTTCCTCTGGAGAAAAGGGCCATGTTGGAAGGTGGACCCTATGGCATTATACCCCACTGATGTCCCTCCCCTTCCCAAACTCCACGCTTCTCAGATTCCATCACCCAAATCTCTGGGTATTCCCCATCCCAGAGCTGGCAACCCTGCATCACACTTACAGGCTGGCTATCACAAGGGCAAGCCCAGAGCAGTTGCTCTCCCCCTCTGTGCATTGCCTACTGTAAGGAGCTCTCATGTGCAGAAGGCTGCAGCTGATTAGTGTTCAGTGGAAGGAGGTATGAAGGTGGAGTGTGCAACCTCCCCCCAGCCCACCCCCCCCCCCAGGATTTGTGAAAAGGGCATGAATGTCCGAAAGTATCCACAATTCACATATTACTGATCTCCATTGTCTTTGGATCTATCTTTTAAATACAAACTTAATCTTTTCATATGTGGTTGTTAAGAATTCTGCAAAACTGAAGTCTGGATGAAAATAAAAGCAATTTTCCAGAACGCCTTCAAAATTAATGGCACAACGCCATCTTCGAGTTGCAGAACTGAGGCTAGCCATGAAGGGACAAATGATATGAGTCTGGTGTTTCCCTCCACTGTTTCCTTGAATCCACGGAATTTGACGAATCTCTCATGGAGCTTTTGTTCCAGCAGTAAATTTTTTCAGTGGCCCAGTCTTCATGTTTTTGAAGAGATTGTATGCTTTCTTGGTTTGCAATGCTGTTTTTGAGAGCTTCGTCTGCTGTTTCAGTCACTTTTTGAAGAGACGATTGAATGATGTTAAGTTGTTTAGACATTGGTTTTAAGAACTAGTCAATCTGAGCAATTTTGTTAAGTATGTCTTCTTTAAAGGTGATAAGAACATCAGACATGCCTTTCTTGGATGGTGAGGCTTGACTGAGCTCCATTTCTTCAGCTTTGGCAGACATGTTGTTTGAAGGGCCTGTTAACTGAACAGTTTTCTTCGAAGCATTGTCGGAAGTGAGATTGGCTCTTATGGCAGATTTTTTTCAGTGACTGTTTTCATTCCCCCAGACTTGCGGAGTTTGGGCCATGATCATGGCAGTCAGGAAGGCGATGTCAAAAGCCGGTTGGGTTCAGGGCGATGGGAATTCCACTATTCTGCATCCACCATCTTGGCAGCCAATGCCTCCCATAGGACCTATTTTGATCCTATTTGCAGACCAGGTAAAAGTCTAGAGGAATGACCCTGTGAGATGTTGAGAAAGAAGGCTGCCTGCATCACCTTGTCCAACATATCAGACTAATTCTTCAAGGGAGGAAGGGTTCAGGCTTAACACCCTAGAAACGTAACATTGTTTTTCTTTTACATACGCTGAGCCTAGTGCAGCCTATGTTCAGTTTAAAGCTACTTTCAGTTCTGTTTTGCCTTTTTAATACTCTACACTTATTGCTCACATGTGAGCACTGATAGCACTGAAGAAAAGTAATCTCAGTGTAATCATACTACGATCACATCATGATTCTGGGGATGCATTATATTAGCATGAAAAACTGCAATAAAAGCACATGTTCCACTGACTGAAATTAATTTTATTCTCCTAGTTGAATTGGAATCAAGGACCCATGAGCATAGATCAGACTTCTGGAACCATAAATGGAATGGGACAGGGATCTTTCATTCATCCATAGGCAGTGTGGGTCTGACAGATTAACAGAGAATATCATCATGCTATATCCCTAGTTTGAGGGAAATGAATTCTTTTTCAACAAAAATGTATGTGTGTAGAAATAACTGGATCCTGGCTGAGCATTAACTATATTCCCCATGTACTCATGAAAGTCATCCCCATTCTATAAGCCCTTCGAAATACTGGTCTGAAAACTGATCACAGAATTTGCACTGTGGACAATTTAAGCTCATGCTGGCCCTCTAGTTTCATCAGGTTTTCACAGACGACTATGGCTTAAGAAGTACTCAACCATTACATAAAGCTGACTTTTCAATCAAACAACTTTTCCTTAAAAACTCTGCTCCCGATATGGGAGGAAAACTGTTTAATTACATCCTTCATTGCACTTCAGAATAGCAACAGGCCTTTGTTAATCACTATAGCAAGCCCTCAAATATACCACTGAGATCCATGATTGCCATCTTAAGATGAATTAAATTCAGAAGAAAAAGAATTTCAATTCACACAGGGCCTCTTTTTTTGTGACGTGTTTCTAATAAAGTCCAACTAAGAACAACAGTCTTGTGCTATCTTAAAGACCAACAGGTTTATTATGGCATAAGCTCACTTTTATGAAATGCATGGAGTGTTGTCCTGTATAAACAGGATACAGAATATAAACAGCGGGTTCATGGAATGCAGGGGAGAAGGGTAAGCCTGTAGATTTTCTATGCCGAGCTGAAATCAATTCAAGATAAAAATGGAGTGTTCTGTTCCCAGCAGCAGCCACTGGTGATAATGTTTTCTTTTTGTGCTATGCTGTTTTTTGACACCTGCAGCGAGAAAGGAACCCACCATCAAATTAAGCCCAAACTGAATAAAAGTTAATTTGCAAATATAGTTTACTTCAGCAATTTCCCAGTGTAACCTCCTTTTGAAATATCTTTTGCTGTGGTAAAGAATCTTTCAGATCAGCACCGCTATGTTCAGAACATTAAAATATCCTCCCTCTAGTTTCTGAGTGTCCACATTGTTAATATGAGGGGCCTTTTTGTTGTTATTTATTCACTTGTCAAGGCAGTGTCTCATCTGTCCTATGCAGACATAAAAATCCATTGTTAATTTAATTCCTGTGAAATATCAAAGGGAATGAGGAAAGTCAAGGGGGGGGGGGAACTATTGTGAACCAGCAATCAATGGAGCTAAAAATACATTATGCTTATGTTCTTATGGTACCAGTAGTAATGGAATTGGATCCAGCAAGCTTATCCAATTCTTCCCTGTACCACAGCCCTATCCCACATGGGTTTTATATATTAAAGACTTATAAATTCTTACTGTAGCCAATGCCAGGTGATCAAAGATGACGCCATGACCTTGATAACGCAGGCTAGCTCAATCTCATCAGACTTTGGAAGCTAAGCAGAGTCACTCATGGTTGGTAAGAACATAAGAGAAGCCATGCTGGATCAGCCAATGGGCCATCCAGTCCAACATTGTGTCACACAGTGGCCAAAAAAAAACCCAGGTGCCATCAGGGGGGTGAGAACACTAGAAGCCCTCCCACTGTGCTCCCCCAAGCACCAAGAATACAAAGCATCACTGTCCCAGACAGAGAGTTCCAACAATATGCTGTGGCTAATAGCCACTGATGGACCTCTGCTCCATATGTTTATCCAACCCTCTCTTGAAGCTGTCTATGCTTGCAGCTGCCAGCACCTCCTGTGGCAGTGAATTCCATGTATTAATCACCCTTTGGGTGAAGAAGTACTTCCTTTTATCAGTTCTAACCTGATGGCTCAGTAATTTCATTGCATGTTCACAAGTTCTCGTATTGTGAGAAACGGGGGAAAGTACTTCTTTCTCTACCTTCTCTATTCCCAGGGCCAGTGTGTGGGAGTCAGTGAAGTAGGTGGCCACCTGGGGCGTCACCTTGCAGCAGGGTCGGTGGACAGGGGTGGACACCCACTCTCTGGCCCTGCTCATGCTGACCTGAACACGCAGCTCAGCCTGTTCCTTGCCTGGCCCTCTCCCGTTTAGCAAGAGAACGGGAGAGGGCTCGAGCATGAGCCTGCCTTCCTTAGGTGGCGGGGCCTTGGAGGACCAAGCCAGGCCTACCCCCCAGCACAGTGGGCTTCAGCCCACCTACAGCCTGCGGGGCGAGGGGAGGGGGCTGCCAAGCCACCCAGCCCTGGTGTACCTGACCGTTGGTGGGGGCAGTAGGGTGTAGCTGGCTGGCCAAGGGACTGAGTATTCGCACGATGCACATGGCATGATGACATCACTTCTGGTGATGTCATCGTGCCACATGCACAAAGCATGCATGAGAAGACCCTGAGAAGGGGTGGAGGTGCAGGGTTCTGCCTGGGGTGCCAGAACCCCTAGCCCTGGATCTGTCTATCCCATGCATAATCTTGTAAACCTGTATCATGTCACCCCTCAGTCAACGTTTCTCCAAGCTGAAGAGCCCCAAGCGTTTTAACCTTTCTTCATAGGGTAAGTGTTCTAACCCTTTAATCATTCTAGTTGCCCTTTTCTGCACATTTTCCAATGCTATAATATCCTTTTTGAGATGCAGTGACCAGAATTGTACGCAGTATTCCAAATGAGGCCACATCATCGATTTATACATGGTCATTATGATACTGGCTGATTCGTTTTCAATTCCCTTCCTAATAATCTCCAGCATAGCACTGGCCTTTTGTATTGCATTTGCACACTGTGTCGACATTTTCAGTGAGTTTTCTACCATGATCACAAGAGATCTCTCTTGCCCAGTCTCCACCAGGTCACACCCCATGTACTTGGATGGGAGACTACCAAGAATGTCTATGGTGGCAACATGGTGGTAGGCAATGACAAACCACCTGTGAATTTCACTTGAAACCCTTACAGATATAAGCCAACTGCAACTTGATGACACATAAGAACATAAGAAAAGCCATTTTGGATAAGGCCAGTGATCCAATCAGTCTAACACTCTGTGTCACACAGTGGCCGAAATCCAGATGCTATCAGGAGGTCAATCAGAACTCCAGTATCCCTCCTACTGTTGCCCTTCAAGGTACAGTGACCAACCCCTGTGGTACACCACTGCTGACCATCTTCCATTGTTTCCTGTTAATTAACGTGTTTTTAATCCACAAGGGGACTTGCCCTCTTATTCCAAGAATGCTTAGATTACTTAGAAGCCCTGGATGAGGAACTTTCATAAAAAGCTTTCTGAAAGTATAGGTAAAGGACATCTACGGGGTCACCCTTTTCCATATGTTTGGTTACCCTCTCAAAGAATTCTAAAAGTTTAGAGAGAGAAAATCTTCCCTTACAGAATCAATGCTGATTCTTCCTCAGTAGCTTTTGTTCATCAATATGCCTACTAATTCTATCTTTAATAACGAAGTTCACCAACTTACCCAGTATTGGCATTAGACTGATCAGCCTGTAATTTCCCAGGTCTCCCCTGGAACCTTTTTTAAAAGTAGAGGTTACATTACCTACCTTCCAGTCCTCAGGAATGGAGGCAGATTTTAGTGATAGTTTGCATATTTTTGTCAGGCGATCCACAAGTTCACATTTGAGCTCTTGGTTCTATGCTATCTGGGCCTGCTCATCTGTCTGGTTTTTTTATTTGTCCATCAGTTGTAGGATCTCATCATCTGAATCCAACCCAAGTCTTTCAGCACCCCTCCTAGAATCAGTGGTTTTGGAATGGGCAAGCACCTCCAATCTTTAACAGTAAAGATATAGGCAAAAAATGCATTCAGCTTCTCTGCCGTTCCCCTATATTCCTTTAGTAATCCTTTCAACTAGGGTTGCCAGGTCAGACTCAGGAAATATCTGAGGACTTTGGGGGTGGAGCCAGGAGACTTTGGGGTCTAGGGTTGCCAGGTCAGAGTCAAGAAATATCTGGGGACTTTGGGGGTGGAGCCAGGAGACTTTGTGGTCTAGAGTTGCCAGGTCAGACTCAGGAAATATCTGGGGACTTTGGGGGTGGTATCAGGAGACTTTTGTGATGTCATGCCTTGTGATATCACTTCCAAATCAAAAGTCGATGGCATTTCCACGCCTTCCAATGATATCACTTCCAGCACACTGTACCTCAAAAAAATCACCTCTCCCTGGGGTCAGGACAGTCAGGAAGAGACCTCCAGGGTCATGCATTCTAATAGAAACAAACAAGTATTCATGTTAGGCCCTAGAAAAAGATCACCAGACAATGTAGTCCTTCACATTCAGAAGACAGGCTTTATCGGCATATATAAAAATCTAAAATAGAGAGCTGGCCAGGTTACAGATTCACACAATGCAAAATATACAACAGAAAGTCCAAAGAACCTGAGGCAGAATACTCCACCAAAACCTACAAAAATCACAAACACACCTTCTTCGTGCAAAAGAGTCCCAATCATCTTTTTTAAAAATTGTGGCTAGGATCCAGAGAGCTAAGTTACACATCTGCAAGTGCTTTTTTATGCTCCCTTTAAAAGCCGCCTACCTGAGCTCACCCCCCAAACCTCCAGGTGTATTCCATCTCAAAGCTGACAACACGACCACAACTGCTGCTTTCAACAGCCCCTTGAAATCTCAGCAATCCTTTTTCCTCATGAAATGTTGAGAACTCCCAGGCTTGCATCCATTCATTACAATTCTCAGTATGTTATTTTCTACCTGCCGGGTATGTTATTTCCTACATACAGAGGGACATTCATTCATGTGCACCCTCATCTGTAGTCTACAGTGAGTCTAACACAGGTTAACTGCCTAACCCACCACTTGTGAGAGTGACTTAAATTCTGCACCCTGAAAAGCTTGATTTTGGAGCCTAACCTGGTGGATGATAACAAACTCCTAGAGTTAAGCTTCCTTTTAGTCCCAGTATTTCCACCCATAGCATTTCTGTAACTGAATCTATTCCTCTTACCTTTTCAATCTTATTGGACTGAATACCCTTTCTGACATACAGAGCCAGTCCACCTTCAACCCTTTCCTCCCTATCATTCTGATACAATTTACAACCAGGAATCACTGTATCCCATTGATTATCTTCATCCCACCAAATTTCTGAAAAGCCCACAGTGTCTATGTTCCTCTCTGATACCAAGCGTTCCAGCTCTCCTGTTTTACCTCAGACACGTCTAGCATTTGCATATAAACTTCTATAATTTCCCAGACAAAAGCTGCAACCTTCTTCCTGTGCCTCTAGTTTCAATACCTCTTTATATTAAAGTACATTTAAAGCCATTCCTCATTCTAATAGTCTTTGTCTGTGAGCCAATATAAGTTCTCTAAGGAGATGCAAGTACAGGGCTGGGGTGCTAGTCTCAATTTAGAGAGGGTGGGGAATATACAGGATTTTATTAAAGATAACCCATGAATAAATATATATCAGTGAATCTCTATAAAGTATTGGCATCTGAGTTGTCAGTTAACAGAAGAGGAGGATAAACAAGACAAAAATCCTTTCTCAAGATTAAAGAATTCAATAGCTAAAGACAGATTCTAACGTCATTCATCTCAGTGGGAGTTTTATCCCTGACTTTGATGAGACCAGGATGTTACCCCTGGTAAAATCCTTATCAAGCTCTCTGAAGGCTTCTTTTGATTCTGTTTGGTTTACTACTAAATAAATCATGGCTAAGGTTTCCTGTTCCGGCTTAAGCTCAGCAAGGCGGGCGAATTGCAGCTCTTGCGAACTCCCCGAATTGATCAGATTGAGGGGGTCTGGGAAGCCCAGATACCCGAGGGGACCCCTGGAGGGGGAGCCGTGTCAGCATGGGAAACAACATTCCCAGGGATTTTGTCAGTGGGCGAAGCCTGGTTCTTTGTCTATTTTGAAGCCTCACTGCGATAATCGCCATTTTGTATGGCACTAGCTGTGCCTACCGGTAACAAAATACTTTCTTCTAATCGTCTTTCTACTTCAACTAACAAACTATACCTTGCAAGTAAGTTCACGCTGGAATGTAACCTATCAGCTGAAGTCCTATTATAAAACCAAATTTGACTGTTCAAAAGAGGGGGAGGAAGCTAAAAGACCCCCCCTTACAAGAGAGGCTTCTAAAATTAAAAGAACAAGCTTATAACAATTATCTTTATTTCAAGTAAAAGGAATTGGACTGAATATATAGTTGTGGATAGATCTGGTTTAAAATTAAATAAGTGACAATTGAACTACCAACATACTATACAAAGCTTGATCAAAGGTGGAATGTGACTTTATATGAGAAAAGCTGGATTTCTGGATTTTCAACCTGGCACTCTGAACCTATTCTCTGATTTCTACTATCATACTGATTATAACAGCAGGGAAGAGATGAATAATTCAAAAGATGTTATGGCTACTATACTCTCCATAAGGCAGGGACTTGGTATTTTAGCAGAATTGGTAAAGGAACAGACAGGAAAATTCCTGGAGAATTGTAAAGAAATGGAAAATATGGAAAATATAAAAATATGGACAATATAATAACAGAGGTATCAAGGAGCACAAAATCTGCCTGAGAAGTGGGCGAAAGTGAAACGACAATTGTCTGAGATTGCCTTGCCTGATTTAAAAATGACTGCAGTTTATGCACTTATGCAGGAAAAACGAAACCTACAGTTCACTGAGACAAAGAAAAGGGGGAATAACATCGATTCGGCTCCAAAGCTTTTTGTAAAAATGCTCAGCAATGAAAGGGAAAAATCAGTCAACTCAGTTAAAATCTACACTCAGACCTAGTCCAACAACAAGGATTATGACTTGGAAGGCTTTCAGGAAGAAGAGAATATAAACTCTTACCATACAGTGGCTTGACATGAGCATAATATTATGGATCTGACATAACATCTTGGAATGGATATTCTGATTTTCGAACTAGGGGATCTTCATTTTTACTCAAACTATAAGAAGAGATTATAAGACTATTCTCTAATAGGCACAATATTATGGGACTTAATTTTGAAACCCCCCCCCCCTTTTTGAGGGATTCTTCAAACCTAAAGCAGGATTATTTGCTTTTTGATTTTCAAATTGAATGGGCAGCTTGTTTTGGTTTGGTGTGATTTTCTGCAAAGCTCAAAATCATAATGAAGTTTAACAATCTGTTTCTAAAAAAGAGGGGTTTCAATGACTAACCACTTGTAAAACTTTTGAAAATTTAAATATACATTAATGTAAATTAATCTGTTTAATTAGTATTTGGACTATTGTAGCTAGAATTACATACACAGATACATATATATAAGGAAAGTGTGTACATACCTTGAATGTTTTTGCTTTTTCTTGAATGGTTGGTGAGAAGGTGCTCTTTGTTCATTCCCATGCATGGAGATGTCTGCCAATGAATTAATTCACTAAGAGTTTTTTTCTTTGCTTTTGAGGGAAGTAAATGAGTACAATTTGATGGGGTGAGATGAATGATGATGATATTGGATTTATATCTTCCCTTTATAGAATCTTCCCTATAGATCAAGGTTCCCCTTTCTGTTTAGTGTGAAGTTGTGGAAGCAATTAGGAATGGCTAGCGCCTTCTGAGATGAGGGCTGCTGTAAAAACAGCATTCTGTGGGTGTGAGTTTTTTCTTCTTCTTCTCTCTTGCTTAACTTTTCTCTTTTCTTTTTGAAAAACCATCCTTTTTGTTTATTAAAGAGAGCTAACTGTTCAAGTAGATGCCTAAAATTATCAACATTTGCTAATAAGACATGAGTATCATAACTGTACCCATCTAACTCAGAAGCCTTTCATGGTTAATGAGAAGCTTGTTTTATTCTTGTTTAGCCTTGAGATTCCTTTGTAAATTAGATAGAGATGTAGCTGCTGTTGCTACATATTGAAACCACTTGGTTAATAAGCTAGTACTGAAGACCAGAATTTGAACCTTTCTTTCTCTTTTTTTCCCCTTCCTTCTGTTGCTTTATGTAGATTAAAGGTTCATAGATTTGGTTTTGCATGATCACAGATATGATAGATAAGAATCTGGAATCTGCCACTAAATAGTTGGTAAAACAGGAGGATTTTACAGTAATATCAAAAGATCGTAAAATACTTGTAGACTCTAAAGGTAATATCTATTTATTAATTTTGAGTATTTGCAGGTATAATTAATTATATTTTTTTCTTTTGTTCTTCTTGATGTAGTAATAACTGTAATCTATTATTTTATTTTCTGTATTCTATCCCTGATCCTTTCCCCAATTCCCTAATTTTCCCTGGTTAGCCCTGTCGGTGCGGTAGTTAGCAGAGTGAGCTTCGTGACGTGCCTGACACTGAGCTCCAGGAAAGAAATCAGCCAGACACCTGCAGCTAGTGCCAAAGTTGTGTATTTACAGAGTATACAGTAAGTGCTCACTAGTGCAGTCCAATATGTTGATTACACAGACAAAATGCTCCGCCAGACAGCTAACTCTCGAAGAGAGACCCGTGTGTTGCACACACAGCTTACTTATAGTTCAGCCAGCCAATCCTGGCTGTGCAGAGTCATGCTGACTCAGCATGTTCCTTCACCTGTTCTCAGCCGGCTCAAACCAGCCTGCTGATAAGGTCACTGTGACCTAGCATGCCTGCTAGATCACCATCGGTCAAAGTAGAGCTGTCATACTGGGTTAAGATAGATTCATACCTCGACAAGCCCAAAGGGATGCTCCCACTTCCTCCTTCAAAACCTTTGCTGGTCTTCTGTCTTCTGAATGCAACCTGAAGCTTTCAGTTGCTCCAATTTTATCCCCTTTTGAGAACACATTTAATAGAAAATACTATTAGCCTTACCTTTATTCTAGTTCTACACTTTCTTCTCTCCACCTGTACTGATTCTATCTAGCCTCTCCCATTGGACCCATAGGGCTACCAAGTAACATTCTTCTTGGAGGTTTACTGAAGGGTTGCTAGGTTTGCCTCACAGTTTCAACATTTTTGTCTCTGCATGTTCAGAGCAAGGATGGTGAGGTACCAGAAAGATGTATCTATGGCTGTTTTTCACAGATCCATTTTAGCACTTAAGGCACCATTCCTCCCCTCAGGATTTCAGAGAGTTAGATCTTGTCAGTTTTCCCACTAATGAATTTTTCACTGATGAAAGAAGAAGGAAGAATAGCGATTCAAAGCCTTGGGGCAGGGGAACTACACAGGGCAGGGCCAACAGTCAGGAGAGGAACAGAAAAGTTGGATGGATCTAACCTGGTTATTTCTCTCAGTTTTTGTAGGAAATGGGGACTGATAAACTGATGCCAATAGATGCATAATGAAAATATTCTGAAAGCACTTGTGAAAGAACTCAGTTATTCTTTTTGGGAAATGAATTATGACAGGGAGGGACGGTGGCTCAGTGGTAGAGCATCTGCTTGGGAAGCAGAAGGTCCCAGGTTCAATCCCTGACATCTCCAACTAAAAAGGGTCCAGGCAAATAGGTGTGAGAAACCTCAGCTTGAGACCCTGGAGAGCCATGAATGGGGCTGTGGCTCAGTGGCAGAGCATCTGCTTGGGAAGCAGAAGGTCCCAGGTTCAATCCCTGGCATCTCCAACTAAAAAGGGTCCAGGCAAAATAGGTGTGAGAAACCTCAGCTTGAGACCCTGGAGAGCCATGAATGGGGCTGTGGCTCAGTGGCAGAGCATCCGCTTGGGAAGCAGAAGGTCCCAGGTTCAATCCCTGGCATCTCCAACTAAAAAGGGTCCAGGCAAATAGGTGTGAAAAACCTCAGCTTGAGACCCTGGAGAGCCGCTGCCAGTCTGAGAAGACAATACTGACTTTGATGGACCAAGGATCTGATTCAGTATAAGGCAGCTTCATATGTTCATATTTTAGATTTTTAAAAAGATGCATGAATATTGAATTCTGGATCCCTTGTTCTGGATCTCAGCTTATCCAACTGCCTTAATATGAGCCCAGGAACCCGGATGCTGCAGAATGACGCTCTAATAATAGGCCCATGCAGTATTATGGCTAACAAAAATGCCCAGATCTTTAGCTTTGAAACAGAACGTGTAAATAAAACCTACATGCATCAAACTGCAAACAGTTTATTGTCTCTGAATGATCCGCCTGAATATACAAGCAAGCTGAGGGAGACAAGATAAGCAAGCCAGCAACAACAACAAACAAGTGAATGTCACTGGGGGGAAAACTTGCAAGAACAAAGGGACTAACAAGATGGCACTCAGAGGGACTGCAGAATGAGGAGGCACTTTGTTGTCTTGTTTAATCTTCAGTATGGATCACAGCTGTTCCAGGTTCAATAATGCTATTTCTTGGCAAGGAGTATATAAGCAGAACAAGTCCAGGAAATAGGATATGGATTTCCAGTGTGAGAAACGGGCACAAAATCAGAAGTTCCTCTAATAATTGTAGTCAGAAACTACAGAAATTAACAATGGCAGAAAACGCCAACCTGTTAAATGAAAAAGAAGAGAAGAGATTGGATTTATACCCCACCACTTCCTGAAGAAGTCTCAGAGCAGCTTACAAGCTCCTTTCCCTTCCCCTCCCCACAACACACAACCTGCTGTGACGCAGGTGGAGCTAAGAGAGCTCTAACAGAAACTGCTCTTGAGAGGAACAGCTCTGCAGAACTTGTGACTGGTCACATCAGCATGTGCATGTGAAGGAGTGCGGGATTAATATATCAGCAGGTGCATGTGGAAGAGTGGCCCCTTAATATATGTTTTAATATAAAATTCTATCAAGATAGGCCACATGAAGAGGGTGCAGATATAACAGTCCCAATCCACTGCCTGGTGAAGTAAAAATAGGTTATGTTCCGCCAGATGTATACACATTACAATGTCTGCGTATCAGTATCTGTTTGTCTGAAAGAAACAAACCAGCTATTAGTATCTGTATCAAAGGGAGAGGCATAAGCTAATGTGTTAAACTGTACATATTGAATGCAACATGAGAGCCATTCTGCATATACACTCTTTTATAAGAACATAAGAGAGGGCACATTGAATCTGGGCAATGACCTATCCAATCCAACCAGACCTATCCACTGTGTTCTTAATTGTTCCATTAAAGTCCCCCATTATCAAAACTTGATCATAAGTCAGTTCATCAAATTGTTGTATAATGTCTTTTTAAAAAGAGGTTGGGCCAATAGGTTCCATTGGGGGAGGCCACACTGGGTTTGGGGACCCCTGTGCTGTTGGGGCATGGGAAGTATGACGGTGGGAGAAGGTGGTTTGTAGGAAGGAGACAGAGATATAGACATACTTGGACCCCTTCCAACCTTCATCCCATCCCAAAAGATGTTGGCTGTGGGGACAGGAAATCAAACCCTTCTCTGATACTGGTGCAGTGCAATGCCAGGTCTGTCAACAATAAGATCTCTGTTCTCCAGGATTATCTGGTGGAACAGGCGGTAGACCTGGCTTGGCTGACTGGGTGTGCGATGTGAAACCGTTGCCTTGTGGCAGCTGCCCCCCCCCCTTGACTTTTCGGTCTTCCAGCAGTCCCGGACTAATGGGTGGTGTGTGTGTGTGGCAATGCTTATCCAGGAGACTTCCTCCTTCAGCCATGAAGCGTTGGCCCACCGCCTCACCAATGCAGGAATACAAAGGCTAGCCCTACAATGCCTAGTCTCCTATCTCCAAAGTTGGGGACAGAGGGTGGCGCTTGGGGGTGAACTATCCCAGTGGCACCCATTACAATGTGGTGTGCTGCAGGGAGCAACTATTTCCCCCAACGTTATTCAACATGTACATGCACCCCTTTGCCCAGATTATCCAGAAGTATGGGTTAGGGTGTCATCAATATGCAGATGACACCCAGATCTATCTGCTGATGGATGACCATCTGGACTCGGCCCTGGAGGAACTGGGTAGGGCCTTGCAAGTCATGGCTGGTTGGTTGCAACAGAGCTGTCTGAAATTGAATCCATCAAAGACGGAGGTCCTGTGTCTAGGTTACAGGGGACTGGGATCAGAGATCAGGCTCCCACCCTTTGATGGGGCTCCATTGATGCCTATGTTGAGGGTGAAGAGCTTGGGAGTATTCCTGGATGCCTCTCTGACTATGGAGGCCCAGGTTACCACCACTGCCAGAGCAGCCTTTTTCCATTTGAGGTGGGTCAGACAGTTGGTCTAATATCTTGCCCCTCCACAACCTGGCCACAGTGACCCATGCAATGGTCACTTCCAGGATAGATTATTGTAACTCCCTCTACATAGGGCTGCCCTTGACCCTCCTCTGGAAACTCCAGCTGGTGCAGAATACTGCTGCACAGATGTTGACATTGTCGCCTGTATGGGCACGGATCCACCCTGTGCTGCATGAACTGCACTGGCTACCTATTGAGTACTGGATCTGGTTCAAGGTGTTGGTACTTACCTTTAAAGCCTTATATACCTTTGGGACCACCTCTCCCTGTATGAGCCCCATAGGTCTTTATGATCAGTGACCCAACAACTTTTGGTAATACCTTGGCCCCAGAGACGTCCATCTGGCCTCAATGAAGGTCAGGGCCTTTTCAGCCCTGGCCTCTGCCTGGTGGAATGAGCTCCCCCTGGAGATCCTAGCACTGTGGGATCTGCTCCAAATCTGCAGGGCCTGTAAAACAAAGCTCTTTTGTTGGGCTTTCAGCTGAGGCAGTGCATGTCACTTGTTACCGGCCTCCCCCCTTCATTCCATCCCAGAGCTATAAGATCTGCTGGACTTGGACAATAGGCCATGTCTGTTAGGCAGAACCTGCCAATTTAGTCTCTTTAACTGTCACTCTGTAGTTTTAAATTTGTCTTTTATTGTTTTCACTGTTGATTGTTTTTATGATGTAACCTGCCCTGAGCCTGTCCTATGGGAAGGGCAGGCTAAAAATAAAAGAAGATAGACAGACAGATGGCAAACTTACATACTGACTGCAGGATGACTTGGCTGCTTGGTGCAAAGATAACGGATATTACATATGGTCTAAATAAGCTGGTAGACAGTGCTGGGGAAGAACCAGTAGTTGTGGTACAAGTTGACACTAATGATGTGGAGAAGTATAGTTGTGTGGTCCTGGGGGAAAAATTTAGGCTGATAGGCAGGAGACTCAAGGCCAGGACCTCCAAGGTAGTCTTCTCAGAAATGTTGCTAGCTAGGCAAGCCCAAATGAGGTGTCTCAATGTATGAATGAGATGACGGTGTAGAGAGGAAGGTTTTAAGTTTGTTAAACACAGGGATGCTTTTTGGAACAAGCAGGACCTGGACAAAAGAGATGACTTACACTTGTCTCAGGAAGGAACCAGGCTTCTGGCACTTAAAATCAAAAAGGTGGCAGAGGAGTTTTTAAATTAAATCTTGGGGGAAAGCTGACAGGAAATGTCTCTGGTTCAGGATGACTCATCTCTAAGAGATGAAGGAGTAACTGTTACTGTAGAAGGAAATGAATTAGGACTGGCCACTGAGAGGGTGACAAACAATATTGATTGCCTGACAACGTCTAGAGCAGGGGTGTCAAATTCATTTGTTATAAGGGTGGGATCTGACATAAATGGGACTTTGTCAGGTTGGGCAATGTGTGTCATAAAGTGTAATGCCAGGTAGTGGAGATATAAACTTTAAAAGGACACAGACAAACAGTTAAAGAGATTATAGCAACTATTCCATGGGACCCTCACATTAGGAGCGGGGTGTTAAAATTAAACTGATAATTCTCTACAAAACTGGAATTCCTTGAGTTTGTTGAACTCTATATTTTAACTGTGGTTGGTCCCCCCCCCCTTAAAACATAAACTAAAAATGTAAATGGTATGAGCCTAGGACACAGAGGAAAACATGAAATGGCTGAGCATTGCAAGCTTCTCTCCCACCTACCAGGTTTATCCAGAGTGGCAGTGGTTCTCCGGGGTTTGTATTTTTTTTACAGGGAGGTTTGAGATAATAATTTTGGTCATTCTCTTCAGCACTTGTTTTGCTATTATTCCATTGGAGTACTACATGGGTGGGTGGGGGTTAAAACTAATATTTCTCTGCAAAACTGGAGTTCCTTGAATTTTCAAAATTCTGTATTTTAACCATGGATGGTCCCAAACCTTTCCCCCACCCTTAAAAGGTGCCTGTCTAAATTGGAAAGGTGGGGGAATACTGGGATTTTGCAAAGCAATTCTTAAAACAAAAAATAAGCACAAGGGTCACAGCAGAATGACCCCCCCAGCCCCTACCTGTGAGAAGGACTATGAAGGCCAGGAATGGTGGCTGAGAAGTTTGGTAGTCCCACCTTCTGCTTTCTGATCTCAGAGGCAGCCCTGCTTTGTGCTCTCATCACTCAGAGGCAACTCCACCCTCTGTCCTCTATGTTCAGAGGCAGCTCAAGCTCAGAACAGTGAAGATGGGGAGGGGGGGAGAGACGAGAGCCCCGCTGACCAGGCTGGATTAAAGACCTGGGTGGGCCAGTTCCAGGCCATGGACCATAGATTTGACACCCCTGGTCTAGAGGCAACAGGAGGAAAGTTGCAGGCCTAACATGTCTGGGAAATTATACATATTTATATACAAGTGTCCGAGGTAAAATGGGGGAGCTGGAATGCTTAGCGTCAGAGGAGAACATACGCATTGGAAGTTTGTTGTCCCCCAGAACAAAGGATACAGGATGATTTAAAAATAGCAAAAAATTAAGGAAAGCAGCTAAACAAATTAATTGTGTCATAATAGGTAACTTTAAATACATCGT
Organism: Heteronotia binoei; assembly: GCF_032191835.1. NCBI lineage: Eukaryota > Metazoa > Chordata > Lepidosauria > Squamata > Gekkonidae > Heteronotia > Heteronotia binoei. The sequence continues at coordinate 14,083,109 of NC_083230.1, forward strand.
TTGGGTCAAAATGTGTCAAAGTCAGGAGAAAGAGATTGAGTTTCTAGATACTCTCAGTGACTGCGCCATGGAGCAGATAGTCACAGAACCTACTAGGGAGAAGGTGATCCTGGACTCAGTCCTAAATAATGCCCAAGACCTTTTGAGAAATGTAAATGTGATAGCACCAGTTGGGAATAGTGACTATGATGCTATTAAGTTTAATATTTATGTAAATAAGGAGTTGGCCAAAAGACCATTTAACTTTAAACTTAGTTAAAAGCAGTAACGTCTCTCAAATAAGGGGGCTTTTGAAGAAGAAACTGAAAGGAAAAGTAAGGTCAGTTCCCTTCAGGAAGCTTGGAGACTATTTAAAATCACAAAACTGGGAGCTCTGATAAAATGCATACCACAGGTTAGGAAAGGCACGAATAGGATTTTTTAAAAGGTCTGCATGATTAACAAGCAAAGTAATGGAAGCAGTAAAAGATAAGAAGGGTACCTTTAAGTGATGGAAGGCTTGTCCAAGTGAGATAAATAAAAGGAAGCACAGGCTTTGGCAAATGAAATGCAAGTTGGTGATCAAACAGGCAAAAAAGGGACTCGACAGCACGCACTGCAAAAAACATAAAGATCAATAATAAAAATGTATTCAAATACGTTAGAAGCAGGAAACCAGCCAGGGAGGCAGTGGGACTCTTGGGAATTAGGCCTGTGAGAGGTGTATTGCTTTGTAGTATAGGAAAATGTCAGGGTAGTTGAAACCCCCTTAATTGGTTTGTTTACTCAATATATGAAAACTTATTCTACTTATTCTACTAATTCTCAATTTAAATAATCATATAAAGATATTCAAAGTAAGATGCATAATTGGAACATAATTAGGATTGTGAGAGGTGTATTGCTTTGTAGTATAGGAAAATGTCAGGGTAGTTGAAACCCCCTTAATTGGTTTGTTTACTCCATATATGAAAACTTATTCTACTAATTCTCAATTTAAATAATCATATAAAGATATTCAAAGTAAGATGCATAATTGGAACATAATTAGGATTGTGAGAGGTGTATTGCTTTGTAGTATAGGAAAATGTCAGGGTAGTTGAAACCCCCTTAATTGGTTTGTTTACTCAATATATGAAAACTTATTCTACTTATTCTACTAATTCTCAATTTAAATAATCATATAAAGATATTCAAAGTAAGATGCATAATTGGAACATAATTAGGATTGTGAGAGGTGTATTGCTTTGTAGTATAGGAAAATGTCAGGGTAGTTGAAACCCCCTTAATTGGTTTGTTTACTCCATATATGAAAACTTATTCTACTAATTCTCAATTTAAATAATCATATAAAGATATTCAAAGTAAAATGCATAATTGGAACAAACTGAATCTATCTTGGTTTGAATCTATCACCTGATAACATCCTTTATCTTACAAAAATTTATTTTTCTCTTCAGATCTATTCCAATCCCACTATGATCCTTAAGAACTGGCACAACACAAGGCTCAAATTTCTGGAAGCAGGTAATGACAGAGTAGTAGTAGAAGCGCCCACTAGGTAACTCTGGTAAGACCAGTCTCAGTTGCAGTTCTAAGGAAGACACTCACACAGACAGCCGGTTCAACAAACTATATTGGGTTCAGGCAGATATCAGAGTCAAGAAGCAGTCCAATAGTCATACACTTACATCCAATAAATCCAGGCAGAAGTACAGATACAAAGTCCAAAAGAATAGTCAATATACAGTCCACAGCCATCAATTCCAATATCCATCCAACAGTATGCCACGCTATATCCATCCTTTCCTATCCCACACTGAACAGGTAGCTGGCCACTGCATTTCAAGTTGCCATAGCCAATCCCATTCCAAATTGGTTAATGGCTCACACCTGATGACACTATAGCACCTATACTCAAGGATGACACAATCCTTTGGCAGTTTCAATTCACCTTAAAGTAATAGGACACTGACAGGCAAAAGGTTTATTCTTGGTTCTTGGAAGGCACTGGAGTATTGACCCCATTGTTGGACCTCCTGGTGGCACCTGGGTTATGGCCACTGTGTGACACAGAGTGTTGGACTGGATGGGCATGATCCAACATGGATTCTGTTATGTTCACTCTGAGTCACATGGTGGTCAAAACTCAGGTGACATGATTTGTGTTTTGGTACTTCTAGTTTGTGGTGTTTATGTTATTACCATACCAAACCTTTAATGGCATAACAGTTGCAAATACAAATACACAGAACATAAAAATTGAAACAGAGATAAAATCAAAACGAAACCGAGCTTACAGATGCATTCGTACAGGGTCAGATTGAAATTGAAGGATGTCAGCCAAAAATTTTGCCACCGCCTCGCTAACCTCCCCTTCAGTATCATTCAATAAGTAATAACAGGGTGGCAGAATAGACAAATCTGGGGAGAAAGAAAGCTTGCAAAATAAATCTTTACAGAGATTATGATAAAAGGAACAATCAAGCAATATATGCTGAATTGAGTCAGGAATATTCGCTCCACAGGAACAGAGTCTGTTGCCTAAGGGACTCGATGATATCTTCCTTGTAAAACTTTGGAGGGAAACGCATTTAGTCTAGCCAGCATAAATGCCCTGCAATGACTTGGAATGATTCAGTCTGATAGATGATGGGGCATTTTGCTGCAGAAAGCATGAAGACCTAAAGAAGCTTGAGAGCAAATATAAGGGTCTGTTGGACGTAATTTCATTTCCTCCAACTCCAACAGTCTCAATTTAATACATCTGAAGATATATGACTTGTCAGAAGTTAAAAAAATCACCGACCTCTAACCCCAACTGGTTAAGTTTGGACATAAGAACCGCTGACCAGGATGAAATAGATGGGTTTCTTTTCATACAATCAAGAAGGCTGTTAGGATCTGTTCTAAAGTGAATTTTGAGCCAGAATTTAAACACCGCAATCCAGGCTTTTGTCTCCACCAAAGACTGACCCACTTCAGAGCAGAGAGCAAAGTAGGACACACGTTTTGGCATACCAAGAATTTGTCTAAAGAATGAGGTTTGAATGCCCTCCACTTTCCTGGTAAATGCTGAGATCCATATAGGGATACCATAGAGAATTTGGGCTAGCGTTTTAGCTTTGAACACCTTAATTGCTGCCAGAACTAATTGATTGCCGCTTGAATTCTGCATAGCACACAATGCTATAATATTTAATGGTCTCTCCAAATTTTTGGCTGCAACTGATTTTACTTTTTTCCACACGGGGTTGCAGTGTGATAGATTTTTGTTTGGGTTCATCCAGTCTTCTGTCATTTATTGATAACTTTTACATTGATTTGTGCACGGAAAGTGACCACTTGCCCCTAATTCTATCTTTAAGATTGGATCTGGAGGTTAATATGGTATCATCTTCCCAATCTGTGAAGGCCTCTGAGAATGTTCTAAAAAAAAAAAAATCAAGTGGTCCCCGGCCCTAGAAAGGGAGTTTTCTTCCCTCTTTGGCTCTGAAGCACTGTGCAGATTAAGGGATTCAATCATAAATTCCAATTCAGATGATACAATCCTTTCAGGATTTTCATTATTAATTGATTACTGTAGTGCTAAAGCTAAACCTGTGATCTTGTCTAGGTCCAGTTTCTCTAGCTGGTTCGATACAGATTGTTTAGCTTGGAAGCAAGAACTGAGAGCACAATTTAAAGAGGCCTGTCACTCCAAAGACCCAACAAAAATTAAGGCCTATATTGCTTGTAAGACAGCCTTCCTTGAGTTTATTACATCCAAAAAAAGAGTTTTCTTTCAAAATAAATGGGACCAACTTTACCACTCGATAAAATCTAATGATAATAAGGCTTTCTGGAGAATCATTTCAGGCAATCTAAAAAACAATTCTGTTACTGACCCAAATATTTCTGCACAAATATGGGTTGATTACTTCTCTAACATTTTTGCTGCTCCATGTGTATCCCCTCCTTTCTTAGCAAACCCCACAGTTACTGATATGCCAGTCTGGCCTCCAGTAACTCTAGAAGAAATCAGTGATTTATTGAAGGATTTAAAAGCGGGAAAAGCACCAGGCCCTGATGGCCTTCCCACTAAGGTATTCACAAAGTTTGACAATTGGTGGCTCTTGCCCCTTGCAAAATTGTTCTCTGCATGGCTCCATCCCAGACTCTTGGCTTGATTCTATAATTATCCCAATTTACAAAAAGGGGGGGTTGGAGTTACCAGAAAATTTCCGCCCCATTAGTTTATTATCTATAGTGGTCAAATTGTATGCCAAACATTTAGAACGCCAATTAAATGACTGGATGCATCTAGGCAACATCATAGGTCCTAAACAAATTGGTTTCTCCAAAGGCAAACCTGCTATGGATCATTGCTGCACTCTGGCCTTCCTTGCTGAAAAATATATGCATACCGGTACAAAAAAATTATATGCTGCCTTCATCGACTTGAAGGGCGCATTTGATTCAATAGATAGAGCCCAACTATGGATTAAGCTAGGTTACCTGGGAATGGACCCTCGTCTGCTGTTTCTCTTGAGGAAACTTCATTCTAATACTTTTTGCCAAGTGAAATTTTCTTCTAGTGGTGACTTGACTAGCAAAATCCCGGTGTTAAAGGCGGTTAAACAAGGTTGTGTGCTGGCTCTGCATCTTTTTAATTTATTTTTAACTGACCTGGTACAATTTTTGAACCCTATCAATGGTCATCCGCCTAAACTAGCAGGCCGAGCGGTCCCCTTATTACTTTATGCCGATGATACTACCATCCTCTCTTGCACAAGTGTGAGCCTGCAAAGGTTTTTGAATGCCTTCTATGACTACTGTAATTGTAATTCACTCTCTATCAATTATGCCAAATCTAAAGTAGTGGTCTTTGCAAATTGCTGGTGCCCACAGAAATGGTTTATTGGCAACTCAACAACTGTGCAAACAAAAATATTTAAATACTTGGGGATCACTTTTAATCACAAGTTAAGCTGGGTTTCACATCATAACAACACCATCAACTTGGCTAAATGTTCAGTTGCTCAAATTAAAGTTTTTCTTTGTTTATGTTATTTGTAATCCACCTTCATCACTGAGACACAAGGATGAATTGCATATTTGTGAGGCTCCATCTGTCCCAAGGGTACAGCCCTGTGGTCAGCCATCTCGAAGGTATATTGTGATAGTCTTCCCCAGGCCTCAGAATGGGAGGGAAGGAGGTAATGCCACCTGGTTCCTCCTTCTCCTTCACTAAGTTCAGCTATTCATCGCCTCTTGGGTTGGCCCATGGAGGAATCCTTCACCCATTCTGGGAACCACCTTTCAAACCCTTTGCCCCACCTTCTCCAGCCTCCACCTACCCCCAGGATTCCTACCTTCTCTCCTCCCTCACTACCACAGCAATCCCTCTGGTTCACTTGCCTATCATCCTGGTCCCCATGATTTATTATTTATTTATTTCATTTGATTTACTAGGTTATTCCCTGCAAGCAGGGCTCATGTTGGCTTACAACAATTTGCTAAAATACAATATAAAGCATTGAAATACAGTAAAACAATTCATCTCAGCAATAATAAACAATACTATATCCTATCCGAGATGACTTATAGTATCAATATCCATCAGCCCCCTAGGTGGAGGGAATGTGGAGAGAATGGGGAAGTGGGATCCAGAGGGGAACCAAGAAATTACAGGCCAGTGAACCTAGTATCTGTCTTAAGCAAATAAGTAGAAATTGTAATCAAACAAAGCCTGCTGAGGAAAAATCAGCATGGTTTCTACAAAGAGAAATTCTGCCTCACCAACCTTGCAGAGCTCTTTGAGAAAGTGAAGAAGGTGACCTGGGACACATTATATACTTGGAATTTCAAAAGGCTTTTGACAAAATACCTCACCAAAGTCTCCCAAATAAACTTAGCAGCTATGGGATAAAAGGCTGGGTCCTCTCATGGTTTAAAAATATGTTAAATGTCAGAAAGCAACCAGTAGGGATAAATGAACAATTATCTCAATGGATGGAAGTAAACAGTGAGGTTCCACAAGGTTTGGCTTTGGGGTGGGTACTATTTCATTTGTTCATAAATGATATGGAACTAGGGATAAGTAGTGTAGTGGCCAAGTTTGCAGAGGAGACCAAATTGTTCAAAATGGTGAAAACCAAAGCTGACTGTGAAGAGCTCCAAGAGAATCTCCACAAACTGGGGGAATGGGTGACAATGTGCATATGAAATTCAATGTTATTAAGTGTACAAGGGGTAGCACTGGTGTTTTTGTCACCCCAGGCCACCCCCACGACTGTGCACCCCATGGAGGTTGGATCAAGGCCATGCTGCCTATTTTGTCCACCTGGCTGTTGAGTGGGTGAAAGGGGCCATGGGACTGCCGTGTCTCTCTCAGATGCTGTCTCCCTTTGCAGGGGAGGAAGCTTCAGAGCAAGGCTACACTGCCTATTTCATCCACCTGGCTGCCTGGTGGGTGAAAGGGGCTGCAGGGCTGCTGTGCCTCACTCAGAGGTTGTCTCCCCTTGCAGGGAGGCAGTCAGCTCCTTTTGTCTGCCTGGCTTCTGGATGGGTGAAAGGGACCGCAAGGCTGCCATGCCTAAATCTGAGGCTGTCTCCTTTTGCAGGGGAGGCAGCTTCAGAGCAAGGCCGTGCAACCTCCTTCCTCCACCTGGGTGCCAGGTGGGAGAAAGGGGCCATGGGGCTGCTGTGCCTCACTCTGAGGCTGCCTCCCTTTGCAGGGGAGGAGCTTTAGAGTGTAGCCACTCTCCTGGTTTGGATCCTGTTACCGTTAGGTGGCTCTGTAACTGGTTGACAGATTGCACCCAAATGGTTGTGAATGGTTCCTCATCCTCTTGGAGAGGAGTGACAAGTGAAGTGCCTCAAGGATCTGTCCTGGGACCTGTTTTGTTCAACATCTTTATCAATGATTTGGATGAAGGAATAGAGAAAATGCTTATTAAATTTGCAGATGATACTAAATTGGGAGGGGTTGCAAACACAGAAGAAGACAGAAACAGGATATAGGATGACCTTGACAGGCTGGAAAACTGGGCTAAAACCAATAAAATGAATTTTAACAGGGATAAATGTAAAGTTCTGCATTTAGGTAGGAAAAATCCAGTGCATGGTTATAGAATGGCGGAGACTTGTCTTAGCAGTAGTATGTGCGAAAAGGATCTAGGGGTCTTAATGGATCATACGCTGAACATGAGTCAACAGTGTAATGCGGTGGCTAAAAAGGCAAATGCCATTTTGGGCTGTATCAACAAAAGTATAGTGTCCAGATCATGTGATGTGATGGTATTGCTCTGGTAAGACCTCACCTGGAGTATTGTGTTCAGTTTTGGGCACCACATTTTAAGAAGGATATAGACAAGCTGGAATGGGTCCAGAGAAGGGTGATGAAGATGGTGAGGGGCCTGGAGACCAAGTCTTATGAGGAAAGGTTGAAGGAGCTGGTGATGTTTAGCCTGGAGAAGAGGCAGCTGAGAGGTGATATGATAATCATCTTCAAGTACTTGAAGGGCTGTCATATAGAGGATGGTGTGGAATTGTTTTCTGTGGCCACAGAAGGTAGGACCAGAACCAGTGGGTTGAAATTAAATCAAAAGAGTTTCCGGCTCACCATTAGGAAGAATTTCCTGACCGTTAGAGCGATTCCTCAGTGGAACAGGCTTTCTCGGGAGGTGGTGGGTTCTCCTTCCTTGGAGATTTTTAAACAGAGGCTAGATGGCCATCTGACAGCAAGGAAGATCCTATGAATTTAGGGGGAGGTGTTTGTGAGTTTCCTGCATTGTGCAGGGGATTGGACTAGATGACCCTAGAGGTCCCTTCCAACTCTATGATTCTATGATTCCTTTGAACCTGGCTAGGAAGCTGGGCATGGAAGAGAGCACAAACTGGTGTGCAGTCCTGCCACTCTCAGCTTCTGGGGTCTGTGACCAGGAAAGTTGAGAGCAGTGGAGCCGAGGAAGAGGTGAGGTGGCACCCAAGGTGGCCACCTGCTTTGCCAACTCCCACCCACTTGCCCGCCAGCCATATAAGTATAAGGTGATGCCCATTGCAATAAAAAAAACCTCAGCTTCAAGTATAGGATAACGAGGTCTGAATTTGCTGAGGCTAAAAGGGAAGATCTTGGGGTTATAGTGGATAGATCAACGAAAGTGTCAACTTAGTGTTGCGGTAAAATAGGCAAACTCTATGTTAGAGATTATTAAGGAAGGGATTGAAAATTTTATTTATTTATTTATTTAATTCATTTCTGTGTCCTGCCCTCCCTGCAAGCAGGCTCAGGGCAAGTTCTATCGTAAAATGGTTGCTATTATAATGCCCCTGGTATAAATTTATTACGAGGCCTCATTTGAAATACTGTGTACAGTTCTGGTCACCGTATCTCAACAAAGACATCACAGAGCTGGAAAACGTACAGATGAGGGTGACCAAGATGATTATGCGGTTAGAACACCTTTCCTGTGAGGAAAGGCTGAAGAGTCTGGGACTTTTCAGTTTAGAAAAGAGACAACTAAGGTGGGATATGATCGAGGTTTATCAAATGATGTATAGGGTAGGGAGAGTATGGCAAAGAAAATTCTTTCTCCCTGTCCCAAAATACTAGAACTTGAGGGCATCAAGTGAAGCGGATGGGCAGTAGATTCAGGATGGGCAAAAGGAAATACTTCTTTAAACACAGATTTAGAGTGATTAAAATGTCGAATTTGCTGCCAGAGGATGTAGTGACAGCCGCAAGAAGAAACAGCTTTAAAAGGTGATTAGATAGATCAATGGAGGGCAGGTCTATCAGCAACTGAGGGGAACCTCCACATTTGGAAGCACAAAGCCTCTGAATCCCAGAGCCAGGAGGCAATATCAGAAGGTCTCAGCCTCTATGCCTTGTTGTCGGCTGTCCAGAGGAAGCGATTGGCCGCTGTGTGAGACAGAATGCTGGACTAGATGGACAATTGGTCTGCTCTAGCAGAGCTCTTCTTATGTTCTTGCATTCTTACGATTTTAATGGTATTAGAATGTGATTTTACTATGTACATTTTAATTTAACCCCCTTGGAGGCTCTCATGAGAGCAGAAAGGTGGAATATAAATTTTGGAAAGAAAATGAAATCAGATTGGAAGTGATAAATGGGGGATGAGCAAATAAAGAGGATCATACGATAAATGTCTGCATATAAATAGCTCCTGTACCAAGTGTACAATCTGACCATGAACTATATGATTTATAAGCCCAACTTTTAAAAATGATACAATGCAAATGTGGTTTTTTATTATTCTAGTAACAATAAAAAAAAGTTTGCTCATTGAAGTAAATAATCCTTAATCCTTTTAAAATATAGGCTTCATTGATCACTTCAAGGCAATAATACCCTCATAGTCTCATAATTTGGCACTACAATCCAATTTCAAGCATGCAGTGCAATCCCACGGTGTGATAAGCATGCCACCACACACAGTGAACTACCACAACCAAGCACCAAATAAATATTGCTTCATTAGGGTTTGTAGAATCTTTCGGGCTCAAGTGCCGTGTTCTACTGGAGAAAGTTTTTCTTCCAGACGTTTCGTTCTCGGCTACGGAGAACATCCTCAGTGGCGTTGCAGCCGGAGCAGGCGCTCTGACCTTCTTGGCTGCTGTGCATTGAAGGAATATTGGTTCCTTCCTGTTTCAGATAATAGATTTCAGAGAGTTTTGTGGTGGAAGGGGGTAAATAAATCTTTGTTGTTGTTTTTTTATGAATTTCAGATTCATATTTTCAGGCTCTTGTCCAGCGTTTAAGAAGTCAGACCCAAGACAGAAATGACATCTATCGCAGGGATACTTAGCCATGGCACACCGTCACGAACTTTAATGTTATGCTGCTATCTTGAGCATATGCCAGCCAAGTTCAGACATCTATCGCAGGGATACTGAGCCATGGCACACCGTCACAAACTGTAATGTTATGCTGCTGTCTTGAGCATACGCCAGCCAAGTTCAGAGGCATGCAGTTCAACTTGCCACAGACTCCAGTGCAAGGTGCGGTGCCGCAATATGCCACACAGCAGCTGTTACACAGCATGGGGCCATATGGAGACAAGGAAGCGACAGTGCTAGCTCGTCCACGACTCAGTTGCCTGCTGTCCTAAGGTTATTTCAGTCGCTACGAAGACAGCTACAGTACCGCAACCTTACCTGCCTGGGGAGACTGACACATACCAAAGTAGGAAGGCCCATCCTGCAGGATAAGCATAGGCTGCCAGTGGAGATTTTTTTTCTTCAGTGTAAGCCATTCTTGAGGTTGCCAGATGTTCCTATAGCTTCAGAACGTTATTTTTTCAACGTTATTGCTCGTCTTCATGCACTGGACAGAATAGGTTTGCAACTTTGGGGCCAGTGAACTATTCAGAATTTGAGTCTTTTTTTTTTTTTTAAGTATGGTATATATAGCTTATCATTTGCAATAGCCCTGAAGCACTAAGGGAGTGGGGGTAGAAGAAGAAGAAGAATTGCAGGTTTATACCCCGCCCTTCTCTCTGCATCAGAGACACAGAGCGGCTCACAATCTCCTATATCTCCTCCCCCCACAACAAACACCCTGTGAGGTGGGTGGGGCTGGAGAGGGCTCTCACAGCAGCTGCCCTTTCAAGGACAACCTCTGCCAGAGCTATAGCTGACCCATGGCCATTCCATCAGGTGCAAGTGGAGGAGTAGGGAATCAAACCCGGTTCTCCCAGATCAGAGTCCAGACACTTAACCACTACACCAAACTGGCTCTGGTTTAAAAAAAAATCACTCTCCATGAAAAAAGAACCCCACGTCTTCAGGGCTTTCTTTAAGGAGGCAGCTGAAATCCTCCCCGTTGTCTTGGCAAGGATGTGAATCTTGCTGCAAGGAATCTCCTTCCAAGGGTTGTCCCAAAATATAAGCCACATGATGTCTTTTATTAAGACCAGGCCTTGAATTCAGCAGGAGCAAACAGAAGCAAAGCTCCTGAACCTTTCTGACGGTTCCCCCTCCTCCTCCCCACCTACCTATCTTGTCCACTGAAGAGTAGGTGCAGCTGCGTAACAATCCCCGGATGAGCTCCACCACCTATTTTTTCTACAAAAGACCCCTGATTAAGACCAACCGAAATGACGCAAAGCAATGTGCAACCCTTTGAGTTTATTTCTTGAGAATTCTTCATCTGGCTGGATGTTTAAAAGGGGGTGGGGTGGGATACTTCCAGGATCTTGTCTTGTTAACATCTTGTGCCAAATGCTAGGCGCATGGGCAACAAGCACATGTGTATATGTTTGTTTATTTACTTCATTTGCAGGTTGCCTTTCTCCCCATTTGGGGACCCAAAGTGGCTTACATTATTATCTCCTCTCCTTGATTCTATCCTCTTAATGCTCCTGTGAGGTAGGTTAGGGTGCAAGGGTATAACTGACCCAAGATCATCCACCCAGCTCCCGTGGCAGGGTGGGGATTCAAACAAGATCCTACAATGACATTCTACACCAGTAAACAATTTTTCCTCCAGTTAACAAATCCCTGTCTTTATCATATGCATTCAGATATTCTCAAAGTAGACAGAGGATGCAAGTAGCCACATTGGTCCAACTTCCCCCCACGAAAAGGCGGTGTTTACTTATTTAAAGAAGATGCTCCACAGTATAAGCCACATCCCTGTCCTTTCACAGCCCGATGCCTTGAGGAGAGACTGTTGTGTGTTCAGTGAAAAATGCATTTTAGAGGGGTGGATTGTTCTTCAGCATGAGCATTGCCCTTTCCCCTCCCAAAATTGTAACTTTTGCAATGCAAATCAAACCCCACAAAAATTTGGTGTAGTGCTAAATTTGCACGTAACTCAATAGATAAGAAACACATTATTTTTCATGAAATATTTATTTGTATTAATAATTTAAATTTATAGATCACCCTCCCTTGAGTACACAAGGCTCAGGGTGGTGAAAAACAATGATAAAAAACATTAATGATAGTAATAATACTTTTTTATTTATAGTACTTTTTATTTATATCCCGCCCTCCCCGCCGAAGCAGGCTCAGGGCGGCTCACAACATATTAGTTCAATATACAGTAAAATCATATAATTCAATAAATACTACATTATAAAACCATCATTTAAACCAACATTCCAATTTAAAATTAACATTTATGGTGCTATATTACAGGTTTTCAGTAAATTTAATGGCGGAATACATCTACAGCATGTCTATCGTTGGCTCAACATTAAGCGAAGACCATCTTAAAAAGAGTAGTCTTGCAGGCCCTGCAGAATTGCTCAAGACTCTGCAGGGCCTGCACTTCGTCTGGAAGTTGATTCCACAGGTGTGGAGCTGCGATAGAGAAGGCCTATTCCCATGTATTCTTCAATTTGGCCTCCCTCGGCCCAGGGATGTTCAGCTGGTTCTTTCCCGCTGACCTCAGTACTCTCTGGGGTTCATATGGGGAGAGACGATCCATCAGGTAGGCAGGCACTCGACCATATAGGGCTTTAAGGGTAATAACCAGCACTTTGTACCGAACCCGGTATGCAACCGGCAGCCAGTGCAGCTCGCGCAGCCCCGGCTGTATGTGCTCCCACTTCGGGAGCCCTAACAATAGCCTAGCTGCTGCATTCTGCACCAGCTGCAGCTTCCGGGTTCGGCACAAAGGCAGCCCCATGTAGAGGGCATTACAGTAATCCAGTCTTGAGGTGACCGTTGCATGGATCACTGTTGCTAGGTCCTGGCGCTTGTGGAAGGGGGGTAACTGCCTTGCCCATCTGAGATGAAAGAACATGGACTCGGCAGTGGCCGCTATCTGGGCCTCCATTGACAATGAAGGCTCCAGTAGGACCCCCAAGCTCTTGACCCGGTGCGCCGCTTTCAGTGTTGATGATGATAAAACAATTTACATAACACATAACTGAAAGATTTCCAGATGGTGCCAACACTGTGTCACTGCCTCATGAGGGGAGGTAGAGAAAAAGCAAGAGGAGAGGAGGGAGTGCCTGAAGGACTTTTGACTGTCCACAGTCAAAAGCCCAGCAGAACATCTCTGCTTTGTGAGTCCTGCAGAATTACACTAAGTCCTGCAGGGCATGGATATTATTTGGCAGAGAGTTTCACCAGGTGGGAGCCAGGACTGAAAAGGGCCTGGCTTTGGCTGAGGACAGCCGACTTAGAGCTCCGCCAGAAGCCAGTGCAGCCGACACAGCACAGATTGAACATGTGCTGCCCTTGATGTTCTAGCCGGGACTTGAGTCGCTGCATTCTGGACCAGATGGCGTTTAAAAATCAGTCTCAAGGGTAGGCCAGCATAGAGTGAGTTACTATAGTCCAATCTGGCGGTGACCATTCCATGGATTACTGTTGCTATATCAGGGTGAGACAAGAAGGGAGGGGGCAGTTGCCTCATTTTCCATAGGTGGAAAAATGCTAGCGTGGCAACATTTGTGATCCATTGTGACCCATTGATAAGGGGGCATTCAGAACCACACCAAAACTCCTGATAGTTTGTGCCAGCATTAAGGGCACAGCATCAAGAGTAAAGAGTTGGTGCCCCAGCCCTGAATACCACTCCTACTGTCTTAGATGGATTCAGTTGCCAGCTCTTTTTCAACTATCCTACCTTCCTACTAGTTACTTGAGAGGAAAATCAATGTACAAGTAAATTACTATTTCTGCTGTTCCTTTGTTCAATGCATTTATTTTTAGAATGTTTATATATATATATATATATATATATACATACATATGAAGCTGCCTTATACTGAATCAGACCCTCGGTCCATCAAAGTCAGTATTGTCTACTCAGACTGGCAGCGGCTCTCCAAGGTCTCCAGCTGAGGTTTTTCCCACCTATTTGCCTGGACCCTTTTTAGTTGGAGATGCCGGGGATTGAACCTGGGACCTCCTGCTTCCCAAGCAGATGCTCTGCCACTGAGCCACCGTCCCTCCATCTCCATCACCTACTGCCTGAGCCCTTTTTAGTTGGAGATGCCGGGGATTGAACCTGGGACGACCTGCTTCCCAAGCAGATGCTCTGCCACTGAGCCACCATCCCTCCATCTCCATCACCTACTGCCTGAGCCCTTTTTAATTGGAGATGCCAGGGATTGAGCCTGGGACCTTCTGCTTCCCAAGCAGATGCTCTACCATTGAGCCACCGTCCCTTCCCTCTTCTGCTTGGTAGATCCAAGTGGGTAGCCATGTTGGTCTGAAGCAACAGATTAAAGAGTTCAGTAGCACCTTTAAGACCAATGAAGTTTTATTCAAGGTATAAGCTTTCATGTGTCACACACACACTTCTTCAGATACAATGAAATGGGAGAAAGGCATTCAAAAAAAAGAAAGCTGAAAAAAAAAATTAGCATAAAACATGATGTAAACATTTTGAGACAAAGCAGGGGCTCTTACTTTATTCTTCTGCTTGTTGACCTTCAAAACAACTGGGGTTGCATGGAGAAGAATGCCCTGACCCTTTAATTGAAGTTTAATGTGTGGCTATAAGCAATTGAAGCTTTTTCATGGCATGGAGGTAAATAACATGAACTGGGAAATAACACCCTATAAAGTCTCTTTTAAGGCAAAATAACATTTTTATCCAGGCCTTTGGGCAGCTCTAAAAACAACTCATTACAGTATTTTTTACACCTAGAAAAATGAAGAGAACTGCTAACTGCGCAGTAAGGTCAGTAAGCAAAGACATAACTAAAATGGGTGTTGAACCAAAGTCTTCCAGTGCTAAATTCAATAGTTTGTACTGTAGGATCAGAGCATGACTCATAGTGCTAGCTACAGGAATTATTAGCAGTTTTAATATATTGATACAAGACAATAGCCATATAACTGTGAATAAAACCCATACGTCAAAGTCATCCTGATTAAACCATCTTGTCTAAGCATGGGATATTCTATTTGTTCTTGGTAGCTCAAGAGGTTCCCTCCAATAGGGTGAATGAGGAATTCCACTATGTATGAAACACTGAAATGTATATTGGAATAAACATAGATATCTGTCTCAGGCAGTAATCTTAATTCTATTGTTCCTCTAAGACTGATTCCTGAGGAAAACAGATACTGAGGGAGAAAGGAAAATCATTTCCCTCTAAGTGGAAGCAGAAATGAGTTTTGTATATTAGAATGCTTTAATTTGGCATTTAAACCCTTTTTTAAAAATCCAAAACCAACAGTAAACATTATTTTACTTTATATAAAAAGGATCAACTGCCTTTCTCACTATAAAACAAAGTTGGAGTCCAGTGGAACCTTTAAGACCAACAAAGTTTTATTCAGAATGTAAGCTTTTGTGTGCATGCATACTTCGTCAGACAATGAAAAGGGGTACAATGAGCAGGGCTACATATAGCTGGTGGGCAGTGGTTAAGCATGCAAAATAGCACAAAGTTAGAATCCAATGACAAAATAGTGAAATTAACAAACTGAAAGAATAGTAAATTTGGTCTGGATGGCATCAGTTGTGTGGGAAAACAGCAAAGGGAAAATATGTCAGAAATGGATAACGATGGTGAGAGTCCACCATCACAAGGCAATAAATCTTGAGTCTGTTAATTGCTCTATTTCTCTTCAAGCATGGGTTAAATTGAGAAAATCTTTTTCTTAAAGGTGTTTCTGTCCAACCTTATACTTTTAAACATGTCTCATGGATAGACACTATCACCAAGGGGGTATCTGGATATATGGACTCTTTTCTAAAACCCTATGCCACCAGTGTTCCCAATTATATTCGTGATACCACAGATTTTCTGAGGAAAATACAATCTTCGAACAACATTCCAAAGAATACTACCTTTGCCACCATGGAGGTGGGATCTCTGAATACCAACATCTGGCACCACAACAGATTACAAACTATAAGGAACATAATTTCTGACAAAAACACCGCTGTCTTTGCCACCAAACTGTGCCATTTTGTTCTCACCCATAACCGCTTCAGATTTGGTAATGAACTGTTTCTCCAGATCAATGGTACAGCCATGGGCACCCACATGGCCCCAAAATATGCTAACATCTTTATGGCTGACAAGGAGCAACACTTCCTAGACTCCCACCCACTCATACCTCTCTTATACCTGTGTTACAATGATGACATTTTTATTGTCTGAACACATGGTAAAGAAGCTCTGGATGCATTCCACTAGGCATTCAATGACTTTCACCCTACCATCAACCTGACAATGAACCGATCTATGCAAAAAATACATTTTCTGGACACTACCGTAAAAATACGCAATGAACACCACCTTATATCAGAAACCCACTGACAGAAAAACATACCTGTATGCCTTCAGCTACCATCCTAAACATACCAAAATTTCATTGTATACAGCTCTACACTACAGCTGCATGTGCTCCAATCCTACTAGCAGAGATTCTCAGTTAGGGGATCTACAACAAACCTTTTTGGAACTAAAGTACCCACCTGATGAAGTCAGAAAACAGATTAACAAAGCCAGTATGATACCCAGAGAAAACCTGTTACAAGTCAGGATCAAAAAAGACAATAACAGAACACCACTAGTAGTCACACACAATTAAAATAGTTCAATGTATCATCAGTGACTTACAACCTCTATGGGTCAGTGACAGCTCTCTTTCACAAGTGCTGGGGGGCAAACCTTTTCTTGCAAACAGACAGCCCCCTAATCTCAAACAACTCCTCAGCCACATCAATACAGCATCTCCTTTGAGCATGGATACTGGTACCAGAGCTTGCAATTAACCCAAAGGCCAATTTTGCCATCACATACACTTAGACAACACAATCAGTGGACCTAACAGCATTAACTGCACCATCTCAGGCTCATTCCCTTGATCATTCTTTCAACATTATATATGCCATTAAATGCCAACAATGCCCTTCAGTTCTCTACATAGGTCAAAAGGACAAACCCTACACCAAAGGATAAATGAACACAAATCTGACATAAGGAATTACAAAACCGAGAAATCTGTAGGAGAACACTTCAAACCTCCAGGACATTCAATGGGTTGACCTCAAAGTTGCTGTTTTACTGCAAAAGAACTTCAAGAACAGAATGGAAAGGGAAATTGTTGAATTACAAGTTATTGTGGAACTTGGAAAAAACACCTCCCCGGGATTGAACAGGGATATTGGTTTCTTCTCTTATTACATACGCTAAACCCATTCTCACCAAGTAGAGCTATACATCCACTGTATTCCACTGTATTTCTCTTTTACAATAGTGCATTAGAATAAGGTCTCTTTTGTGTATTGACAAACTGAAATAAGAGATATCAGTTGTTTATTACATATGCTAAACACAGCTTCCACTGTATTCTAATGTATTCTTTTTTGTATTGGCAAACTAGAATAATGTTTATAATGCTATGCTACATGTTAAAAAGTAAATAGGGTGATCTATTGCTTCAGATCAACACAGTTGCCCACCGGGATCTATCGCTATAAAAAAGAGAGTCTATTTTAGACATTGTCATTGTTGTTTCCTGTCTAATATTTTCTACGTTTCAGTATTATGTAAGTCCCAGAATGGTGCTTTATGACATCACAGCAGCTTTTCAACGCTGTAATTAGGATTTCAGTCAGAAGCAGAGATGTTCAGAGGGGTTTGCTTTGGAACTTCCAGAATACTAGGGATATGAGTATTGTTTTAAAACAATTTTATTTAGTAACATATGGTAACAATATCTATTTCTTGCATCCTTAATAACTTCTTTTTGTCTATCCCATATATTACTATCTAACCACCCCTCCCCCCGTTACTTGACCCCCGCCGGTGTTATTTACTTAAAATACTAATATTTAAAGGTACCCTTAACTAATAAAAACAAAGATTAATATTCTTCTTCCTTCTAAGACTTAATCATTATCAAAAATTGTCCAATGTCCTTTTATTTTCCACTCTTTTTCTGCATATCTTTTAAACTTTTTCCACTTCATCTTAAAAACTTCTAAGTCATAGTCTCTTAAGATTCTTGTTAATTTGTCCATTTCACTCCATGTCATAACTTTTACAATCCAATCCCATTTTTCTGATATTTTTTCCTTGCTTCCACAACTGCGCATACAATGTCCTAGCAGCTGAAAGCAAGTACCAAATTATAGTTCTATCTTCTTTTGGAAATTTTTCCATTTGTAATCCCAACAGAAAAATCTCTGCAACTTTCTTAAATTCGTATCCCAAGATCCTAGAAATTTCTTGTTGAATCATCTGCCAATACTTTTTTGCTCTTTCACATATGGTAGAAAGAACCTCCATGTTTTTTACATTTCCAACATCTATCTGGCATCTTATTGTTCATCTTTGCCAACTTTTTAGGAGTCATATACCATCTGTACATCATTTTAAAACAGTTCTCTTTAATACTATGTCACGTCAAAAGCTTTATAGAGTTCTTCCACAAATATTCCCAAGTTTCCATCTGTATTTCTTTATTTACATTAATTGCTCACTTAATCATTTGAGATTTCACTACTTCATCTTCCGTAGACCATTTTAAAAGTAATTTATATAATTTTGAAATTAATTTTTCATTGTCTCCAAGCAGAACTTTTTCCATTTCTGTTTGCTCTTTTCTTATTCCTTCAGTTTTAATATCATTTTCCACCAAGCTCTTTATTTGTTGCATTTGGAACCAATCATATTTATTATTCAGCTCTTCAGCAGTTTTCAATTCTATTTTGCCACTTTGTATTTTTAATAGTTGATTATATGACAACCACTTTTCTTCACCCGTCTAAGCTGTTATTTTTATTACTTCTGCTGGCACTATCCATAACGGTTTTCTCTCATCCCCATATTTCTTATATTTCATCCATGTATTTAGCAAATTGTTTCTTATATAGTGGTGAGAGAAAAAACCATCCATCTTTTTTCCCCATAGTACATATAAGCGTGCCAGCCAAATTTATTTCCATGACCTTCAAATGCTAAAAGTTTTTTGTTTAACAACGTCACCCATTCTTTTATCCATACTAAGCAAACTGCTTCATGATATAGTTTTAAATCTGGTAATTGGAATCCTCCTCTCTCTTTTGCATCTGTTAAAATTTTCATTTTGATCCTTGGTTTCTTCCCAGCCCACACTGAAACACTGAAATTTTCCTTTGCCATTTATTAAATTGTTTACTGTCTTTCACAATCGGAATAGTTTGAAACAAATACATTATTCTTGGCAGAATATTCATCTTAATTGCAGCTATTCTGCCAAGCAATGACAAATTAAGTTTATTCCATTTTATCATATCTTCATCCATTTTACGTAATAGCTTCTCATAATTGTTTTTAAACAAGTCAATATTCTTCATTGTTATCTCCACACCCAAATATTTTACCTTAGAGGTGACTTCACATCCCGTTATCTTCTAAAGTTCCTTTTGTTTGCTTACTTGCATATTTTTACATAGAAGTTTTGATTTTTCTTTATTAATACACAGACCTGCCAATTCCCCATATTCTTGTATTTTAGCTAACAACAAAAGAGTGACTTGTATGGGATTTTCATTTATAAACATTATATCATCTGCAAATGCTCTATATTTGTAAGTAAATCCTTTTACTTTTAATCCTTCTATTTCTTTATCTTCTTGGATTTGCATCAGTAAGATTCCAAGAGTCATTTATAAACAACAATGAGGAAAGCGGACAGCCTTGTCTTGTACCTTTGCTAATTATAATGTCTTCTGTAAGATCTGCATTTATACATAGCCTTGCACATTGTTCAGTATATATTGCTGTTATCATCCTTATAAAGTTTTTCCCCAACTCCATTTTCTCCATTATTCAAACATAAAGTCCCAATTTAAATTGTCAAATGCTTTCTCTGCATCCGCAAAGAATAATGCTACTTCCTTTTCTGGATGTCTTTCATAATATTCTACAATATTTACAATAGTTCTAATATTGTCTCTTATTTGCCTTTTGGGGAGAAACCCCGCTTGTTCTTCCTTTATAAAATTTATCAAATGTTGTTTAAGCCGTTCTGCCAAGATTCTTGTATATATTTTATAGTCGTTATTTAATAGTGAGATTGGTCTATAATTTTTTACATTCGTGACATCTCTATCTTCCTTTGGAATCAACGAAATAACAGCTTCCTTCC